>NC_138372.1:115337141-115389545 GCF_054177405.1 Leptonychotes weddellii | reverse complement strand
AGATAGTTTTTTTTTTTTTTTAAGATTTTATTTATTTATTTGACAGAGAGAGACACAGTGAGAGAGGGAACACAAGCAGGGGAAGTGGGAGAGGGAGAAGCAGGCTTCCTGCAGAGCAGGGAGCCCGATGTGGGGCTCGATCCCAGGACCCCGGGACCATGACCCGAGCCGAAGGCAGACGCTCAACGACTGAGCCACCCAGGCGCCCCCTCAAGATAGTTTTTAATAAGAATCTCTTATTACACGAACATACAGGCTTCAGCTCTATGAAAAGTTCATCACATTCCTTAGATCAATCCTTAAAAAAAGAAAAAAACCTTCAAAATATTGACTGTTCCTAAGATAATGAACTGACCGTCCTCAGGAGATAGAAAAAGACAAAGGATCGCTAGGCGTCTGTTTATTTATTCAGCCAAACTTTGGTTTTTAAATATAATCTGAATTATATCATGTATGAAAGGCGGTTCTCTGGAACTTCAGGGGGATGACAAGCTCTGGTCGCAAAGCCGCTACCTTCTCTGCCTCCATCGCCAATGCTCGAGCTCAGAGAAGAAAGCAAAAATGTGGGCATTCAGGATAATCCAAACTGGGCCGCAGTATGAGGCACGCCATGATCGCTGAGAAGCTCCCTCCACATCCTGGGCCCAAGCCACACTATTCAGGGGAACCTCACATGGAGGGCCACCCTGACTAAGTTAGGAACTACTACTCACCCAGGTATCTGTCTGTGACATTCCAGCAATGCCACCAGATAAATATAGGATATTGGACAAGTCGCTCCACTTTCTGGGTCACTTTTTATGCAACCCATGAAATGGAGATCCCGAACATCCCTGAATTCTAAAGAAATAGTCCTTGAGGAAAAGGAGTCAAAACCTTTTTTTAAATGGAAGCTAGTATTTATAATCAACTTGGTCAATACCTGAATACCCATTTTTTATAATACTGATGATCTTTGTTTCTGCCATGATTTCTAATTTTCTTTTATAATTATATATTTACCTTACCCTAAGAGGAAAAGAAGTTAAAATATGAAAGGTACCATTCCACTATTTATAAAAGAAATGTTATAATAGAAGTACAATGTTTACTGTGGAAGAAAAGTTGAAGCTAAATGTCCTAAAATGAGATTTGGAAATTTAGTATTCCCCTTCTCTGTATTTTTACCTCATTTATCTGAGGATACTTAAAATTGTATTTGTATATGTTACATTTCTTAAGTGATCAAAGCATATATCGTGCATGATCTAATTAATAATTTTGACTTCTTCATAAAAGAAACAGAGTAGATTTCTATATATTACAGTTTAAAAAAGAAGAAAGGAAAATTGAATGATTAGAATAACAAATAATAGATTCCAGAGTAATGCATTCCTTCAGCTGCCCATGGTTCCCTACAAACAAATGTGTTCAAATCTATAAAGCTATTTATAAACAGAGAAAATGATTAGAACCTGAGGGTTCTACTCTACTTTAACCCGAGCCTCAAGGCAAAACCTTTCCTTCACTCTGATGAGGGACATATGTCCTCATGGTATCTTTCAAAACCTATTTTTAAATGTTAATGAGTCTATAAAAAGAAATTCTAAATCTCATACCCTTTCATTGCTTTTTGTTTCACCTCTAAGAAAAAAAAAGACTAAGTCCCCCATGACACAGCTATTTTCACCTTAGTTCAAAACACAAATGCACTTGCTGAGCACCTACAGTGCTCTGAGCAGTGATCCAGGTATCACATAGGTTCCAGAGGTGGACCATTTAATCAGAGAGAAAAATAGCAAGCAGTTGATTTTGAATGGAGCACTGGGTGAAGGAAATACTATGGTAGAAGAAGAGAGGGAAAAGTAGGCTGGAGCCAAAGCGTGAAAGAATACAGAGTCTGTGAAAATAAGAACATTTATGAGACCAAAGAGAATTATCAAAGGTGTGTGTATGTGCAGTTTCGTTGTGGCTGTTTGCCTAGGAGAAGCATGATTAGATCTGAGCGTAGGGAGAATGGGTTGGGCATCCACACGTAGGAGGAAACGAAAGTAGGAGAGAGTGGTGGTAGGGAGGACAGTTGAGATATAATGAAGGCACGGACTGAGACAAATGAAAGCACAAACTGAGCAGCCTAAATGGGGAAGGAGGGAATCAGAGTGAAGCCAGTCATGGAAATATAATCATCTGAACTTGGCTGTGGTTTAGATGCAGGGGTGATAGAGGAGGCACTGAAGCTAACACCTTGGCTTTGGATCCAGGGGAGCGGGTAAAGGAGGATACCTTAGCTGAGATAGGTGTTCTTGGTGGAGAAATGGATTTGGGAACAACTGAAGGGTTTCACTTAAATATGTTGAACTTGAGGTATCCCAGGGCATTCTGGTGTAGATGTGCAGCAGGAACCTGGAAATGCATATCTGGAGCTCAGAAGAGAGATTGAAACTAGAAATGCCAGCCAAAGTCCTACAACTGACTGAAATGAGTTAATGGTGAAATATTACAGGGAGAAATGGGGGTTGGGAAATTAAAGATAGCGTGGATTTGCTGTTAATCAGATACTTTGAACTCAATCTATCCCAAAGCCCACGGATCCTTCTTTCTTCTTCCTCACCAATTTAATTATCCTTCTTCACCCTCAAATGTATGCTTCTTCCACCACCTCTTATGTTGGACTCATTATTTATATTCTCAGCCAAGAAAGAACTCTTGTAAGTCACCCTTAGCTTTCCTTTTCCTCAAATCCTACAGATCCTTCTCCTTGGAAATCTCTTCCATGTAGCACTCTTTTTGTCAGTCAGTTCATGGGTTTGAGATCCTCCTCATGTCTGACCTAAGTCCCTCCCTGCTCTAGTCCATTCTCCAAATTACCGCTGAAAAGTATCTAAGAGATCAAATTGATTACATCCCCACCCTATGTTAAAACCTCTGCTGGCCAAGAATGACATTAGTATCTGGGTATGGCTTACAATGCCCGAGTCTACCCATTGAAATGCTGATGGACAGGGAGGGACGCCTGGGTGGCTCGGCGGGTTAAGCATCTGACTCTTGGTTTTGGCTCAGGTCAGGATCTAAGGGTCGTGAGATCGTGCCCCAAATCAGGCTTGTGGAGCTTCCTGGAGATTCTCTTCTTCTCCCTCTGTCCCTCCCCTCCCTCAAATAAAATAAATAAATAAATTCTTTAAAAAAAGTGCTGGTGGACAAATGTCAACTCTTCTGTGAAGCTTTTCCTGTTTGGTCCCTTCCTTAGCACCCTCTGCAGAACTCTGTATGGAACAGATTAACAATTTTTGTGCTATCTGCTATATTCCCAGCAGCTATGAAGGAATAATGAGAGAGGCTAAGGAATCATAAGGCTAGTGCTCAAGAACGATCAACAAAAGGGAAGTTGGGGCCCTTGAGGATAATGGTGAGAGATGGAGGGACTGGACAGTGGTAACCCAATATGATAAAGGCCAAAGTCCTCAAGGTGGCTCCAAAAGCTTAATGACCCAACCTCAGCCCACCTCTTCAGACTCATCTCAAACCACTCCCCTTGCTCTCTGCAGTCAGGTCTCCTGGGCCTTCTTGCAAGACGGCCAATGTCCCCTTGTATGTGCTGCTCCCTCTGGCAAAATCACTTTTGCTTGCCTCTGACCTGCTGACCTAGGGCCAAACTCCATTGCCATGTCACTCACACAGGGACCAGGGCCTGACTCCCAGACTAGGTCAGCTGCCCTGCATACATTCTTCTGGAGCCCTGGAGTTTTCCTTTACACACACGCATCATTCTGGCACATCTAAATGGCTAATAAAGTATTTTCACATCTAGGTCATTTCTGTATGTTATTAAAAAACATGACTAACAATTTTATTCTGAAATGCAATTCTTAAAAAGCCCAAAGAAGGACAGAACAACATATTATCTATGACCAAGTACAGCTTTCAGAAAGTAAAAGCCGATTCTCAAATGTGTGATCCTTTACAGACTCAAAAGTCCATGTCATTCTTACAAACAGTCAGGACCTGTCACTCAGTGGCAACATTTAGAAATTAAATATGCTTTTTATGACCATGGAACACTTGCACGTGCATAGGCTGGGGTAATCATGTAAAAGTCATGACCAGCTGAATCCAAGAGAACACAAATAAAGATGAGTGAACAATCTAGACTGCCAACTTGCCATAGCAGGGGGCATAACCTCCATCTTTTCTCTGGCCCTGTCGTAGCAGACCTGCAACAAATATTTGTTAAATGGAAGAAGGGGCTCCTTGAGAAATGAGCACTATTTAGTCCTTGGTAGATGAGAAGTATGGAAAAAAGTGTGATATAATTGCATAGTGTAGGCTTCCCAGGATGAAGATGAGCAATTGTGATTGAATGATAGTCTGGAAACAGGCATGGGGAGAGGGAGGGTTTCAATAGTAGGGAGCAGCACTGTTGAACCAGTTAAGAATAAGACAGGAAAAAGTTGGAACTGTGTTTAAACGGGAGACTGAGGTTGAATTTGGAGTGTGGGTCTCAGCCTCCCCTGCTTCTTTTTAACCCAGATGTAGACAGAGGCTTCCAGTTTTCAGCAGTGAAATGAGTGTACTATACACATGCCCCTAACATCGGGAGATCTTCAAGATACTATTTACGCAGCAGTTAGTTCATTTTCACCCCAGAGAATAGCTAATGAAATGAAGGATTGCCAAGATTCCTTGGCAGACCTATTACCACCAAAATCTCCCAATGTAACCAGGTGAGCATGGCTTATTTTCTGAAAAGTGCCATTGAGTTGGTGTCTTGCAGGAGCTTAACATCTATCAGGTCTTTAGACATGCCTGAGTGAAAGGTGCTATATACTAAAATTATTGAGTTTCACCATATGCTCCCAGTTGCTCGCAGAGGTGAGAAACAGCTGGTTCATCTTTGAAAGGCAAAAACTCAAGTCCCCTGAACTAACAGCTTTCAGAAATTATATTCACCAGTCATAGAATTCATTTCTGATTCTTATTCATAGTAGCCATTCATTCTAAGATATTTATTTATCCACGCATACCTATTTCATTCTCTAATTGCATTTAAATTCTTTTGGGGGAAAACTGTTATAAAACACGTCCTTGTTACATAAGGGAGCCATATACACGCAGTTTGATGGCGTACTAATTTATCAATATCCAGAATTATTATAAAGAAGCTGTTTGAAAGTACCAGAAGAGTACCAAAGTTTCATTCATTCATGAAATGATTGATTGCATATACTCTGTAGAAATGGATTCATATTTCTGAGTATATGTTACTTTATATCCCTCAAAGAGAAAAATACATTTGCACTCAATATGCATTTATAGGATAATACGACACAGGTGTGGTGATATTAGAAAAGAGAAAGCCAACTTTAAAGAAGAAAAATAAAAGCTTTACTAGGGAAGAAACTCAGATTTCAGAATGGAGCTGAGGAGTTGGAAGTCGGAAAATCGCCGAACGTGAAAGATGTTTTTCATATTATAGGGACGCTCAGTCAACCAAAAATCTCACCAACAGAGGTCTTGGTAGGGCACGTTATAAGACAAAATCAAGTTTAGGACAACTGAGATGTTGACTTAAGCAACCGAGGCCCCTAAGACAGGCTGCACAGGACCTGCTACCCAGCATGGAACTAACAGGAAAAAGACCGCGCAACACGAAGTATTCCGACACCCGCCCCCTGCCGAGTTCCCTGTCGCTGCTGGGCTAAGCTGTTGTTGAAGAAGCATTCAGCACTGACACACAATTTTAAATGTGTCAATCTTGATGGGGAGAGCTTCTTGTCTATACCATAACATTCATGCTCGTTACTACCAACACTACTTCACATTAACTTTTAAAACTGATTTCATAGGTCCTTAAGATCTTTTCATTCCTAATCCACTTTAGGAACTTACAAAATGAAAAAATAAATTGTGCCAGACATTAAGTTTTAAAAATTGACCAGAACAGCTTTTTCGGGACACAGCTTAGAAACGATACACATCAAAGTACCTGTTACTGAAAAGGGTTGTGGTTGAGAATGCCAGAGAGAAATTTTTGAATTAGAAACAACTGTGTACTTTGGAATGGACCTTCTGAGGATTTAAAGCTAAAGACAATCGGGAATCCGTGTATTTTAAATACACCCCGACAGCCAAGTTAAAAGCTAAATAATGATAATGGTGATGGTAATAATAATTCATCTGCTAGCATTTATTGAACACTTAAGTGCCAAACACTGTGGCTTTAAATAGATCATCCAAGTTAAGGGACAATCTCATTTATATGGATTTTCTATTTAATCATCGTCACAAACCCACTGGGTAGATACCCCAAGACATCTGTTCGGAGAGTTTAGCTGAGTGGTTAGACAGTGAAGCGCGTGGACATGAGAGAGACTGTACTGGTATTAGGCACAGCCCTAACTGTGCAACCTAAAGCAAGTTACTGACCTCTCTGTGATTTGGTGATTCTCATCACCAAAATAGGAATGTTCATGAAAATTAATTGCAATAATATATGAAAATGTTTTAAAGAGTCCTGATACATATTAAATGCCCCCAGTGGGTAACTGTTATGATTATCCCCATTTTAAAGATGAGTAAACTGAGGCCAAGAAGTGGCAGATCTAGGATTTGAATTCCAGTAGTATGACTTCAGAGCCCAACCTCTTAGCCATATGCCATCATGGACACACAATTTGGAATATCATTTACAAAGAAAGAATTTGCCATTTGGGTTTTATAGAAGGTACATGTGTTATAATTATTTTTAAATTCCTATCCATAGTTACATATGGATATATAATTATGATCCATATTTAGGATGGAGTCATTGCTTTGACTCAATTAGTCATAGAGCTTAGTTAGAATTTTAACCCATTCTTGGTTCACACTAGTACTTTCCGTCATCCCATATTTAAGTCCTTTAGTTTAAAAACACATTGCCTTTGGGGCACCTGGCTCAGTCTGTTAAGCAGCTGCCTTAGGCTTGGGCCATGATCCCAGCATCCTGGGATCAGCCACCTGCTCAGCAAGGAGTCTGCTTCTCCCTCTCCCTTCGACCCTCCCCCTTCCCCCTCCCCCTGCTCTCTCTCTTTCTAATAAATAAATCTTAAAAAAACAAAAATAAAAATACATTCTTTTTTTCCTAATACAAAATTAAAAAGGAAAGAGTGTATGAACTAATATGAATTTTGTAAATCATAAAAAACAGGTTTTTAAGTGTTTTTAAGATAAAACTTTAAAATCATGAATCGAATTCAAATTTGCATCCTTTTAAATTTTCAAATCTTACCAAACACTGAAAATTTCATGAAAACTAATCTTAAGGATATTTAAGGAATTAAAAAGGATAGCATGAATTTTCAAACACTTTCTTTCTTTTCTTTGGCCTACTTTTTTTAATCACCAGATGCTACAGAGTCTCAAAATGAACTTAAAATCACTACAATGTACAAAGTATCTTTTTAACATACCCAAAGACCACATGCTTTTCAATATACCACAAGGCAGATATTTTAATGCTTTTCAATATACCACAAGGCAGAAAAGTTATGGCTTCCTTAGCATTTGAGAACTTCAATTGTAAGAAAATAACTTACAAATGAAAATGCAGGATCACTTCTCAGGGCTAACTAGATACCTGATGAAAGTGCAGGTCATCCCAAGTCAGGCATGAGCTGGCTAATGAATGACTTCTAGACCCACAGACTTGCTCCCACTTGGGGCAAATACTTATCCCCCTTCAGCCTGCTGATTCCCACCTCATCCCCATGGTCAAAAATAGGTTCAACCTAGGTGAACCTCCAGGGAATTATGCTGAGAAAAAAAAAAATCCTGAAAGATTAAATCCTGAATCATTCCATTTATATAACATTTTGAAATGACAAAATTTTATTAACAGGGAACAGGGCAGTGGTGTGGATATAAAAGAATGACAGTGGGGATCTTGATGATGGAAATGTTCAGTATCTTGA
This sequence comes from Leptonychotes weddellii, assembly GCF_054177405.1. Classification (NCBI taxonomy): domain Eukaryota; kingdom Metazoa; phylum Chordata; class Mammalia; order Carnivora; family Phocidae; genus Leptonychotes; species Leptonychotes weddellii. The sequence goes on along the minus strand of NC_138372.1, from coordinate 115,381,617 downwards.
CTGTGATGTTGGATATGCAAACCTACATGTGATAAATTACATGGAACAAAACACACGCACCCCACCACCCACACAGGAGCAGATGAGTGTAAGTAAAATGGAAAATCTGAATAAGATTGGTAGAGTATTTCAATGTCAATAGCCTGGGTGGGATGCTACATTATGGTTTTATGGTTTTGCAAAATGTTACGGGGAGGGGGGGAACGGGGTAAAGTATTCATGAGATCTCTGTCCAATTTCTTACAACTGCAAGTAAATCTGCACTAACTCATAACAATTTTATTGAAATTTTAAAAACAAACAAGGTGTGCAGTGGCAGAAAATTAAAGTGACGGGCTCTTGGGTGGCTCAGTCGCTTAAGCCTCCGACTCTTGGTTTTGGCTCAGGGTTATGATCTCAGGATCGTGAAATCCAGCTCAGCGTGCTTAAGACTCTCTCCCTCTCCCTCTGCCCCTCCCCACCACTCTCTCTCTCTCTCTCTCAAAGAAATAAATCTTTAAAATAAAAATGAAAGTTAAAGTGAAAACGAAGGGGAAAAGCATGAAAGAAAGCCCAAGGCCACCCATCTGTCCCCCCCACACACGCCTCCCCATCCCTTCCCCCCACCACCTCCCCACCCCAACTCTGCACTCCCCCACCCCAGAGTCGGGCCCACATTCCTCAGCCCCTCTGTTTCTGGACATGGGAGCATTTGGCTCTCTGCCCTATTTCCAATACCAACAACCCCCCCCCATTTTTAACCCCCAGATTCCCTGCCTCCCTGCCCACCTCTGGTGAAGGAACAACCATAACCCCCGTAGTCCATGGCACCTGAGCCACCGAGAGGAGCTTCATCCTCAGTCGTTCTGCAAACACCCCATCCTGAACTCGGGATTGAATTCCCAGCAGCCTGAGATGAGCCTTCCTCATCTAAAATGGGGACACTCGGGGCTGTTGTGAGGATTAATAACAATAGATTTAAAGCACCAAGACGCAGCAGTTCTCCAATTCCTCAGCAATAGGCAAACATGTCCACATCCGTGTGTGAAGACTCTATGTCCCCTGCGGGTCTTCGTGAAAAAGAAGATTCAGGCAGCACAGAAGAGCCGTTATCAGGGCCTGGGCTGGTAACTCAGAGCAGAACCCCCGAGAAGGTCTGCGAGGCTGTTCGCGGATGGGAGAGCAGTGGAGAAGCCATGGGGTGCGATCCATAGAAAGTGAGCCAGAGTGAAGGGAGGCGCAGGAAAAAAGGCAGGGGTCACAAACGGAGAATGGAGGCATCATTCACAGAGTGTGCTGCTGTATGAAGTACCAGTGAGGACTGAGGGTACAAACTCAAAGAAGAAACGCCCCCTCTTTTCAGAAGAGCTTAGAGTCTAAGGTCTGGGCGCGGGATGGGGGAGGGGTAGAAAATCTACAAATACTACCGTCAGTTTGCAAGGGCTGAGATGCAGGCAGATAGCACACATAAAAGCAGCAGAGAAACACAGCAGAATCAGACCAGAGGGAGCTAGGAAGACTTCCTGGAAGAGGTGGTACTTGAACTGAGTTCCAAAGGACTAAAGGGGAAGTTGAGGAATGGGGGGGAAGCCGGAAGAGGTCAGGGCACAACACGTGGAGGGCACTGAGGTGTGATGCGTCCTGACCCTGTGGGAGCTGCAGTTGTTTCACATGCTGGGGCTGACCTGGCTGCCAGGCGGGAAGATGAGAGATGCTAGAGATGAGGGAAGAGTGGATCCTAAGGCACTCTGGGTGGGGGCCCTAATGAACTGCCTCCTAAAGGACAAAGGGAGCCACCATAGGATTTTAAGTAGGTGGATTCATCCCCAGATCCGCCAGTGTTTTAGAAAGATCAGCATGCTGCTGAGCAATGAGCACAAACTGATGGTCAAAAGAATCTTTTTAAGTGAGTTTGCTCCATTTTTTACTTCTGTATTTTTGCAAAACTGTGTGCATTAAGAAACACACTCACAGAAGAGGGGAGGGAGCCTTTCTGAGACTGTTTGGGCAACGTCCACGTGAGGATGCACAGAATCGCAATCTCCACGCACTTCCTGAACTGCATCTGAGTCCCCTTCCCATGGCCCCTGTGCAAATCTCTGTGCCCACAAGCTCTACTGATGGCACGCGTCTCTCTGGGACAATGTCTAAAGTGTCTCAAACACACACTCCGTCCCCTTTTAGGGGCCCAGGGACCTCTCACAGCCCCACCTGCTGGCCTGTGGGGTGGGGCTCTGGGAGCCTGCCTGCAGGCATGGGTTCCTATGGCCAGATACAGCACTCCAGAAGGGCAGGGATGGACGGATAGAGCTGGTGTGCTAAGCCAGGGGATAGGAGCTACAGAGCGGACAATGCCACCTTCAGCATTCACTCCCTGGACTAGTGCTGGGTTCTGGGTTGGTCAGGCTTAGGTCACCCCCTCTCCAAGCCTTCGGGATTAGCTCATCTGTGTACTCTTCTGCCCTCTCCCCATCTCAAGGCTCACAAAGTGGGGATGCAGGGGCCAAGTGTGGCAGCAGACCTGTGTGGTTTGGCAAGCAGATATTCTAATATATATATTCTAATACAAAGGAATTGATTCCCAACATTTAACCCTATTGGGGGACTTCACATAAATATTTCAAGATCCTATTTCAGGGCGGGGGGTAGGGGGAATGGAAGATCTGGCAACATTTTGACTGTTGCCCAGTCACTTGTAAGGATCCTGACATTGGAGGCATCGATTTAGAATATCTATTTTCTGAAACACAGGGTTTTAGTGGACCACAGAGCGGCTGCTCATTCTCAGCAGGGACTTGAACAGCTCTGCTCCCTTTGTGTGGGAGGCCCTCTCTTTCTCTCACGGCATTGTCTCTAGCGACAGGCTGCACATATTCCCAATAGCACCTCCCCCGGGAAGGAGGGCTGGCTCCCTCCGGAGCACTCTGGGTTGCCACCAACCACACCGACTTCCCGTCACAACACAGCGACGCATTGCTCAGAACTACGTGTGAGGATGGCTCTCCCACTACACGGAGCTTGCTGAGCACAAATACCATTTTCTATTCATTATTGTATCTGGAGCATCTTACATGGGGCCTGGTAAATAGTAGATACAGATGATGATGATGATGATGTAATATAAAGAAAAGAGCAGCGTATGGGCTTTGAAGTTAGACAATTTCAAATTTCAGCTCTTCTTCACTATTACATGCAAATTATTTAATCTCTCTGAATCTTGCTCTCTTTTCCTGTAAAATGGGCATACATGATTACTGTGAGAATTAAATCACACAACGAAATCATTCTAATGCAACACCTAGATTAAAGAGGCCAATAAATGTGAGTTAGCTCCCCCTTTGCATGCTTGTGGGATAAATATCTAGGTAAATAGACAGTAGTCCCTTGTATTTATTACCAACACATTTCCATGAAGGTTTTGACCTAGGAGCATTTTTCTGAGGCAAGTGGATATCTGGGGAAGAGCAATTCAAGGAGATATGAGGGTGAATTCAAGGCCCCGAGGCTGGATGGTCCCTGGCATGTCTGAGGAAGCACAAGGGGAAGTGAGGAAGGGAAGAAGTAGTATGAGATGAGGAAAAAAAGTAAGTGTAGGGCAGGCAGGCATGGGCACCTGTAGGTACGGTCTTTGCTTCTTTACCTCTGTAAACCTACAAGTGAGGGAGAAAATCATTCAAGAGTTTTGAGCAGAGGAATAAGAAGGTCTGACACAGTGTAGCAGGATCGCTCTGGATGCTGAGCTGAGAACAAACTGGAGCAGGATAAGGGTGGAGGCTGGAGGAGCAGGAGAAGGCTCCCAGACCTCCAGGGAGGCTTGGACCTGGGTGGTACCAGGGGAGGTGGGGAGAAGTGGTCAGCTTCTGGATTATGTAGAAAGCAGAGCCAATATAGTTTGCTAATGGGTTAGTTGTAGGGCGCGGGGAAAAGAGGAGTCGACAATGACTACAAAGTTTGTAACTTGAGCGACTAGAAGAATGGAGTTGCCACTCCTGAGAGTAAGGGCATGGGGGTGGCAAAGTCTCTCCAGGCCACCTGGAAGCCACTGGCAAGCTGCAAAGCTTACGTGGAGAAAAAATCAAATTCAGATTGTCCAATGCAAAAATCAGGGCTCTTTCCCTCCTGTCCCGTTACGTCCATTACAATATGTTGTAGAGGGCAGAGTAGGCAGTTCTGTCTGGAGCATTAAGACAGACTTCAAGAAAGGTGTGGTATCTGAGTAAGGGACAGAGCAGGGAGACCACAGGGCCATTTTGACATGAACGACAGCAAGAGCAACGATCAGGGGACCTGAAGGTGTTTGCGGTGTATTCTGGTGTGTCCTCAACTGTGCATAAGGTACATACAGAGTATACTGTGGGAGAGAAACCTAAAAAGATATACCACATAATGGAAGATACTGAATGCCATGCTGCCATGCTTGAGAGCTAAAATTTAATCGTTTAATCATTTGGGCAATGAGAAGCTATTGAAAGCAATCAGTAAGAAGAGAGATGGCTTGAATTATGTTTTAAGAAGATAACTTCAGAATCAGTAAAAAAATGATGATTTGGGGAAGCAAGAGATTAGAATCCAGGAGACCAATGAAATAATCCAATCCTTCATTACAGTAATGCTGTAAAAACAGAAAAGGTATAATTTAGGAAACATCTGGTAGTGACTTGACAGTACTTTGGATCCATTAGATGAGAGTGAGGGTGGGGGACATGCCAAAGGGATCCAGCTCATCTAGCTTTCAGATCGATGTGATTAACAAAGACGAGGAATGCAGGGAAAGAAGCAAGTTTAGCTGGGAAAATAAATTGGAAGGATCAACTGGATGTAGGTACCACTGAGTTTGAGAAGCCTGAATTCATAACCACATGCAGATTTTTTCAATAGCCTTCAGTAGTCGGTAGAGAAATTAGCGCGAGAAATCTAAAGTTGGGAGTCATGGGCATAAACGTGATATCAGAAGATTTAGATTTAAATGAGATGGCCCAGGAGAAAGTGTTGTCTAACAGAAAGATCAGGGACGGAACCTTGAGACACCTTTGCCTTTGAGGGGCAGATAGGAGAGGAGGAGCCAGGAGAATCTCTAAAGGACAGGAGGACCAGGGGGTAAGAAGAGGGGGTCAGCAGTGTCAGGCTCAATATAAAGTTAATTAACATAAGAGAAAAGAAACCAAACCAGCATTTGATCATAGGAAGCCCCTGGTTTTAACCTTCAAGACAGCAGTTTTTCTAGAGCACTTGGAGAAGAAAGCAGAATTTCATGGAAGAAGTAACAACTTAGAAATATAGCCTCATCTCATAAGAAGTCTGGACATCCAAGAAATCAGAAATGACTCTAACATGCCGAGAAATGTGTTTCCTTGTTGCTGTTTCTTTGTTCATTTTGTTTGGTTTTAATATTTGTTCTTATTAAGACATGAGGAAAAAAGATGTTTATAAACAGGAGTAAAGAATAAGCCGGGGGGGGGGAGGGAAAGAGTGCGAATACAAAAGAGAAAAGGGAAATGTGATGGGGCTGGGGAATAGAGGACATCTGGAAAAGTCACCACGGAGAGCGGGGTCACGAGCACTCCAGGCAGCAAGTCAGGTTTCAGAGAGAATGGGGAGCAGAAGAAGAGGAGGAAAGGCACCCTGGGAGAACAGCAGAGGTGAGGAAGAATGGAGCTGGGTCCATTCAGTGTTTACGCTTAAAAGAAAGACTCGTTAAGCTCCGAGGCTTTGGGGGATGTCCCTGGTGGATGGTGAGTCCTTGGGGTAACACGGGAAGGCACTGAATGGAACAGTCACAAAATCACTTTTTATCTAGATCCATCGGTACAGATCAAGAACAAGGAGCAGCTGAGATTCCTTCCCGGGGTGAGGCTCCCGGCGAAACAGGAACTGCACATCTGCTTTGACTCCCTTCAAACTCAGCATGATTTAAAATGAAAAGCTTATACGGTATTTACTCAAAGGGCTAAAGTCAGATGGAAAATTTTTCAATTATAAAATTCCAGCCAAGCCAGAAGAAATCAAAGCCCCAAGAAGAATCATAAAGGCCAGTTCAGGCCCACAATAAAACTGGGATAAAATGGGGATGTGGTTCCTCGTTTAATTTGTACGCCCATGCTTCTGCAACAAATAACTTGAGAAGGAAAAAGCAGGTCTTTCCTTAAAAGAAAGTCAAGTCAAGCCAGTCAAGACCAGGTCAACGTGCCCATAAAACCAGATTTGCTTTATTTTAGGGTTGAATGTGTTATGAGCTAAACACAGAGTGGTGGGTTTATGGGTTCATTGACACGAGTAACATCTCCAGGAAAACACCCATTCTCCCACTAGAGAGATACACTGGTCTTCAGAAATTTGTGCACTCACTGTGTGTGGGATTTTGTCTGATTTTGTTTCTTGAAGTATAGCTGACACATAACATTACCTTAATTTCAAGTGTACAACATAGTGATTCGGCAAGTCTATACATTACGCTGTGCTCCCCACAAGTGTAGCTGCCATCCGTGAGCATACAACATTATTCCGGTACCATTGACTACTCCCTGTGTTGGAGCTTTTGTCCCCATGACTTACTCATTCCATAACTGGAAGCCTATACCTTCCACTCCCCTTTACTCATTTTGCCCATCCCCCACCGCTGCCCCTGGCAACCATCAGTTTGCTGTTCTCTGTTTCTGCTTTCTGTTTGTTCGTTTGATTGTTCGTTTGGTTTGGCTTTTAGATTCTATGTGTTCAGTAAATAAGCTATAACTAACTTTGTGCATTAGAAATCCCATTTTGCCTCCTGGAACAAAGTCTGTGGTGTTTTTCTTGGGGAGCCCTAGTTCACTGCTTTCCGTTCTGTTATATGCTAACGTGATTGAGGGGTGGGTTGGTCTGGGATTGTTTTCGCAATGCCAGAGTATGGTTTTATTTAAGACCTACTTGCCTCTGACCTGTTTTACTGATACCTAACACTTTATCTTCTAACCACAAGGAAGGAATTGTTCTTCATGAAACTTTCTCAACTCACCATCCCTGGATCTAGTATCGCCCTCTTTGGAATCTCCATGGCACTTGGCTGTTATATCTCTTAAGGCATTTCTTGCCCAATGCTTTGCATAGTAGTTATTTGTACCCTTGGGATGGGCCCATTAGGACCCTCCCACAAGATCTGGGCACAGAGGTGGGGAGCCCTTAGTCACCTTGGCATTCCCTGAAGCACCTGGCCCCTGTTGTAATCAATCAGTACCGAAGCGATGAAAATAGGAAAGAAAGCAGGGTCACGGTAGACAGTGTGAGTTCACCATCAAGTAGGGCTTGCAGGCCACTGGATGTGTCCTCTATTCTGAAACTGGAATCATCTCATCCCTGAAATGACATCTCAGGGACATACAAGCAGTGTGCTAATAATTTTACACTTACTGCCCATCATACCCCAAGAATTGTTCTGCCTGTTTTTCCAAATACAAAGTAAAAGGTCCTGTACAAAACAGGTCTAGAATGCTGGTCTATGTGGCCCAAATGTGTACGGTAATGAGATCCTGTAAAACCCTGCTTCATCTGGTGCCAAGACATCTGACCAGCTTGCACCATTATTAAAGGGCCTCTCACCATCCTCAGTCACAATTCAGAGACTTAAATTTCACAAGTAGAACTACAGCCAGGGGAAGGCATTCTTTCCTGCTAAGGCAACCAATTGCTGTTCTGCCTGGGAGAATCTACGATGGCAAGGGAGGCTGTTGTGTGTTGAGCTTCTTTTTTTTTTTAATGGGCATTTATAATAGTTTTCTTTTAAAGCGTATATCCCAGCAATGAAAAGAATATCTTCTGAAATATATTCTATCCACCACCCAGGGAAGAGTGGACTCATCCAGAGATCATGGAAACAAAGGAAAGGTGTTCTCTGCCACATCTGTAACTCAGTTTGGACAACTGAACCATAGAGGTTAGACCAAAGCCCTGCCCGCAGATCAAGGAAATTAATAATAATTAGAATAATTTATCCAGTGCCTGCTCTTGGCTAGACATTGTGTTAGGTGCCTTATAAACACTACTGCTAATCTTCACTATATCCCTGCAAGGTGAGCATTTTCCTCTCAACCCAAAAGATGAAGAAACAAAGACTTAATGAGGTTCAGTCACTTGCTCCAAATTTTCACCTGTATCAAATGCCCTCGCTGGGATTGGAAGACAAATCTCACTTTGGAGTCCACTTGACTTCAAAGCCTCTACCCTTCACATTTCATCAAATTTCCTTTATGAGACACAGATTCTAAAACAGGAAGAGTCATCTTGAGAAAATAGGATCTTCATTCATTAAAACAAAGTCTAGAAAACGTAAGCATACACAAATACCTGACATTGGGGGATCATAGCTATGCATGTAGCAGAGAAGCCCCGAAATGCTCTCCAGCTGTATAATATAGTGAGCAGGCACTGGAATTCTGAGTCAGGGCGAGCTCAAATCACAATGCCACCCTTTATTAGCTGTGCAATGTAAGCAGATCAGTGAAGTCTATTCCTCAACTCACATCATCCTAAGAACTAAATGATGTAATCCATATAAAGCAGCAGCTTGGTTTTTGGTGCAAAGTCAGTTCTTAATTATTTTATTATTCTCTATCCACCTGCCAAACTAGTGCTTCTTCTTTTATCCCCAGGAAAATCATGTTCCCTGACCTGGTGAACAAAGCCCTTCAGGATGAGGTCTCTGGCCTTCAGCCGCCACATTTATTAACTCTTTCAATGTACCTAAAACTACCTGAAAAACCTCCTATCTTTCTCCACCCCAACATCCTAAATCCACCTAACCCCTTGGCCAAAGGAACTCAAATTTCACTTCCTTCTGGGGGTGACTCTGTTTAGGCATCTGTGGTAGTACCATTGACAGCCTCCTGTGGATACGTTTGTCAAGGGTTATCCTTTAGCCGAAAAATGGTTCGGACACTCGTATGAGTATTGGTTCAGGTTGCTCTGTCTCATTCCCCACAAGAGGTCACCCTACATTCTCACCTCACCACTCCGCCGTGGTATAATCCTCTCTAGGTCAACTTAATGTCAGCTGCCTCAAGTGGTAACACCAGGACAGCCTGTTTGAGGCTGCCGCTCCTGCAGGCCACCTTCCCCGCCCCAACCACCAGTCCCTGGTGCAAAAGGTACTTTTCTGTTTTTAAGTAAATTCGTGCAATAGCTAACTGGCCCCAAATGGTTCTTCAGAGACTATCTGGGGGAAATTCTGTTGCTTTTTTTAATAGTCAAAAGCGCTGACTCTCAGAAGGCAAGGTTCTTTCTTTTGAGACTTCTCAGCTGTGGGAAGATAGAGGGTACAGTGCGAGAGAGACATAGGGAATAAAAGTGAGAAGTCAGGCAGGGTGGCCACACAAGAGAGCCAACAGTTGCACTGAATGTTAAAAAGTGAATGGCAGCTCAAGAAAATAACTTGCAGAGAGATTTCACTCAGTTCCAAACCGCTGTGCTATCTTAGATACGGATGGTTTAGGAAAGAGGTAAGATAAGATCATGGTCTTCGTGACAGTGACATCAAGGCTGGTGTCATTGTGGCATTCACCACCTCAGAATGAGCCACACATACTCCCTGGTGTCCCATGTGAAAGGCAAGATAGACTCAACTATCTCGATACTGGTCAACCTGCATTGGGACTTCTATCCCACAAAGTCCCCAGCTTAGTGCAATACTGAGGATGGAAATTTTACCTTATTCATTCTTTTGTCACTTCTCAGCATCCAGCACAGGGTCCCTGGAACAGATTAGGTGTTTAATAAGTAGGAGTTGAGTTGATCTGGACCATTGCTGAGTCACTTCGGGAATCCTACAGCAGCTTGAGGCCACCTCCAAAATACCGAACAGGCATTATCAGATTTAGATTAATGCAAACTACTGCTTCTTAACATTTCACCTTATGGTACCAGAAGGCATCAATTCCTTACAAACACTCTAATTTGTACACATTCTCACACTTGAGTAGTGCTGGATTTTACTGATTCTAAATGGGATTAGCCCAGAGAAGTTTAATTTAGCAATTCCAAAACCACTTCTAAGCCCATAGCCTTACAATGGTAGCAGTGATAAGCATATTATAGCCTCTTCTCTGAGAATAAGAGAGCATTCTTAATTAGGTCACTGTGTCAACAGCACTGAAACACTTTAATGGGTATTAATAACTACACATTTGCAAAGGAAGAGCAAAGAAAAAGAGAGTATCCAGGTTACATGGGCAAACTGACCAAATCACAAATTAATTTATTTCACAGGATCCCCAACAGCAGATGTCCCTAAATATGGTGATGAAGAGATATCCACAAAAGCAACCACATAAGGATGTTCAAGCTGTTCACAAGCCATCCATCCATGGAATCATCTGTCTGTAAATCACGCTGCTCAGAGAAATAGGATCATCATTCCAGACAGTAGTTATGCTTGCCAGAGCACATTCAGGAGGTGGTCACATGAACACTCTGGCTGAAAGCCATGTCTGGGGCCTAAATTAGCTCTGATATTGGAAAGGGAACTTAGCCCATGCCTGGATATTGGGCAAACAAAGGCAAAAACACCTGCTTACCCATGAGAATGGAACAAGCAGCTGTGGTTAAGAAGCCCTATACACTATAGGTGCATATAAAATAATCACATTGACCAAAAAGATTCATCACTTTTTTTGTTTGTTTCTTTTTGGCTTTGTATGCTCTGAAAGAATATTTGTCTAAGTCTGACCTCCCAGTTAGAGTACCCACACCCACTAAAGCTCGTACATTCTTCTTTGCAGCAGTTAATAGAACTTCTAGTTTGCAGTGAACTTGACAATTAGAATCTGAGCCCCATGAGGGCAAGGACCAGGTCCATCTTGTTCACCATCATATTCCTAGGATCCAAATGCCTGCCCAGAGTCAGACTCTTGATAGAAATTTGTCAAAGGAAAAAAAAAGAAAGCAATGTGCCGAAGGAGTATGTGCATGTATGAACATTCAAAAACCATTTATTGATTACATGGCATGCACGGAGAGCTGTGCTAAGTGCAGATTAGGCAGATGAATGGAATCAGAAGCCATCAGAGCCATGCCTGCTCAATCAATTAATAGCAATATCTACCAGTTTAAGAACTGGAAAACTCTAAGACCAACAAGAGCTAATTCTGGACGCCTCGCCCCCCCCCACCCCAAGCCACATTCCATACCACAGTTACGGTCCTTGTGTGATGTTGCCATGCCAAGGAGCTTCCGAGGAATTGCTTTCAGGCTAAGGAATGAGCACCAGCTCAATAAAATAGATTCTTTACTACCACCAGGTATTGACTTGTTAGCTGCACCTCCGGAAGATTCATCACAGCCCCAAAGCCAAGAGCACATAGTAACTGGGGAAGTTCAGTTGCCTGTCTGGGCCTAAACTTCACTCATGTGTATAAAGGACATCTCCACAGAGACTGAGTCTGGTTGGGAAAAACTAGCTCTTTCCTATAACAGTGTGGTTTGGGAGCTGCCCCATCACCTATGGTGTTAAAAACATTCAGTCTCCATCCCAGATCTCCAGAATCAGACTCTTTGAGGAGAATCTTTATTTTTCACAATGCTCTGATTTTTAAACACACTCAATTTATCATGGTCTCTAATGATTTTGTATGGGACTAGCCTAGAGAAGTTTCTCTAGCAATAAGGGGTTGTGTTATGGAGGGTCTGCTCATCCCTTGTTTCTGTTTCTTTGGCCTAAGAAACATGACTGTAGAAGCCTGAAAAAAAAAAAGAAGTTGGGGAGTGGGGGTGAAAGAAAAAAGGAGGGTATCTTCACCCAGCAATTACACAGTAAAAAGAAGCACAGGTCTATAGAAGAAAACAGGTAGGTCATATTATTAAAATACATAGAGCACATCATGAATTCAGCTTCTGGTAGTCCCCCAGCACTTTTGGGTTTTAATCTTGTACTAACTATTTGCCATAATTAATTATTATTAATTTAATTATTGATAGATGATCTTACCTCTTATAGTAGCCCCCAAATAAAAACTTTTTTTAAGGATTTTTTTCGGATTTTATTTATTTATTTGGGAGAGAGAGTGAGAACACAAGCAGGGTGAGGGACAGAGGGAGAAGCAGACTCCCTGTTGAGCAGGGATGCCCAATGCAGGGCTCGATCCTGAGACTCCAGTATCATGACCTGAGCCGAAGGCTTAACCGACTGAGCCACCCGGGTGCCCCCCCAAATAAAAACTTTTAAAACATCCAGCTCTAATTAAGGCATGGAGAATTGGGTGCTTGCAGAGTCTTTGAGGGGGAATCAAAATTGGAGTAGCCTTTTTGGAGAAGAATTTGCTAGTAATTACCAAATAAAAAATTTGCTTTCCTTTTGACTCAGTAATTTCACTACTTAGCATTAACTCTGCAGACATATTACCCCTGCCAGTATAGGCCGGTAGTATGGGTACCGCTAAAATAAAGACTCTCTACTAAGAAACTCTGTTGTGTTCATCTAACTTACTTGCTTTTAGTTCTTTATAAATTTAGTGTACTAATCATGTAATATAATACTAATAATGTAATACATGTAGTGTAATATATAATAATTACTAAAAATGTAATAGAATATCACTAGCATGGAGGAGGCAATTAACACTTAATAAGTCCCTACTGTGCCAAGCATTTTGCTGGGGCTTTAGCATAACCTCTATCAACCAGCCTGCAACTTGGATATGATTTTCCCCAATTTTTTCAGAAAACTAAGGCTCAAAGAGGGACTGCAACTGGTACAGGGTCATGGCTGAGAAACGCAGAATCAAACGTCAAGAAGTTTCCTCAAAACTGGTTCCCTTTTAAACTACACCACCAGAAAAAAGAAGATCCAAGAGGGTTAACACTTCCAGGAACATCAACACTGTAGAGTTTCTGAATAAACTTCCCTTGTTTCGATATCACGCTTTTAAAAATCAAGAAAGAACAGGAACCATTGTGTTGACAGATTTTGTAGGAGGAGCCATTGGGACAAAAAAAAATCACTTTCAATATTTGAAGCCAATTTTAATGACTTAAAAGAGTGGAAGAACACTCATGATGCTTTTTTGAACTCTTTTCAGCTGCTTTCCTCTTGGCTCACAAAACTTCCATCACTGTCTCACGACAGTGGAAGAATTATTTTTATCCCACAGAGGACTTGGAGATTTCTTCCTAATAGCTCTGTTCAGTTCTTGGGTAAATAAGAATAATTCCACTACCTCTTTAAAACTTTGTTGCTTGTATGCGTTATACGGGATGCTGGGGAATGTGTGGAAATGTGTGGCTGAGCTCAGATTCACAGCCTGAGGTTACAAGGCTCCACGCCAAGTTTTCACCTACATGGAATCATTCGGCAGGCTTAACCACTCTGCCTCTACCCCAAGGAAAATACTAACATGATTTAACTGCAGTTAAGAATTCCAGTAGGTACTTACTAAATGTGGTATAATCTTTTCCATGCGTAGAGAAAAGGAAATCATTTTGCTAATCTTTGCCTCATTCAAAACAATCACGTTTCAGAGCTCAGTTCTCCATCAAAGCTGGAACAATTTAATAAACTTTAAATGCATTTGGTATAAAAGATGTAATTATGGGATCTATAACAAATTTGTGGATACAAGAGCTGTATTTAAAATAAAAAAAAAAAGGTTTACATGGTTAAAATACATCCAAATCATTAAATGGTTTTCTTCGATAAAATCATTTTCACACTTTGCTCATAACTTCTCTTTGCATTAGGTTTACATGGTTAAAATACATCCAAATCATTAAATGGTTTTCTTCAATAAAATCATTTTCACACTTTGCTCATAACTTCCCTTCGCATTATTCTTTTCATTATATAAGATAATTCCAGTGACATGATGTGGGTGAAGGGGAATAACTAGTCAGGGGGAGAGAAGGGAGAAATTTGCAATGCAAATGATAGGAGAGTGAAACCTCCCAGAGAAGAGAACTACATGAAAGGGGAAAGTGTCTGGAAGAGAAGGTATTTCTGGCCAAACCTGTGGGACCGCAGGCCATGTGGTTATACCCCTGTTTGTAGTTTCCCTGTGATCTCTTGCCAAGGGCAGATAATTTAGCAACGGTAAGAATAAAGGAATGATTTACCTTATAGCTGATGTGGCAGGAAAAACACTTTACAGTATTTTTTTGCAGGCAGTGGGATAGTAAAGACAACAGCCCAGGGTTTACAATAAACAGGTAGCACCACTCATCATGGAAAACTAGTTCAGAGAATTTCTAAGGAGCTAAGACCATAAATTTGAAATGAAGACAATCAAAGCCCCAAACCAGGTCAGTGTCAAAATACGCTAACTTAGAAATCCACAAGCAAATATTTCAGTTAAAAGGACAAACTTAGTTGTTGCTGCTTCTACCAGGAGGCTTAGCACTTTGTGACTTTCAAGTGGGTGCAGCAGTGGTTGAGACGCTGAGGCTGTGTTTCTTCCTAAGGGTCGGCTGGGGGTGGGGGAACAGGTGGCTATGATCAATTTGATTGCCTCTTGGGGAGGACGGTGTAAACTATGTTGCAAGCTAAAGAGTAAACCATACGAGTAATTTTAAGGGGCTGTTTAATGCCCAAGATGGTTAGATGAGCTATTTTACCAGTAGGAATGAGTTTAAATAAAAATGGCCCCAGTGATGAGAAATGCTCCAGAAATAGCTGGGGATTGACAAAACTGAAGTTTACTGTGAGACCTCCCAATCCCACAGAAACGTGTTCTGCAGTGCAGATAGACAAGAGAAAGGGCAAATGGAAAAGTCCTTACCAAAGCTGAGGAGTTGATTCTATTCTATAAGATGTTTCACTAATTGGGATATTTGTATACTTGTTATGATAGATAAGGACAGTGCAGAGCTGCTAATATCTCTCCAACAGCCAACTTGTTCTCCGCTTCTTCCCTTCCAGTAGAACCCCACTTTTTCAGGGTTGCAATGTGCTACTCTCCAAGAACTAAAGAACCTACTGCACTTTCTAGCTTCCTTTAGTTAGGGGTGCTCACAGGCTATAGTTCAGGAAGTGATGTAAGAACAAAAGGGACCGGACAGGCTTCAAAAAATCTTTAAGGGTTATTGATGCAACGGGGGCATGTTCCTTTTGCCTTTTCCCTTCTTCCCCCTGATATGTGTACAGGTTGGCTTGGACTCAGATACCACCTTAGGAGCATGAGGACAAGGGACATATCCGGAAAATGGCAAAGTAGAAGCCCAAATTCTTGATTTGTCATGAAGTTGCCGTTATTAGCCCTGAACTACCTGATTCCATTTTCCTTTGCAGGAGATAAAAATGACCCCTGATTTATTTAAGCCATTGGGGTTTTTGAGGCGGACAGGGTGAAGGGTCGGGTCCCTATTACTTACAGCAATGTCACTCCTCACTTGCGCAGAGCCTAAGGTGCATGTTAGATATTTTCTGTCCCATTCTACTGCTAGAAATTCATTCCTTTGGTTTATCAAGCTCAAATGTTTAAAATGTAAAAATTTCCTGGCAGGATCACCTCAAAGTACCTAGAAGTAAACACTATCTGATCCCTTTATACCCAGCACTAACTGTTTATCCAAGGGAAGGAGCGAAAATACTAATATTAAGAGCACTGTGGAGGGCATTCCCCAGTGAGACCAGGTAGAGGTGAGGTGGCATGCTGGGCCATGCACTACTCAGAAATTTCTACTAACTTTTATGATTACTGCTCAAAAATTCATCCAATGTTTCAGAAAAATCAACTAATTAAGAACCTAAATCTTGGGGCGTCTGGGTGTCTCAGTCGTTGGGCGTCTGCCTTCGGCTCAGGTCATGATCCCGAGGTCCTGGGATCGAGCCCCACATCGGGCTCCCTGCTCAGTGGGAAGCCTGCTTCTCCCTCTCCCACTCCCCCTGCTTGTGTTCCCTCTCTCGCTGTATCTCTCACTGTCAAATAAATAAAATCTTTAAAAAAAAAAAAAAAGAACCTAAATCTTTCCAGTATTTCTACCTTTCTTATTATCACATCCAGAAAAAAACAAAATTTTATTTAAAAATAGCTGTAGATAGACAAAACTAAAGAGTTTACCGTTAGAGCTCCCAACCCCACAGAACCATGTTCTGTAACGGGAATAGATAGAAAAAAAGACAAATGGACAAAAATTCTTGCTGGGATTTTAGGAGTATTTTAAAGCTTCAAGGAACATTTTAAAGGAATATTTAAAGCATGAATTTCCATGCAGACCTTATATGAAATATGAGAAAAGGAAAAGAGAGGTGATTATAAAGTAATTAAATGATTTTTTTTATTCCCCAAGTTTCCATTTTGAGAATCATTTATCTCTAGAAATAAGGAAGATGATGGAGGCAGCTCCAATTCACTGTCTCATAGCATTTGTGGACTCAATATGTAAATAATGAACTGGTTGCATCTGGCGAATCTGCTCTATGGTGGTTACTGTGTCACTGACAACAGGTGTAGGAAGACCTTCCAGCTCCAGGAAGACCAAAATGTAGAGGGAGAGATGTACTGGGGTGGAAGAGAGGCACACTTCCTGCCTTGCTCCTTCTCTTCCCACCCCACCGACTCTGTAAAGCCCTTTATCAGTCTTGACAACAAAACTATATGTATAAACTATGCTAGCCCCCACAACAACAGGGTAACATAATCCTCCTCCCTCTAACACCTAGAGATTAAGTGGATATTTAGAGTGGGAAGTAGTTAGAGTGGAAGGTAGAGATTTTTAAAGCAGTGAGTTGGTCTCCAGAGGCCAAGCTCCACCAGCTTCATCCTACACCCCCTACAGCCCCCTGGAATCTCTTATGGATGAGCTTTCTATTTCAAAATGTGGAAGACAAGAAGGAAAGGGAAGTGAAAAGCAGCTCGATTTTATTCCCAAAGTGGAGAGCAGTGACATATGCAAGTTCGATAGAAGGTGACTTTGGAAGCAAATGCAGCACAGACTCTGGGGTGAGAGACCTGGGTTTAAATTCCAGACTTATGATTAAATGAAAGAGGAGGTGGTGGGAGGCACTCTTATGGTCCAGTGACCTACTTCCCAAGAAATCAGTCACAACTTGCCCTAAAGAGTGGCTTACAAGAAGTTGAAAACAGAAACTGAACACCAACCACCTTGAAAGAAACATGCTCCAGATTTTCCAGAAAAGCCTCCTGGTTGGAGTCAACAGACCCACTTTTGCTTTAGGCTTTTTACTTTGACAAAAACAGCTAAGTTTTCTAAAGGTGAGTCCATGTACAATTTCAAGAATGTTAAGAAGAGGGGCACCTGGGTGGCTCAGTCGTTAAGCGTCTGCCTTCAGCTCAGGTCGTGATCCCAGGGTCCTGGGATCGAGCCCCACATCAGGCTCCCTACTCTGCAGGAAGCCTACTTCTCACTCTCCCACTCCCCCTGCTTGTGTTCCCTCTCTCTCTGTCAAATAAAATCTTTAAAAAAAAAAAAAAAATGTTAAGAAGAACAGTATCTCATCATAAATAGCATAGCAGTCTTATATAAGATAGGAGAAACAGTAATTATATCAGAAACAATTTCACTGCTACTCTCAGTACCGTATAACTTGGGGGCAGCAGGAGAGTTTTGAGAGGCTTCACGGTGCTTCCATTGGGAAGGAGCAAGGCCATCCTGCTTCAGGAGGTGTGAGAACTTATATTGCCGTGGTGAAAGAGGGGTCCTGCCCTCACCTGGAGCTCAGGCGAGGAAGGGGCCAGTGACATGAGCTGCCAAGGCAGAGATAGACCTCAGGCTGCCTCAGGAGAGTATCCAAGGTGGGCAGAGAGGGGTTGGATTCCCCCAGACCCTGGCAAGGAGGGCCTGAGAGGCCAGTGATTGCTCGATGGGGATTCAGGTCAGGGAGCGGTGGTGGTAGTTGGTGGTGTCAGTCTCACTCCCCCGAAGGTACCGTGGCAGGCTGCTGGGAAAGTTAGGGAAGCAAATGTTGGTTGCACAATATATTTTTTGAATAATTTCCTGATTCCTGTGCCAGAGGCCTTTTTTTTTTTTTTTCTTCACATGACTTTTTCGAACTTACGGTCAAGTTTTCCATCAGGTTCCATCACAGGAACCACAAATGACACTTACATTTTGGGGTTTGGGAGCTGCTCGTGTGGGCAAAACCCAGCACTTGTACAAGCAAAAGTATACGTAAGGAATGAGATCTTGGTCCCGCTTAACTGTGGAAAAACCAGGCCCACGCCACCAACATCCGCACTGCGGCGGCCACACTGGCACCCACGGGGCTACGCCATGTAGCCTCAGGCTGAAGGCCAAGAGCAGGTGCCGGTTCCCTCAAAAGCGTGTTACTGTGTTCTGTAGCCAGAACTGGGCCTCAAATGAATTGTTTCAGGCAACAGAGGTATTTCTCAAATTACATGTATGTGAGAGGTGGCTCCAAGTGGGACTACGGGTCTCAGGTGACCGCCCTGCCCCCACCCCAAGCAAGCTGCTAATGATACCAAAAATGGGAACGGTGATGTTAGCAGAAAAAGAATTCTCTAACTGAGAAAATATATTTTTCCCTCAAAAGGGAAATAACCCTGTGCAAGAAAACCTTTTATGTTCTTGTCGACCTGATGTCCTTCTTCTACACCTCTACGCTCATCACCTTTTTGTTAATTAAAATCTAGAGTATTCATTACATCTGTAGACTATCTTGGAAACACTTGTGATTTATGACCCTCAATTTTAAAAGTAAGTTTCAAAAGATACTCCCTACAATTTTTCTTGCTTGGTGGGACCACAGGCGTTTCTCCACAAAAATCCTTGATTTGTTTCCAGACCTTACTTCATGATTCCTGTTGTCTCTGGGAAGTGGTGTCATTCTAATGGGATCTCAGTGAACTGTTAGATTTCCCAAGCAGGGAAATGGCCCTTAGCAACTTTCACTCTGTCTGCATCCTTTGAAATGTATATTCTAAAGGTAAAGACAAATATTTCTCTGATCTAAAGAAGACCTTAGATATTGTCAAAGGAAACTTTTTTCCTGCATGTGAACATTTTTCTAGAAGTAGAAGAAGCCAAGCTTACCACAAGTGTATCTTTAGAAAGCTCCATTCACTGTAATTATACATGACTTCTAAAGCACATCAGTGACTGTGTGGAAGTAAATAGAGGACTCTCCGCTGTGTGACTCACAGAAGTGCATGGTCAAGGTCACAAAGTTCCAAATAGGTAATAAGCACTTTGTAGGGAACAAAATAACAGAATTCTGTTTTCGTATTAGCTGGGTGAATCTTAGATTTGCGAGAAAAATTTGCAACACTATTGTTCCAATTTAGTCCACTTACACCAGGGTGACTTGTAGCCCTTTCCAACAGAGCTTTCTCAAAGGCTTTTAATCTACTTCATCATCATTAGAAATGATTAATTATGCTCTGAAACTTCAGAACTCCCAAGCAAGACAATGCAGTATATTAAACTCTTGTAGCCCTCTGTTAATAAGCATTTAATATACACACGCATGCATACACATGTGTATATAGGCATAGACCTCTATCTGCATACACAGATATGTATAAACATAGGAACGTATGTATATGTGTATACATACACATATTTGTACATATGTATCATTTTGCACCATGAGAAAATTCTCTTCTGTCACAGGATGATCCTCTTTGACATTAAAAGTGATCAGGGAAGGTAATAATCTTAGATATGACAGGTCTTTTCTCATATAGATCTGCTTTTATTTTGGGTTAAAGAGAGTCATTTATTATTGCTAGGAAAATGGCTTTCCTCAGAAAATCCTGTGGATTTTGATATTCTTTTGAGTATTTTCCACAGGTACTTTTTTCATTCTTATCACAGAGCCTGTATTTTGTCATCTCCTAAGCTAGTAGTTGTCCCACAGGGATGATCTTTTTCCCCCCAGCGGACACTTGGCAATGTGTAGAGACATTTTTGGTTGTCACAATTGCTGGAGTGGCGGGGGGGGGGGGGTACCACTGGCATCCAGTGAGTGAAGCCAGAAATGCTGCTGAACATCCTACAAAGCACAGGACAGCCCCCACAACACATACACGATAAAGATTTACCAGGCCCAAAATATCAATAGTGAAGAGATTGAAAAATTCTGTTCACACTAAAAGCCGTTCCCTCACTCAAATCTTATGTCCCCTTCCAACTTTCAAAACCAAGTTAACTCTGATTACCTAGGAGGCTCCTCTCAATAATCAACCAAAAGCACAGTGCTGATAACTCTTCACCCTTCAATCCCAGAATCATCCGTAGTTTAGGTATTTAACTCTAGAAATACACTTGACTTTGTAAGATGCAAAATTGTTTAAATCTAGGGGCACCTGGGTGGCTCAGTCAGTTAAGCATCTGCCTTCAGCTCAGGGTCCTGGGATGTGGTCCCGCATTGGGCTCCCTGCTCAGTGGGGAGTCTGCTTCTCCCTCTCCTTCACCCTCTGCTCTGCTCGTGCTCTCTCTCTCAAACAATAAAATCTTTTAAAAAAATTGTTCAAATCTAGTTAATGTATCCACTGGGAAATGGTATATAATGAAAGTTAGGGGTAATAAAGAGAATGTGTATGGGTTTCCTAGGGCCGCCACCACAAATTACCACAAACTAAGTTGCTTAAAACAAGAGAAATTTATTCTCTCATAGCTCTGGAGACCGGAAGTATGAAATCACGGCGTCGGCAAGACCATGCTCCTTCTGATGGCTTCTGGTGGCTCCAGGTGTTATTTGGCTTATGACCACATCCTTCCAGTCTCTGCCTCTATCCTTCTGTTCAGTCACATGGCTTTCTGTCCTTTTGTGTCTTCTCCTATTTTGTATCTTATAAGACACTTGTCATTGGAGGTAGGGCCCACCTGAGTGATCTACGGTACTATCATCTCAAGATCCTTAATTAATTACATCTGCAAAGGCTATTTTCCTAAATAAGGTCACATTCACAGGTTTCAGGTGGAGAGATCTTTTGAGAGGCCACCACTCAACCCACGACAGTGTGTGTGTGTGTGTGTGTGTTCACAATCACTGTGACAAGGCTTGGCTCAAAATAAGCAAAACAAAGTGTTAAATAAGGTTTAGCATACTTTTTTCAAAATTTTATTTTATTATGTTAGTCACCATACAGTACATCATTAGTTTTTGATAGAGTGTTCCATGATTTTTTCTTTGCATATACTTTTACTTGGATCATTAGTCTCATGACAACTTCTGTCTTTTGAATTTATAAATCCATCATGTCTATCTATAAACTGTATCTATTATTCACAACAAAGACCAGGTATCGGAAACCCTGATGGCTGGAGAGAACACAAGAAAGAAATTAGCAGGTTTACTTCCAGGTATGTAGCATGTATGATACAATGCAGGGGAGCTTCGGCATAATTTAGAAGGTACACACCTCCACAGTCTTTCCAAATAGCTCTCAAGGGTTTCATTATTTCATCAGGGGAAGGCAAAAAAGATCATGGAGCTCAAACAAGCCTCTAAGAGAAAAAAGAAAGACGTTGAAAGACATTTTGTTAAAATCTCTTTATTTTAGAAATTAGGAAACTGAGATCCCAAAGGCTTTCATCTTTAATTGCGTGCCCTCACATGTCTTGACTGAGGCAAGAACCAGTGTTCTTCCTCTACATGCTACATGATGTCTAATCTACTTTCCTCCTTCTAAAACATAAAACCATTCTCCTGATCTTCTTTTAGTTGAAAGAGAGAGGAGCCTACCATCCATAGGATTCATTCTTCCCTCACATCCTGTATAGTCAGCTCAGGCTACTGTAACAAAATACCTTAGACTTTGTGTCTTAAACACCAGAAATCTGTTTTCTCCCAGTTCTGGAAGCTGGAGGTCTGAGATCAGGACATCAGCAGGGTTGGGTTTTGATGAGAGTACTCTTCCTGGCTTGCAGGTGACTGCCATCTCGCTGTGGCTTCACTTGCCTTCCCTCAGTGTTTCTGACAGAAAAAGAGAGATAAGGCCACCAAACCTATCGGATTATGACCCCATTTTATGACCTTATTTTGCCCTTAATTACTTCCTAAAAACCCTATCTCCAAATACAGTCACGTTGGGCGTGAGGGCTTCAACATATGAATTTTGAGAGGACATAAGTCAGCCCATAGCACACCCCCTATCACCTTATGTCAATAAAGAGTATTATACTTGCAGAATAATTTTTATGTTTTATGTAATCCCCATAACTTTGTGATTTGCTCCATTTAACAAATTGAGAAACTGAGGCTCAGAGAAGTCAATTGGTTGGCCAAGTTCATACAGTAAGATGCAGTCCAGAGCTCAGCACATCTTCTATGTGGATTCTAGAGCTCCTTCCCAGTGTCCAAGATGACCTTCTGTATTGGTCACCTGTTAGTTGTCCTTGTAAAGCATCTACAGACACTGTGAAAACAAATGGCTTCTAACAAGATCCTTAGAGAGACCTATGAAAGTCTAACATTGTAATTCTTACACTTGACCATCTAACACATTAGTGACTTAAACCTCACAGAACGGAAACAGTTTAATATGTCATCTGTTCTCATGTGCTCCGAGACTATGGCTTGAGAGAGGATTCAGCTGTTCCCACAGTAAGCCATCAATTCCTACCAAAAAAAAAAAAAAAAAAAATCATAAAGGAATAAATGATTATTCACGGTGCCAAAAGCACATGTATTTTGAACAAGAAAACATTATGTTAAAGAATGTGAGAGAAAAAAATCTGATTCAGATTCATTCAAAGAGCTTTTCAATGAAACTTCTAAGATGAAACATAAGAAATGTTTAGGCCATAATATAGTATCGAGGTCTTACCAAATATCAAAAGCAAAACTATTGTCTGACAGTGATATGCATTTCTAGATGATTCTGGGTATAAACATAAAAACTTAACATGTAAAATATTTTACTGTTACATAAAGTTAAAAAAACTTTTATCACTTAGGTTTGTTAGAATTGTTCATTTTTAGAGGTGTGATGACAATAGCGTTATTATGGAAGAAGAATTATTTTAGAGATTCAAATGGAAGTAAACATTGAGGGTTGGAATGTGATAGGTTATAGGTCTGTAATGAATTTTCAAATCAAAAAATGGATCAAATAATGTATTAAATCTCATTTCTGTATATGGTAGTTCATTACACTATTCTCTGTACTTTTATCTCTAATGATTTTATGTTTTTAGATATGTCTAAAAATTTACAATAAGAATAAAAAGACATGAAGTTACCAAAATCTTAGAACCAAAATATTAATATGCATTATTTAATAGAATGTGACTACTCAGTATTGCATGAATGGCCCACATAAGAGGAACGCAAGAGAAAAGATGCATTTATATCTGTTCAGAGAAACACACCACATTTTTCCAATTTCTGCTGCTAGGAGTACACATTGATCAGCAGATTTGAAGCAACCATAACTATTTTTAGAATTAAAAAAATAAGAATTTCATTTTGAGTAGAATAGGCCTGTTTGATTTTTTTGACATACAAAAAACTATACATAATTAATGAATACAACGTGATGATTTGAGAGATAAGGATACATCCATGAAACCATGACCATCATCTATTCCATAAACCCTATCCACCATCTCCCAAACTTTCCTCCCACCCTCTTATTTATTATTGTTACTTTTTTCTGATAAGAGCCCAACCCTCTTAGTAAATGCTTAAGTACACAATACAATATTGTTAACACCAGGCACAATGCTATACAGTGGACAGTTTGATTTCAATAGCCACCATTATTCATTTTCTGACCCACAATAAATACAAAGATACACCTTCAGGAGACCTTAATCTACATGCAACTAACATTAAAAGCAGAATTTGTGTGGAAAGCATACAAGAGCACATACACATTCTCTTTAAGCTTCAATTTGAAAGAGTTTCTGAAAGGTTAGAAGCCTTCCTCCCTGAGGGTATTCAAAAAGCCAGAAGTAGCTTTTTGTCACTTGCTCTGAATTTTTTTTTCCCAAGATGAAATACAGGAAGCCAATTCAGAGTAGCTAGTAAATTCAGTCATTTTAAGGGCCCCATGTTTCCCCCCCGCCTTCTCTCCTTCTCAAAATGCAATACTTGCTCTTCCCCAAATGTACGGCAGCCAGATAGCAGACAAAGAGGACCTTGGGTGTAAGTGGAGCCTCCAGTCTACCTGAGGGGCTTTCATTCAAATAAAAGCTTCCCAATTTACCTCCCCCGTGAATGGTGTGAGTGTGTTTGAGAGCAGGAGGTAAATATGCCAAGAAAACAAATCTGGTCACACACTCAGATTCTCCTCACTCCTGTCTCTGGAGGACACCATCTTGCCTCTGGAAGCTATTAGTCCCCATCACCTCCCACTTTGCAGATACCACAATAAATTCATTATTTTATTTGACAAGTAATTCTGCAATTGACCCCACAAGATTAGAGAATTTGGAAACACGTCGGGTTAGAAGAGATGCGAAACCTCACCTCATAGGAGGAAGACAAATGAGGTGTGCATAAGTGCAAAAGCACATCTGTGAGTTCTCTCACAAATTATCCCTGGGAGTTTAGAGCAGCAAATGCTACACCTCAAATACCGAGTGGCTGGAGACAAAGAAGCAGTGTGATCAGTTGACTGTCTCACAATTTTAGGAAAAGCTGGAATTGTATATATAATATTTTCCTATTAACAAAGAAATAATTGTTCCTTTAAGAACATATTCACCTTGAACCCCCTCCTTGCGAAATGGTATACTATCAGCACCTTGATCCATAGACTTCCAGACGCTTAAAGAGGTTTTCCCTGACAAATCTAGCCTAAAAAATGGCCCAGTCCATCACTATCAACCCCACTGTGAAAACTTTGGGTGGCAAAGGTCAGAAAAGCCAAATCAGACTGGTGTAAGCAGGAAGGGATATTAATCCAAAGGCTCAAACGATGTCTGTCTCAGATCTGCCATCCTTCACGATGGCTTCATTTGCAGACGCCCTGTGATGGAAAGATGGCCACCAGCAGCAAGAGGCGATCTCTTCCCAGATCTAAATCGCTGAGGTAATAAGCTCTCCTTCCTATCGGTTGCTTTCACAAAAAGACCAAGTACTGGTTCCAGTTGGATTGCGCGGTCATCCATGAACTGACTACTTTGGTCAGGGGAACACAATGAACTCAGGAATGCTAAATGCCCAGGAAGTGGAGAAATGAGGAAGAATGCCCTCTTTGTCTCTATGTGTGACTAATCAAGCAGTGTTGTTTATGCTACAGTGTTGCAGACTATGCGGACTGTTCTTTAAATTTTTACTCACAGCCTTCTCAATATACCAGGCCATACTTAGAATGGTCATCTCATCTTCCCAACTAGTGACCAAAATTTGTTACTGACGAGCATCTTGCCTGGTTCCTCCTTCCCTCAGTCAATGGTTCTTCTGGGTGGCTTCTTGGTCCCTTGGGATATAGACACCTGGCATCTATATTCCAGCTGACTTTCAAAGTAGAATCCCCCACTCTGCCACCAATCTCTCTCTCTCTCTCTCTCTCTCTCTCTCTATCCCTGGCTCTCTCTTTGTCTTGTTCTCTGCCTCTCTCTGCTTAAAACATCTAAACTTTCTTTAGCACTGTCCAATGTTGTGTCTATTCAGAGGGCCTTTTGAAAGACAGCATTTGGTTGACCTTCAGATCACTGTTTTACATATAGCGGAGGACAAGAAACTACAGAGAGATTTGGCTCCACTTGGAATATATGTAATTACATATGAGAACACAGAGATGACCGGTTGGATGGTACTGAGAATTGATGGGTAAGACTAGAACTCCACTCTGTCCTCTTGCTGCCTCCTGTGGGCGCTAACTGTGTCGTCATCAGGTAAAGGAGTTCTGTGGTAAATTATGAGTGGACCAGTTTCTAAAACACTGTCTGAAGGCCTACATGTCATAATGGCCACTGGGACGGCAGGGCTACCTCTGTCTCAGTGGAGATAAAGAC
The DNA here is from genome assembly GCF_054177405.1 of Leptonychotes weddellii. Lineage (NCBI taxonomy): Eukaryota > Metazoa > Chordata > Mammalia > Carnivora > Phocidae > Leptonychotes > Leptonychotes weddellii. The sequence continues at coordinate 115,355,793 of NC_138372.1, read as the reverse complement.
AGAGTCATCAAGGAAGGCAAGGAAGAGCACAGACTCTAGAGTCAGTTGGCTTGGGTCTGAATCCACAACTCTGCCACTGGCTAGCTATGTAACCTAGAATACACCCTTAAATGAGATAACCTCGACTGAATGGAAACTTTGCCTCTCTGTGCTCCATTTTCCTTGTGTATACAAAGGAGATATATTAAAACTACCTACCGCATGGGATAATTCTGAGGATGAAATAGAATAACACACATGAAGGGCTTGCCACAATGCCTGGTACATAAGCCCTCCATCAATATTCGCTGCTATAATTAGCATCACTACCATTACCGCTACTAAAATTTACATGGTGATTTGGGAACACAGATTTTGGAGCGCAACCACGTAAGTTCAAACCCAATTCCAACTCTGACTGTGTTATCCAGGGCAAGTGATTTAGACTCCACAAGACTTAGTTTGCTTCCCATAAAATACGAACCTTAACATTACCCACCTAAGAGGCAGAAGTAAAGATTCAGTTAAATAAATACATCACTTGGCTCTCAGATGTTGTCTATCATTTTATTAAGACGGCATGACATTTGAAGATTTCTTCTGATAAGCCCTCTTCTCAATTCCTCCACAGAGAAAAAAAAATATCCACAACTGCCATTTCTATTCCAGGCATCTGGAATCTTGGAGTTGGAAAAGTACTCTCCCTTAGTTGAAAGGCAGTATTCACTATTAAATGTAAATGCCCTGAGGTGGTCAGGGAGGAGGGTTATCCAGCCAATAGCTCAGCATTTCTGGTGGTTTGGCAAATGCTTCCCAAGGTGACAATTTGAGAAAGAATGAGTAAAGGTAAGAACACTGGACAGAGGGGCCACAGAGTGATGTCAACAACACCTGGGGGACCCTGGAAGTAGGAGAATGGCCTCCGAAGTGGAGGTGAGTGCTCTCAAAAATGTTATTGACCTTCTCAATTTGGTCAAGGATTCATGTCAGACAGTCCCATTAGGCTCAGGGCCCAGCACAGGCTACAGAGCCCAGATTATTCTCTAGGTTCTGGGCCACAGCACCTCCACAACAGAACAAGCCAACTTCAAGTTTCGCAAATGCTTTCTCTAGATTTTGGAAAAAGTGGAGCTTTCTGAAGAAACGTTGAAGCTATGTGGGGTGGGTGGTGTAAACACCCTCCACGGCCCCAGCCTTCTAGTCTTTCCAAACAGTATTTTGATGATGATACAATTCTCCTCCTCAGATGTGGAGAAAGTGGAGAACTGAATCATTTCATAAGACCACAAAGCACAGAGGAGGCAAGGACTGTCTCAGAATAATGGGATGAGCCTAACTCAAAGAAATCCTCAACGTATTAGCCAAGTTTTCCTCTGTGGAGAGAACTCCCAAAGGAAACTTAGGGCACTCTCTCCCTGAAGCATGTTTTAAAATTCAACCAGACTCAATGAGAGAGACCACAGGAAACAATTCTGTCCTTGCGAGGTGAAAGGGTGGAGGGCTGGATGGGTCTTGTCCGGCTCTCATTTCTGTGGTAAGTGATGCCAGTCACCTGAGTGGAGGCAGAGAGAGCTGGTTGTTCCCATTGACTTTCACTTTTCATAGGAGCAAGTTTAATCGGTTCTTCAGCTCAGCCCTCCTTTCAAGTCTCTGGAAACATCTCAAGGGAGAAAATAACACTAAGAAACACAGAAATCTTTTCTCTTCTCTGCAGGCATTTGTCACAGCGCCAGTTCCTAAGTGCACAAACTTTTGGCAGAGCGGATCCCTTTGATATACTTTTCCCAGGGTTCAAAAAGAAAAGATAAACAAAGAACTTGTGACTTCATGGGGAGCAAAGGTAGCCAGGAGTTTATGAGGTAGCTCATCTTCTTTACATTTCTGGCCAAGGGGAAGGGAGTGTCAGTGAAAAGAAATCACCTTGTTAGTGGTTTCTGAGACTGCAGGTTTGGTGCCTGAGGGCATTTTCTGGGCTGGCTCACAGCGTTTGCTGCTATTTTCCACACGTAAAGCAGAGGGCAGCTTCTGTCAGCAAAGGTTGTCACTCTAAGGTCGTGTTTTAGTTGGTGCTTTTTTTTTTTTTTTTTAAGGCAAGGAAAAGTATTACTCATTTAAAACTGGTTCTCAAAAGGCATATGGACTTCCTTTGACAATTATTTCTCAATGAATTAAGCCAAACAGGAAGGTCAAAAATAGTTGAAATTTTCTTTAGATTTTGAGAACAAACAGGATATGTCTAATTAAGACTCTTTATTATCTGGGCCCCAACAACTTTGGCAGTTGGTTTATTTCTTCTGGTATAAGAATTTTTATAACCACGTTAAGATTCGAAATGTTAAGTAACAAATGGCATGGAGATGGGGAGGAGTTGAAATTTTAGCCATATTTTTATTATATGCTTTCACTTTCTACAGTTATCAGACTTATTTCCTTAGCAGTCGGTCTTGTATCACCCCACTGAATAAGACAGACTTTAAACAAACACAGTGACTATGTGTTGATAGTGTACGTCTCTGGATATCTGCCAAGAATTTGAGATGTGAGAAATCAAAATTCATCTTCAGCTTTTAATGGAATTGGATTAGAGCCAAGAAAATACAGCACAAATCAAGTGGCTTCTCCAATGACATTGTGCCAATGACATCATAATTAGAGCTGAGCTTAGCAAGCCTCACAGGATCTCAGTTGTTATACTAATTCTTCAGTCCCTAGAATTACTTTTTTTCCACTCTTTGCAAATATATGAAGAATCAGAACATTGCCTAGCCCAATGGGAGTAGGGTAAATTATGTCTCTATAAATAGAGGGTGCAAGAAAGGAAGGCTTAATTTCCCTGATCTAGTCTCTAGTGGCAAGGGGAGAAATGTCGAAGAGGGATGCAGGTCCCAGCCTGACCCTGCTGCATCTTGAAAAGGTCCAGTGTAGCCCATGCTAGGTCCAGCTGTGCAACGTTATGTGGTGTGTGTGTGTGTGTTTTCCTATTGACTCAGAGTGATGGACTTCTAAAAATTGACATTAACCAAATACCTAGGAGACTGATTCAAAACACCAATGTATTCATTCACAGTGATAAATGTAACTCCCAAAGGCTCATAGTGGTTCTTGAGTGTGATCAGATCATTCTTGCCTCTAGAGGAAGAGTTGCATGGGAATGTAAATTACACTGAAAAGACAGTCTCGTGAGTGCAGTATTAATGTGATGCTAATGGGTACCATCAAGGTGCAATGACCTGTCCCACCCAACTTCATTTCCAGGAATACTTCTCAAAAACGACAGGAGGGACAGTCTTTTGGTCAGTCTGATAAATTAGCCTCCCAATCTTTTCTTCTTTAATTCAGGTAAATCATTATCATCCCTAGATGACAGAGCATCAGATATTCAGATTACGGTAGCATCACCCGGCAACAACAATAATAAAACATCCTGATGACTTTGCCAGGACTCAGGAAGAAGGTCCAAGGCCTTTGACTGAGTTTGTGAGACATCCTGCATCTCCTGTATGGCAATTTGGAAACACACTAACTTCACGGGCAGCGCACAATTAGATTCCAGTCAGAGGACTCACTTTTGCAGATTAGCAGACAACGGGTTCACCCATGATTTTTCTCTTCTTATTTTTGCCTTGAGAAGTGACATTTTCTGAATTTGCTGCCAAATTTGGGGCTGCATTCTGCTGTGCCTGACTGCTGTATGCCATGCTTCCATGATCCCAGCCAAGTGGCAGAGGCAAGATACTCTATGGCCACAAATGCTTTCGGTGCTCATGGAACATCTTTCCCATAACAATAATTTTTGTTCAATAACAAAAGGAAAGGGATGTTAGGGAACCTTCCATGTCCAACAAAGTAAAAGAGGTGTTCTAGCCCAGTATGTATTCAAGGGATTGTATAAAAGGAGTTACACCATTAGCCAACATATTAAGGATTATAAGTAAGAGTCTCATTTCAGGAATAATTCATTAAAGTTACATGCATAATGATGGAAATTCTCCCAATCTCCTCAACCTCCTTTTTAGTGTCTAAAAGAGACTAGAAAATGTGAACAAAGGAGGAATTATTTTTATTTTTCTCCCTGAGTGCATAAATTTGTTCATGGGTACTTCTTTCTACTCAATAATAATGATAGCAACCACTAATATTTATTGAGTACTTACTATTTTGCCCAAGATATGAAACCAAGAACTAAAATAAATCTTCACAACTATTTCATGAGTTAAGTATTATTATTAACCTAGTAGGCATTAGGGAGAGAAAATTGGACAAGTTGCTTCACTTCTGTATGTCTCAGGTTCACAAAGCTTGGAAGTGGCCGGGTATTGCTTAAGCCCAGGGAATCTGACCATAAAACCTGCCTCCTTAAATACTAAGCAATGTGCCTTCTTAAAATTTCAAACTATGAATACTTGTGTAATTTGGCCTAACCCATTTTATCCATTGGTATTGACTCTATAAACTTGATTACTATGCAGAAGCTGTTTCTTATTCCTTTTTCCTTCATGAGAAATAAGGCACATGTAAAATTAGAACAACCTCCTCTTCTGTTTCTCAGTGAATGACTTTATTATCATCTCAGCCAATACTGAAATCCACATTTCAAAAAAAAATCTCCACCACCCACATTACCTTCATTGTTAATATTTATAACATGTGGGGAAAGGGTTTAGAACTCGACTTCATTGTTCCAACAAAAATTCAAAATCTTCCAAATTGGCTAAGGAGTCCTACATCTAAAAGGTCTATTCCTCAAGCATGGGCCTCTTGCCAATGTGTCTGACAAAGTGAGTCTCAAAATTCGAGACTTATCAGAGCATCTTTGGCAGGTTAAAGAGAGTTCCAAGTGTCAAATGGACTCCTAGAACAGTATCTCTAAAAAATATAATTCTTTCATATTTGTGTATAAGAATTTAACCAGATGTTCATTATGAGGAACAATAGCCAACTAAGCAAGGACCTATTTATACTCTACTATGAAAATTACCAAGTTTAATATAACTCAGAGGAACTCAATTTACTTTCAGAAATATTTAGCAATTATTCTCCAGCATTAGTGTCTAATTTTTTGAACATGGACGCCAAAACTTTATTTTTGGTTTAAAAAAAAGTGTGGAAGTCAGTTCTTTCTTTTTAACTTTTCTAAGATGTTTCATGACACTGAAAATGCATCATTGGCACAAGGGATTAATCATTGTCCAATCATCACATTACTATAGGAAGTACCCGAATCAGTCAGTAGAATCCTTTTGTGATCTGGTTTCTTTTAGTATCTCAAAAGAGAACATCAAAAGAGGGTTCTATTTCAGGCATAAAAGTTCCCCTTTACTTCCCCATTAATCTCTCAATGCCTAGATGCCCAGGAAACGTGGACTTTCTCCTTTCCTCCAATTTTCCAAAGCCACATGCAAGAGAATCAAGCTGTCCTACAACATAAACTCAGACACAATTCCGCCTTGATATCCTCTTGCTCAGTGTGTATTCATTCCTCCCTGTTCCTCCATTTTCCTATCTCATTAAATTTGTATTTATCCTCATATTTTCAATTAATCATATACTTCATATATCTTCCATCTGTTTCAACCTCAGTCCTAGAGGGAGACACAGTCCCTTTAGAACAGACAAAAAGAAAGTACATAAAACCATCTCCCAGAAATAATCCCAAAATATTGGTGTGGTGTGATATCAAACGTTTAACTAATTACTACATTAGAGATTCAAATCTATTCTCCTCTGGGTTTCCACTCATTGTGTCTTACATATTTCCTATTTGTGAGGCTGGGATGTTGTTATGGTTATCAGTGGAGTCCAAAGGGAAAACCTCTCCTCTCCTACTCATATTATTGAAAATAAAAAGCAACTCAAATACTTGAGCTCACCCAAATAAAGCATGCATTCCTGCTGAGGAAAACCTGACTGAGAAGCATCCTCATCCTATTACAGCAATTTGTCTAGTCAGTCTCTCTGAAGCCTAAATGTTTCAACTTTAGCAACACTGATACAGGGCTCTTCACTTAGATTATTTGAATCCTCCCCACCAAAAAGTAATAAAAAATCTAAAGAGAATGACTCAACTCTTTATTTTAATTGGACAAACAATTATTAAGTATAAGGATATAGCACTTACATCACCAATTACAATAACAAACTGTTTCCTGAAATCCCCATGGGACCTTATGAACCCAAAGTATCAGCCACAGTGGCACCAGTGGCCACATTACTGATGGAGATGGCACCTCGATATGGATCCCAGGGCCTTCACCTTTGGGCATCAACAGGCCCATGGTCATCTTCAGTCATTGTGGCCATCAATAGCAATGCTGCTTTTAGGGACACTGGGGCCAGGCTGCTACTCTGTGTCATCAGAGAAAAGAGATGTCACCTGAGAGCAGACAGGTCATCAGAGTAAGAATAAAAAAATATACCCAATGCCACACCGTGGCCAAATGGGCTGGTTGACTGATCGTATGTTCTAGATATCCCTTAGAGAAATTATATGGGAAGAATACGAAGGGGATGGAGTTACCACATGGTAAGTGAAAGTACAGCCAGAAATACTATGTTGAAATTGTAATTTTGATCAAATTTCTTACCTTCAGACAGCTGTGGACTGGAGAATACACTGACCCTTCATTTAGTTATCTATGGCCACATAACAATCTGCCACAATACTTTACGGCATAAGACACCGACTCTCTTGTTAATTCTTGTGATTCTAGGGGTTGACTGGGCTCACCTGTGTGGTACTTCTGCTCTACTCGGTATTGACTGGGCTGCAGTTATCTGGGGCTGGAATTCCCAAGATGCTGGATCAATGCATATGACTGACCATTGATACTGGTTCTTGGCCAGGAGCTTGGCTAAGACTGTTGAACAAAATGTGTGGATGCACCCTCTCCATGTGATTCAGGCTTCTTCTCAATGGCAGTTGGGTTTGAAGAGAGAGAAACCCAGAGTTAGTGTTGGAAGAGAGGAGAAGTGTAAGCAGCCAGTCTTTTCAAAGGTGTAGACTAAGAACTGAGACCACATTGCTTCTGACATATCCAGTCACACGTTCAGCCCGGCTCATGTCCAGTCACAGGTTCAGCCCTGCTCTAGGAAGTAGAGAAATAGGCTGTCCTTCTCAATGTGTGGCCATCTTACCTCTGCACAAGCTCTGTCCTTTGATTTCAAGACAGGGTAAAGCAGCCAACAGAGAACTGTGTTGTCACCACCAACACCTGGGACGGTGGTGGAAGGAGGGAACCGATCAGAACCATCCTACTCATGGCTGCTCCCAGGCTCCCTTTACACGCCTGAAACTCCACTTTTCCCACTGGGTCTAAACCGCTGAATTTATACTATCTTCTCCATTTCTTTACATCATACTGCTGAATGGAAAACACCTCTGTCTGGTCAGGAAACCGCAAATCTTTTTTATCTGTTTCACGTTGCGCTTGATGTTTTCTACTCTCAAGGGGCAAGGTCAGAGGAACTAGGGCATGTGCAAGCCTCGGAAGAATCATTGACTTCACATCAGATTCACCTGGGGAAGGGGTTTTCTTGCTTTTTGTTTTTTAATCCCAGGCTATGCTCCAGATCCAGCGAATTAGTGTCTCTGAGGGTACAAACACACAAACACACACACACACACACACACACACACACACAGGCTCTCCAAGTGATTCAGATAGTGGTTTGGGAAGAACCACTCTTAAAATGGTCATTGTTTAAAAGTTAATTTAATGTTTTTAAATTCTTGGGTGGGGGTGGGGGTGGGGGGTGGGAGGCTCTTCTGTGGAAAATGAATACATAGGCAATTTTCCTTGTAAGAGATCCATTCACACATTGGTCCTACCTACGCCCTTGTGATTAAAACTATCACCCATTCCAAGTGCTTTATCTTTGCCACAGTCTACTGTAAGTACCATTGGACTAATGGTGGTGCAAAATCAAGACACAGACAAATCCACGTGTGCAACTGAGATTGGGCTGCAGATGTCTGTGTGTGTGGTGGCACTGTATGCTCTGCAGAGCCCCAGGCTTGTTAGAGCAGTGACCCAGGACAAAATGTGTGGATGCACCCTCTCCATGTGATTCAGGCTTCTTCTCAATGGCAGTTGGGTCTCAATGCCAGACACTGGGGTCTGTGGCCAAGCATGAAAACTCTGGGAATGGCATCCCGTTGTGCAAACTGTGGAGTCCCCACTCACATGGCTGCTGAGCAGCACCTTTGGAACGGTGAAGCAGCCACAAAGTGGGCATCTAGCCAGCACCGGGCATGACAGAAGAACGGAGACAGAGGCCCAGAAGAGAAGGACAAATCCTCTTTCCCATAAAGAGTGTCTGCCATGTCTGATCTACTGCCTGGCATCAAGAATGTTGAGTTGTCTCCAGAATCATGCCTCCTAAGAGCTACTGTGACCATAACCTTTCTGTGCCTCACTTTGCCCAGGAGTAAACTAATATCTGAGTCCTTGATTCCTCCTGGGGATGCTGCGAGGCAGTTAGTGGAACAATGTCTATAAAATCCTGTGAGGACGGTTGCTCAGAGAGCTCTATGAAAATAAGGTGTATCACTGAGACCCATGCAGAGCAGGCCAACTGATGAGTTTCAAAGCCGTGCTCCAACCCACTGGAAGGATGTGAAGAAACACACCTAAGACAGCCTCTCTAATTATACATGCCAAGTGTAAAAGCACGCTCACTCTAGGTGCAGACAAATTGGCTAAAACAAAACAAAACAAAACAAACTCAATCATTTCTGATCATCGGACCTTGCACTTACTGGGCAGACTACATTTTCTTGGATGGAAAGGCAGTAGCCAGCAAGGTTTCCTCCCCAGGCTGACAGCCGTTTCTATAAAGCCATGTGTTTTTTCAGAGCAGCCTATGGTGACATAGCAACCCAGACATATGGTGTCATTATTCAGCCGACACAAATTTGACACTTAAGTGAATTTATTATATTTTGCTTTGCTCCTGGTGCCTGAAAGGCTTTGCCACTGTCTCTTCATAGAGCTTGTCACAGATGTTGATGTATTTTCCTCCTCCATGGCCAGGTTTTACTGTGGAAACTGATACAACTTCACGATAGAATTTCTAGATGAATTATTCACGCATTGCATGCTTTCTGCACACAGGGCCTTGGAAGAAATCCATACTATTCAATAAATGGTCTTTCTAGTCCTCTTTAACAGAGCATTCTCTTCTGGTTTAAACTGTTTCTATTATCGTCTTTGTAATCATAATGTTTTGGATAAAGTATTTCATAGATGATAGTTTGGTTAAAACATTCACAATATTTCACATTAATGTGCAAAAAAATTGTGCAGGCACTGAGATGAAACCCATCCATTCTAGCAACAATAAAACATAGGGGCCATGCAACTTTTACTCATTTTAAACACACACACACACAACTGAAACTCTTTAGTCAACTCTATTTCCAATGATTTATAGAGCTATTCTTGAAATACCTCAATATTTGTTATTTTAGACAGAATAGGCCTCTTCTAATGCTAATACCATCTGTAGAGATGAGTTTTTAATTGAAAAGAATTTTCAACTTGATGGAAAAGAGTCAGATGAACTCATCACTGGTCTCTGAGAAAAGATTAATGAAACAAAAACATATCAAGCTTCTTTAATACCTGGAGAAGCCATAAGGATACCTCGAGTGACATTATGGGCCATGGTATATGGGAGTGAATAACCTTAATATGACACGGTAAGCCTGTGGAAGAATTAAGAGCTATAATTACAGTTTTTAAAGTACAGTGACCTGTTGACCGTTAAGATTTAAGACTTTGCCTCAGGGTCATTTCTTGACCTAGTTTTTGTTTTGTTTTATTTTGTTTCATTTTTTTTTAATTCCCAACTAAAAATAATTTTTCAATAACAATTTTTCCAATTTTATTCTGTAAAATTTCAAGTGGTTGCAAAGTTAAATTCTTCCTTGTTTTATTTTTAATTTAGTTAAATGCTTGGGAAATACAGATTATAAGAAATCTCTCCTTTCAGAATTTGTTTTCCATTCCAAGAGCAATGACATCCTGAATTTTTCCTAGAACAGATGGCAAAAGAATTGCACAAAAGCACAAAGGAAGATGAAATTCTAGCTAATGATTATTATTATTTGAGCAAATTTAAGCTAAGTGCAGTAGATTTCATTTACTAAGCTTTGAGGTCCATCCATGCAGAACTTCCCCCATTTGTTGTCTATGGCACAACGTTTTCCCAGTCTCTCAAAACCTCAACACTGGAGTCATCTTCGGCTACAACAACGCACATCCCCATGTCCCACCCCATCCAAGTTCTAACAGCTCTTTCTTTCTTTGAAATATGTCCTCTGTTCAGATCTTAGTTTTTCTCTACCCTGCTCCAAGCCCCCATGGTCTTTATCCAGATATCCATGAAATCAGTCCCATCTCATCTTCCAGCCTCCAGAAATTTCTAACTCTAGTCTATCCTGTATATCATTACCAGGATGAACTTCCTCATACATTATTTTATTATATCATCCCCTGCTTAAAAACCCATAATAGTTTCTATTGCCTACTGAATATCTTTTTATTTAATATATGTACTAATGTGCCAGACTTTTCTTTAAGCACTTAAAAATATCAACCCTCTTAATCCTCATAACAACCCTATGAGGTAGAAACTATCACTTAGCCCTTTTTTATAGATGAGGACACTAAGGCAGAGAGAGGACTAATAATTTTCCCAAGGTCACACAGCCAGGGAGGAACAGTCATGATTCGAACCCAGTCTATGCATTTAACCAATATACTATGCTGCCCCACCCTAGAATAACTAGCACACACGTAATGTTCTGTATCTTTTACACAGCTTGCACTTCTCATTTGACCCAACCCTGCAGTCAGATGCTGTTTATTCTTAAATCCATCTAATTTGATCTCTTTCTAGTAAAAGGACCTGCATTTAAGTGGACCACTCTCCTTCTGTGTACATATTTCGACCTCTTACAACTTTGCTGCTGAGAATTTTCTTGCCTGGGCTTCCTTGCCATTTTTCTCTCTTGGTCATGCATATATCCAATAATAGAAATTATAAATATCATTGTAATATATAAACTTCTTGCAAGATGTAGCTCAGTTCTCAAAGGAGTCCTTCTGACCCCACAGGAACCTCTTTTCTTCTTTGCCCTCTCTCAGCGTGTATGTGTACACACCCAACTTGGCTATAGTTTTTTCAAGAACCTCCTCAAACTCCCATTCTTCTCTGAAGCCCCCTCTCAGTTCTCACAGGCAGACTGAGTAGCTGTGTCCACAGCATTCTCATGACAACTCAGATGGTTGGCTCATCCCTCGATTATCACCCTTCCTGCCTACCTGCCCCACACATATACCATCAGATTGTGAGCTCCTCCAAGGCATGTGTTACAAAACCTCTGCCTATATCACAACATAGTAGGGAATTGATGGGAATTTTTTAATACATGAACATTCAGTACCATTTTGTACACATACACACACACACACACACATAAGCATGTATCAGTTTTATTTTGCAACAGTACTGTAAATCCAATGAAGACAGATCCTGCTTCTACCCTCCTTGCATTTCTCATCAAATCAAGTCAGGGCATTACCATCAATCCCTACTAAATGCTTGCTGTATGACTGGGTAAGTTATTAAAATTACCCCAGGAAATGAAGATCTTTGGCTTGAACTGCCAAGTGTTAAAAATGGCACCACTCAAAAATATATAGTCAACCACACATTAAAAAGTACTAAGAATAACTCAATATTTCTTGTACAGAACAGTTGCATTTTCTTCTGAGAATCCATATGTTAAAATCTCTCCCTATATTTCCCATAAGAGCACTTAAATCCAGAACTCACAGTGTACCTGGCTTCAAACCAAGTACATTAGTTATTTTGGAATTGCAGAATTAATAGTCATTCTCCCACTTGCAGATCTGCCTCCAATAAAATTGTATTTCATTTGGATTAAGAGTTATAACTCATAAACTTAGCTACAGCAAGCTGCACCAACACAACTCTTTAGCACTTATCCTATTGCTAAGCTTCCAGAAAATACTAGCAATTATAATGATTAGCTATTATAAATGAAGAAGAAGGGTGCCTGGGTGGCTCAGTTGGTTGAGCGACTGCCTTCGGCTCAGGCCATGATCCTGGAGTCCCTGGATCGAGTCCCGCATCGGGCTCCCTGCTCGGCAGGGAGTCTGCTTCTCCCTCTGACCCTCCTCCCTCTCATGCTCTCTGTCTCTCATTCTCTCTCTCAAAATAAAAAAAAATAAATAAATAATAATAATAATAAATAAATAAATGAAGAAGAAAAATCTCTCCTCTCGATACATAGAATGTGGATATGGAAGCACATATTTGACTCATACTAAGAACCAAAATCATATGGTTATATTGTGTTTTATAGGCCAAAGGTCGGAACCACATACAGATCCAGGAAACCATTCTGGCAATTCAAAGGTAACACCCAGATACTTGAGAATACAGCCATGATAATGTAGTTATCAAATGTCTCATAACTGTTAAAAACAGAATCAAACAATAGATCCATTTGAGGTTACTTCTATAAATCAGTAAATATGCTGTATAGGAAATATTATCTAAATATTTTTATTTAAAATATTCTATTATTAATATATATTATTAATAGATTTCTATTATCTCAGAAATGAAAAAGGAGAGAATCAATATTTCAAGGACTCAAGGAAGCTCAACCTTAAGCAATGTGTCATGACAATGAATGGAAAACCATAGATGCCGAGGATGCTGGACAGGAGGGAGAAGGAGAAGAAATACATCCTCAAGCAATCTTATCACTTAAGTTAGGTATAAAAATAAAAGCCAAACAGCAGCAGTTCCTTTACATAACAGCTCTAGATGAGATTCAAATAAATAATGTCACATTTATATATCACAGAACTGTTGACTTCTCATTTTTTTCAGTCACTCCCATGCACACAGAATGTGAGAGCCCCCCAATGCCATCTAGAATGGAAGAAGCCAATGGAGATAGGAATATATAATATCCCAGCAGTATGGTCATACTGAGGACTTGGGTTTAATTCCTATGGTTCCCTCTTTAAGAGTTGTCTCACATTGTATTTAAATCAGAGCTAATGGATTTTAGTGACTCCATATTAGTGCAGAGCTGGTTCGGCCCTTTAAAAATAAATGTTTCCACTGGGAAATGAGTATATTTCTAGATATAAATGAATTGTCATTTATAAAAGGACTGTGAGGACCAGTCATTCACACTTAAGTTTACTGAGCACCCATTACGTAGCGAGTAGTAGGACTTGGGGAAAGCACTGTGGGTGCAGAGAAAATTGTGATTCTTGCCCTCAAGCTCTCAAGCCCATAGAGAAAACAGGCAAATCAAATCAATTTTAAAATGATGAGATAAATGCCTCAAATTCAGTATGTACAGAACACAAAGAGAATGCATCCAGCCCAAAGTGAGGAGCCTGGAAAGGATTCCTGGAAAAGCTGACATTTGGTCCAAACCTTGCAGGACAAGGGGATAACTTCATTTCCTGCATATGATCACTTTTGAGGTCAAATAAATGGATGTAGGGGGGTGGTTTTAGAACATATGCCTTATCAGGAATTAAGAATCGGATTCGTTTTAAGTATTTATTTCAATACAAAAACAATTTCACGGTTGTCCACTCTGTTTGCCCTGTACCAAGGCACTATAAAGAGTACAAACAAAGAATAAGTGACAATGTTTACCTTCAGGGAGTCTATAATTTAATTAGACAATAAAATCACACATGTGACAGCTAAATAGCAAGATAGCACAGTATTTGGTTATGTGCTAGGATCTCTAGCTTTTCCAAAGCCAAGTATGAATCACTTTGTATTCTTACCCAATCTTCTTTCCCATAATTTTTCCTGTTATTGATGTGTTTGCATAAGAGATGATACCCATGTATAATTCTTAAAAAATTTTTCCATTTGTTTGTATATAGACAAATATAACAACAACAAGAACAAAGTAATTATCCTAATAGATGGACATAGCAAGAAACCAACTCGGGTTCACATTTCTCCATTTGTGGTAAATCCCATGTCGTCTTGCTTCATAAAGAAACAGACCTCAATTAGAGGCCATGTTCTTTCTCAGGACTGAAAAGTCATCTTCATAACATTTATACAAAGCTAGATATGAGGATGAGTCAAGAGAATCAACCACAGCTTGAAGATTTGCCAAATCATAGAACTAGATGGATGGTTCAGTCATGTCGCTGTTCCTCCACTGAATCACAGTTGCAGTTTGTTTGACTCCGATGAACCTCAACTTTGCCATCTATCAGATGGGTAAAAGGGCACCTACCGAATCATTCCAAGCAGTTACAGATTAGAGGGAAGAGACAACACACATCCATTCTGAGAATGGGTTAAGTCCCTGATTTGAAAAGTAATTGTAGTAGAAATGAGGTGGCCACACAGAGCGGACATGTATGCACAGAAGGGACACAGCTGCCTGAAATACTATCCATATAGCAGCCTTGATAATCTCAGCCATCCCTGCACCACCACCCTTTCAAATTTGGACTCATATCAGCCCTCAGGAAGAAACTGTACTAGCATGGAAGGAAATGTTGATATTCCCTGACACTTACTGGCCATTCAATAAATAGTGATCATTATATTCTTTATTACCAAATAATAAGTTCTTGGTTTTTATTTCTGAAATATAAAATGATTATAATGCAAAACATCCACTTCTCCAAAAGCCACAAGAGCTGAAAGTGTACATGTAGGGGTAGAAGTCACAAAACACTTTCTTCTTTAGTTTCATACTCTCTCCCTCAGTTCAGTTTTCCAGCTACGAGTCTGGAGTCCCTGCTGGCTATCTTCAGGGGATGCACACCCAACCCCTCCTCACTCCCACACGGCACCCTACCCGCTACTGCTTCTCCTACCACTGGCATAAGTGACAGCCTCAGACTGTGAGTGAGGCAATTAAGTCTCCAAACCACTCCAATGTCTCAAGTTCTCCACACCCCAAGACACGTACTACATCAAAGCTGCATCCTGCCAAAGTTGTGGCATTCTCAAGAGCTCATGACATCCCCTCCGACACCAGGGGTCTTCCTACTGAAGTGGAGAGAATACTTCCTCTGAGGGCCCTTGCCTCTGAGTCAACACATGATCGGCCCCCATGCCCGAGCTGTGCACTGCACACAACCTGCTCAGGTGCATACAGAGGCCTCACTTCCTCACACACTCTGCTACTGAATCACAAAATGGTGCCACATTACACTCACTAGTATCTCAGACATTTGAGTGAAAAATCTCTCTTGCTGGCTTCACTTTGAATCTTATACCTGGGATCTGGCACAATCCCCAGGAAAAATAAGGACACGTGGAAGACAAAGATGAGCAACACACACACAAAACTACCCCCTCATTCATATAGGTCTTTGTTCCTCAACCTTTTCACTGCTTTAGGATGACTTTTCCTTAGGATGACTCATTTCTTCTCAGGAGGCTTCTTGGACTTTTTTCAAAGAGTCCCCAGACAAGCAAATGACAAGCCTATTAGATATGCTGGAATCTCAGAGAGTATATAGTTGGGGTTTTAGCTGAGGCCCTTGCTGTAGCCATAAGCTAAAGATTTATAACTTACAGTTTCTTGAAAAATTACTTTCATATGAAACACAGTGTTTGGAAGTGGAAGAGTATCTATTTTCCTAAAACTCTATTTATTCCTTCTCCTCACATCTAGAAAGAATACACACACCAACTTATACACTTAAATTTAGCCACCTTCTGTTCTCTTTGCCCACACCTAAATTTCATCTCAGAAATTCCAATAGTCTATAAATGTGCTCAAGTTAAATATTTCTAGCCTACAGAATTTTTGCTTACATTTTCTTATGAACGAAGCTTTCTGTTGATCAGTTGATAAAAAATACTGCTTGTATTTGTGAGAATATAGCCCATGAAGAAAGGTTAATTAATACACGCCAGTGTATGTTAATTATTAACTTCGAGGATAATTCTTGACAATACACTAAATTATTCTTCAGATTACTATGTAACTTTCACAGTTCAGAAGGCTGTTGGCAAGACATAAGGAATGAAGTCAGAATCTTGCAACAGTGAGTGAATTCCAATTTTTTTTAAGTCTAATAAAAAATGTATTTCTAAGTTAAATTTAAAGTAGAAGTAATATTACAATATAATTTCCCTGCATACACAAATTTTAAAAAGAAGTACTCCTAAAAGTACTTAAGAATAATCTTTAACAACCTTAGCTGGTTTCTAGGAGTGGCTTCATTAATCATTACTTCACTCAGGCAATTTATTTTTCATGCTCTTCCAGCAAATTTCCAGTTGTCTTTAATCTTTCCCAGCATCTTCCATGATTGCTCCACCTAGTCCTTATCTCTGAGGCTGTTTTGTTACTCCTCCTGTCAGACACAAAGCAGCACACCAACTGAGTGATCTCAACAGCTGAAAGAACTACCTGTCGAGAGCACATGTGAGACCAAAGTAGAAATAACCCTCAAGAACAATGAAGAAAGTCTCTTTTGAGGGGATTTCACACACTTTCTATGAGCTCAAATATACTTGGAACAGATAAAAATCTATGTATATGGCATGTGTGTGTGTGAAAGATTTCAAATGAATGACCCCTAGAGGCATAACGCACATTTCTGCTATGGCTTCAACAATATTTTCCAATTTGACTACTCCCAGTGAGTTTTGCCATGAATTTTAATTGAATCTTCTCAACTCACATTTTGCAGTTTTTCTTTTCACACATAGCTAAGAGCACTGGAATCAGATAGTTAAGTTTTTGCTCAATCTCCAGTCATTTTGAAAGTAATTACATCTTTCAGGTCTACTAGAGTCTATTTTACTGTCAAAAAATAATTTAAGTAAAAACCAACATTGTTTATAAATTTGTTTTTTTTAATATATCAGTATATATTAAAGAAAAACAACATGACAATGATACTTTTGGCATCACATAATTAGATGCTTTATTGTGAGACAGTGATCCTGAAAAACAAGGAAAAATGATTATCCAAGAGGGGAGGAAGCTATGAAAAGAGCTTACATAATGGTTAAATGGAATTGTCAAGGGAAGTAAAGGGGCTTAAGTTTACTACAGTTACATACAAGTGACCTAAAGTCAACAGCAATTCTTTGTTACAACTCTAGGTGCTCATGTTTCAGAGATGAAATAACACACCCCTCCTTGATATCTGGTCACTGGAATATCAAAAATGCCCAGGATTTCTTGGGCCCTGTTTCAGGCACCTCTCTTCTCAATTCACAAGGATTTTTGCACATCTGACCAAAAGTTCTGTGAAGACCTTATAAATAGGTATGAAGTTTTATAATATTCTTTCGAATGTCTAATTCCAAAGTAGGACGTGTAATATCTCCTACTTTTAACCCAGAAGCGGAAATTTTCAAGCACAGCTACTCCAGATTGCCTTCCAAAGTATGGGGTACCTGGTATTAGTCTTGGATTCTTCAATTTCCTCTGACCAGAATAGAAACAAAAGAAACCCTTTGTCTTCTTGTTCTGCATTATTTCCCATAGCCAGTGTCTGGTCTTCCATTCAACCACACAGTGTCAGGGCACCCAAAGAACCCTGAATTTTCCATGAATGAACCCAATTTGGCTGCTTTTCTCCCCAGTTCTGAACTCAATGCTCCACACCACTTAGTCATCCAGATCTCAAGAGTGCTAATGCACAGAGCCTCAACAATATACTTTCTGCTCTAAATGGCTACTCTGAAATAGCTGGAAAAGTTGGGGAGGTAGAGACACTTTATCAAAGTTGCTACCTACTCCAACAAATGGTGCAGTTGAGTGGAGCACTCTCGGAAGAAAGCAATGGCACAAATGCCAGGGCTTTGTACCCGGAGGCCCATTTGTCATATCTCACATCACAGAGGACCTTGGGTTTAGACTCTGACTTGATCCCCAAGTGAAGATATCCATACAGACATTGTACTGTATGTGTAAAATGTGCATTTGTTAAATGTACACATTTAAAACATACTAGAACCTTCCTGTAACCCTATTTGGATGTTCAGGGTTGAAAAAGTAAAGGGAAGGCCTACTACATGCCAAGCACCATTGTACGCACTTGGTGGGTATTAAATCACTTCATCTTCACAGACATCCAGAGGCAAGGACTATTATTATCCCCATCTTACAGATGAGTAAACTAAAGCATAGACTCGTCCAAGGTCACACAGTTAGTAAGGGGTGGCCCCCAGTTTCTAATCTAAACTATCTAGATCTGGAGTCCATGCTCCAAACCACTATACTTCTTTCTACAGAAGTGGCTCTGAGAGGTCTTGACAACCACCTGTCTTCTGATGCTTTACCCTGGCCCCAAGGCAGGGTATTCTCATGGCTCAGGCATTTCCCCTTGTTGGATGTGGCTGTGAGCCATGTGATGTTAATGATGTGAGCCACATGATGTTAATGACCCTTGATTATTGCTGGCCCTATTTCCGGATTTTAGGGTAAGCTGTCTCAAAGCATCATCTGGACAAGCAGTGGCCAACATACACAGCAGCCACTCCTTGATTCTGTGGCTCCCTTGTCTCTTCCCAAGTTCCCCACTGCCCTTCTCACCCTATGCTATGACATCTGATGTAGGCACTTTTTTTTTTTAATTTATCATCTTAACCCTTTTATTTTTTT
>NC_138372.1:115302059-115336641 GCF_054177405.1 Leptonychotes weddellii | reverse complement strand
AGAGAGTTGTTGCTATTCCTTTCTTCGATCTCCTGTTGGGTTTGTAGGTGTTCAGAATGGTTTGATCCCTATCCAGCTGAATTCCTGAGAGGAGACGAAATCCAGGTCTCCTACTCCTCCGCCATCTTGCTCCGCCCCCTCCTGATGTAGGCACTTTTTCTCACTGGCTTATTTTCTCTCAGACCCAAAGAAGTTAGAGCCTAATTAGCATTAGTTCCATTGTTTTATCTTATTTAGGGAGATACATTATAGTAAATGCATGAGAATTTTAAAATGTGCTTGATAGATATTATTGACCGGTACTAAATTTTCTCTGATTTACCATATATTTTAGGCCAAAACACACTATCTAAACCTAACCAGATTCTGTCTTTTACTCCTTCTTTCCCAAGGTGTGAAAGTTATAACTTATTCTTTAGAAAATTACCTAAACATACGCTGACACTTGGTCTCCTTTTTCCTCTTTCCTCAAGGCAAAATAATTATAAACAGAACTTTAGGCAATCTTGTACGCATTGGGAACTTGGTCTTTCTTTTTGGTATCAGCTTATTCAGAGGTTATTCCCTTTGAGAAAAACTAGTGATTCTCTTGATACCAGCAACTCCAAACCTTTTCCTTTATCCAGACTATGACATTGTCATTGAATACAGTTTTGGACCACCATGTCTGCAGGTCATTTTAAACTGTTTTTAACATATCCTGTGACTGATGAGGAGTCAAACTTCATATATCAAGCAGTATTAAAAATACAACTATTTCCAGTTGACACGTATCAAGAGATTTTTCTATGTTCATGCCCTTTGACCGAGTAATTCCACTTTGGGGACTCTATCCTAGGGAAATAACCTGAAATAACAGAAAAAAACTTTATGCACAAAGACAGTAACCCAACTACCTAAACATCCTCCAAATATGGGAATGGCTAATAAACTACCCACTTAAAGGAATATTTTATAGCCTTTGAAATGTAGTTATGAAAATTTTATGACATGGAATATTTTTCTCAGGTTAAATGGAAAAGTAAGACAAAAATTATACGTATGAGTTAATCACCCTTATGTAAAAATCAGGAACCCTACAGAGCAAAAAAATAAGGAAACAAAACACTAACTCCCAGAGAAAGTGATTTGGAGCCCAACCTTAAAGACTAGCAGGACTGCATCAAAAAGGCAAGAAATAAATGTGCTAATCCCAGGCCAAGGGGCTGTGGAAGAGCCTTTGGTCCTTCACTCTCTTATATAAGGTGGGATTCAATAAACAGTTGTTAAATCAAAAAAAGAATGAGAGCATACGTGTTCACTATTACCGAATACAATGCACTATATGAACCTGCTGATATCTAAGCATTGTGGCCAAGAAAAACAGCAGTTTCTTATGGTTCAATCAAATACAGCCAATGAGCCTCTACCACCACCTGTTGCTTGAGATCAGGATGAAATAATCTATACCTCCCAATAATTTCTCCCTCCCTCTCTCTCTCACCTCACTCTCACTTTCCCTCCCTTCCAGCCCTTAGTAGTCAAATACTCAGCCTGAAGAAAATCCAACTGGATATTTGACACAATATTGCCAAAAAATAAAAATACCCATAGCCAACTTTTTCCCATGTTGCTGTCATCACATAAACATATTTTAGGGCTTCAACCAGAGAAGCTCATGATTCTTAGGCTTTGTTTGTATATCATTATTTGAGATCTAGCAATAATAGTCACTAGATAATAAGTTGCTTCCAACACTCGGCCACCTAAAGAGAAACCTACCAGATGACTTAAAAGCTATAGTGGCTTTTCTATTATAAACAACCTTCCTTTTCAATATCCTGAGATCATTTATTGTGGTCTTCCAATTTATTTGCTTTCATCTACATAATGTGGGAAATATTGAATGGAAGCTCACTATTTTGCAAATAAAACATTTTTATTTCTATCCCCCTTTCTCATCACAATCTCCTTCCCTACTCCCAGGCAATTAACAAACACACACCATGGGTCACCTGGACAGGGATGGGGGGGGATCGACGTCAGGAAGCTTGGAACAGATTCAAAGCAATTGAGCAGTATTTTCGATATTATAGGCAGCTCTTTGGCAACAATCTACTGACAAACATTTTTTGGCAAATAATCTTTTTCTTTTTTCTTTTTCCTTTTTTAGTCCCTTTACCTCAAAGAATAAATTATAACTGTGTTTAATCACCTTCGTAAAATTCTCACTTCCACCTTGGCCCTCTGCACTATTAGAGTTGTTTAAAATTAGTATCCAGAAAGGGGGTCCTTGCCTCACTCTCTTTTTTTAAATAAGACACATGCTAGGAAAATAATTCATGAGAACTATGGGAGTAAAACAATGTAAGTTTCCCTCTGCTTTATGATAAGGTTCTATAACCAAAAAAGAATAATAAATAGAAAAAAATGATTAAAGAAATCAGTTGATTTTAACCCAGGGTGAGGTCTCAGCCCTAAGGTCACAGTATATTCCGTCCTGCTTGCTATAGAGTTGACAAAGGTAACTGGTAAGTTGTTATGATCTGCTAGCATTTTGTTGAGGGAGCTCAGAAAAAGAAAAAAAAAAATCTTTAAAAATAATTCACTTCCAGGGGCACCTTGGTGGCTCAGTCAGTTAAAATCCAACTCTTGATTTTGGCTCAGGTCATGATCTCAGGGTCCTGGACTCAAGCCCTGAGGCAGGCTCCATGCTCAGCGGGGAATCTGCTCGTCTCCCTCTCTCTCTCTCTACCCCTCCCCCTGAATGTGGTCATTCTTCTCTCTCTCTCTTGCTCCCAAATAAATAATCTTTAAAAAAACATAATAATTCACTTCCAGAAAAAGGAGTAAATGTATAAACCCTTCACATATAAATACATATTTGCTTTCAGTGCCTATGTAAGCAAGACAGTATCAAATCTTTTTTGTGAAAATAAACAAATCTAATTTTTATTGACTTTAATGTACATCTTTATGCTCCTGTTGTCCAAAGACAGATGTGAGCATTACTATGCTTTGTCCATATAAGGAGTCAAATTGAGCTTCACATCTATCCAGGAACTGACTTCATTCTGTTGTTATTCCAGTGACTTTGTTGGGATTTAGGACTCAAGACAAAATAAAAAAGTATACAAAGGACACTAAGATTATTGCAATCACCTGAAGATCTGTCACTGTAAAGTCACCTTATGTTCCAACACAAAATGTCTTACTTCATAATTCATTTTATAGCAAGAGGACTCACTAAATCTTGCCCAATATTTTCAGAGACCTTATTCAAACCTAGTGAGAGGCATTTTCTCCATTAGCAGTTAGGTATCTACATTTTATCATTAATGTGATGATATCAAATTTATGGCTTATAAAATCACAGGAAAGATGTTGAGAAATACGCTGGAATAGAAAACATGATTCCCAAGAGCTAGTCCCTTTGTTTTACCACAGTGAATCTCTAGTCCTCCAAATACATAAAATGAAAGCATCTTGTTACATGATTACTAAGTTTGCTTCTGCTTCATCCTGTAGGCATTTGACCTATTTGGACAGTAAAATGAAAATTATAACAAAACTAATGAATTCTAAGTTGACTTCCAGTAATATCTTTGTAACTACATTTTCATTCAGGGGTATTATTGATGCATAGCAATCTACCAGTTCCAAAAGATATGATATAATGTCAGAGGTTAAGAACAGAATCAGAGGATGCCTGGGTGGCTCAGCCAGTTAAGTCACCAACTCCTGATTTCAGCTCATATCATGATCTCAAGGTCATGAGATCGAGCCCCCAGTCAGGCTCCACAGTGGGCATGGAGCCTGCTTAAGATTCTCTCTCCCTCTCCCCTTGTCCCTCCCTGCCACAGTCCCTTAAAAAAAAAAAAAAAAAGAATAGAATAGAAAAAGTCACCTTTTGGAACTGACACTAAAAAAAAGACAAAATAGACACAATTCATCATCTATCTAGTATCTCATGTTATCAGGTAGTTTTCGAATGTGGTGTTTCCTGGGTTGTCAGTAACACAACTAATGTAAAGAGAGATGTAATCTCACCTGACAGTTTGACAAAATTGCAGATCACCATAAGGTTGAACTATCTGGTAGCTAGAAAAAATTCAGAATTATTATGTTTACACTACTTTCCAAGGAAGAGGATGCCCCAGTTATGAAAGCCAGTGACAGATATATAGAAAGATAAATTTGGATTCCACTAACATTCATTGAACACCAGTGTGCCATCCATTATGACTGGATCTTTCATATGTTAACTCATTTAGTCCTCACAGAACTCTATGAGATAATATTATCCCAATATTACAGATGAGGTACATAGAAGTCCAGGGACTGTCCCAGATCACCTACCTAGAGTCTGACCCCTCTGACCTCAAAACCCAGTGTTTTTTAATCTATTATGTTTACTCTTCAGTGAATAGAAAAAAGCAAGATTTTTCCAAATATGTTAGATATGAAAAAAGTGATCAATTTCCCTTTGTTATAAGTTCATGCTTATAAACAACTTAACATGTTCCTCAGTGTTGGGAGCAATTGCAAATGGTAATCCCCATGTACATATCTGTATTTTTCAACTATCTGTCTCTATGGTTTTATATTGTTTTGTCCATATAGATTACATGATTTGAAAGGTTTTTGATGACCAAACAAGTTACATTAAGTAATGTGTGCTCTGCTTTGAAATCTGGGTTTTACCAAAAGATCAAAAAACAGCAAGTTCTCACAGTAATATTATGAAATCATATAAATTACTAATGTAGCTGTGATGCTAATAAGCAATTTATTTAAATGAGGAGTTAGACACTCAAGCTACTGGGCCCTTAATTTTGGCTACCATACTGTATCTTGTCGAAGTTGGTCAGATAATGGATGGGGTACGTTCAAATCAGAAAGTGATCTGTGGCTCTGCTAATAGTATATGCTATAGCAACTATGCCTCCAAATCCCTAGGACTTCGATATCAGAATGCTTCAGCAGCACAGAGTCACTTACAGGCTTGACCAAAAGAAATGAAACTCATTATGCTTGTTAGCACCTGGCCTTAATTCTAGAACACATAAGATAAGTTAGATTTGCAGAAATACTTGACACGGCATATGGGCCCTTTTTAACTACTTTTTGGATATCTAGACATCAAGTATAAAACCATAAGGCTAGCTGTTTTAAAGTTAAGACATTGGTATTCTGTTCAAAAGTCACTATTCTGGTTTATAAGCCAGTCATGTGTATTTCATTAGCACCTGTTAGGTTTTTTTTTTTAATTTTATTTATTTATTTGACAGAGAGAGATACAGCAAGAGAGGGAACACAAGCAGGGGGAGTGGGAGAGGGAGAAGCAGGCCTCCTGCTGAACAGGGAGCCCGATGCGGGGCTCGATCCCAGGACCCTGGGATCATGACCTGAGCCGAAGGCAGATGTTTAACGACTGAGCCACCCAGGCGCCCCAGGACCTGTTAGTTCTTTAAGGTGCATATTGATGGTTTAACTTTGGCAGGCTCTCTCTAGACAATTCTTTGAGGGTAATAATAGCAGTTGAATATTTTAATATCTCCATATAGAAACCATTTGCAATCTTCTATGACTCAGCAATTCCACTTCCAGGTATTTATTCTGAAAAGTAGAATCACTGAGAATAGTGGAAAACTATCCAGTTGCCCAACAACAAGGAACTGTTTAAAATACAGTATATCGTTCAACAAATAGTTGAGGGCTACTATGTGCTAGATGAAGAAGACTGAGTAGTGAACAAAACATAGGGTCATTACATTTATGAAGTTGGAAAGATGTATGTCCCAGCCACTATTGCTACATAACAAACTACTCCAATATTTTGTAGCTTAAAATAGCAACATGCACAGACTCAACCTTCAAAGTAACCCTAGGAGGTAATATTATCATTGCTTTCTTACAAATAAAGAATCACCACACAAAGAAATTATATAACTTGCCCAAGTTTGCCCTTGTCGTGGGGGAGTCTGGATTTGAACCCAGACAGTCTGGTTCCCTCATTCATAATGGTTACTAACAGCCACAATAATCTTAAGAAATAATATTATAGGTTATTTTTTCTTGCTGTTTCTCTTTGCTTACTGATATTTCTAAATAGCAATTATGCTTACAGATTCAGTGGCTGAGAAATTTGGACAGGGCAGGAAGAAATGCTGTATCTCTTCTCCACAATGTCTGGGACCCCAGCTGGGAAGACTTGAAAGCTAGAGATGACTCCACAACAGAAGGTTGAAACTACCTAGAGCCTCCTTCATTCCCATGCCGGGGCTGGGATGAATCGAAGACTAGGATGGTCAGCCAGAGTGCCTCCATGTAACTTCTCCAAGTGATTTGGTTCCCCCCACTCACCCAACCCCAGCATGGCGGCCTCAGAGTAATCAGAGCCCTCACATGTCATCCCAGGACTCCAAGCATGAATATTCCAGCAAGTGGCCTCACTTCTTATGACCATGCCTTGGAAGTCCCACTATAATCTATGAGCCAAAGCAGGTGGCTAACCCATATTCAAGGAAAGAGGAGACTCTCCTCTTGATGTGAGGAGTAGCAAGATCACACTGTGGAAGAACGTGTGAGATGGGAAGTATTGTTATCTTTGGAAAAGACAATGTACTACAATGTAGGAGTATGCTACTATTATTAGTTCTGAAATTATTTTTAATGGTGGCTAAGGTTTGCTGAGTACTTACTATGAGTTCCAGGAACTATTCTAAGACTTTTACCTGTACAGACTCAACCTTCAAAGTAGCCCTAGAAGGTAATATTATCGTTGCTTTCTTACAAATAAAGAATCACCACACAAAGAAATTATATAACTTGCCCAAGTTTGCCCTTGTCATGGAGGAGTCTGGATTTGAACCCAGACAGTCTGGTTCCCTCATTCATAATGGTTATTAACAGCCACAATAATCCTAAGAAATAATATTATAGGTTATTTTTTCTTGCTGTTTCTCATTGCTTACTGATATTTCTAAAATGGCAGGGGCGGGGGGGAATAAAGGAGAGTTTCCTTGAGGCTTTTCTTGTACTCTCATAGGTTTGTATATGCAGTGTTTTCCAAAGTGGCCAGATCAGAAGCACTGTCTGACCCACTTGTTAAAAAGACAGATTTGGATCCCCACCCCAGACCCGCTGACTTAGAATCTCCAGGGAAGGGGCCTAGGTCATTGCATTTTTAGTAAACACTTATAAAAGCCAAGTTAGGAATCACTACTCTATGGTATATTAATAGTTTGAGTTCTCTCAAATCCGTTTGGTTTTTCTTCTTCCTTCTCTTTGCTGCAGCTGTCAGGAATTACTCAAAAGAAACCACTCAACCATATAACTAGTGATTTTATGTAATAAGGAAGTACTTGCCTCTTAAAGGCTGGTAAACATTTGATAGCGAAAGGATTCCTGGCAGCCCTACAACATAATTTACCATCTTAGAGTTGTAGTAACTTTGGCAGTGTTTTCAGATAAGGCAGGTCACATGTGGGATGGGAGGCATTGTCATCTTTGGAAAAGACAACCTAGCAGTGAGAACAAGCTGCAAGAGGCAAACATTAGTGAACTGTACAGGTCAAAGGAACCAAATACTTACTACGTATTTACTACTTAAAAAATAACTTTAAACAGGACCTCATATCCAGAGTTGGGATGAAAAAAATCAATTAGAAATGTGAATGGTTGTGTGATTTCTCTTTCCAAACATATACATAAAATCTGTAACATTTTTATTCAGATTGGAAAGAATTGTGAAAGCAATTCAACTGCCACTCATGGATATCATTTATCTTAAAATTGTCTTATTTGGAACAAGCATTTGTCTATCCATCACTAAATATATTCAATTCAATATAATCTAAATAATATACAGGACAATTTTCTTTATGCCAAGTACTGGGCATCGCCTCATTCAGTTCTTATGACACTCATCTGAGCTCTCTTCATCGTCTTACAGATGAGGGCACTGAGGCTTAGAACACTACAGTCATTTGCCCAGAGTTTCACAGCCAAGGCATTTCAGAGCTCGAATGTGAACCAAGTACAGTATTAAAAAAACTAAATGATACTACAGTGATCTTCATACTAGTAAAGGCCATGTACTCATTACATTCTGCATATTCATATACATAATATTTAATAGCCATGGAATTTGAGGTCAAAATCTATCTTATTTAAGTAGGTAGATATTTTATATATGCACAAGGGACTTAGAGCCATTATAAAAAAAATTACTAAAAATTGTACAACATCATCAAGAAGACAAGAGATAAATGCTAGTGAGAATGTAGAGGAAAGGGAACCCTTGTGCACAGTTGGTGGGGTTGTAAGTTGGTGCAGCCACTATGGAAAACAGTATGGAATTTCCTCAAAAATTGGAAATAGAAATACCATATGTTCCAGCAATTCCACTTCTGGGAATATATCCAAAGGAAATGAAAACATTAACTCAAAAAGATATCTGTACCACCATGTTCATAGCAGCCTTATTTATAATAGCCAAGACATGGAAACAACCTGTGTCCATCGATGGATGAATGGATAAAGAAGTTGTGATATATATATCATATACATATGATATATATATATACACACAATGGAGTATTATTCAGCCATAAAAAAAAAACAAGGAAACCCTACCATTTATGAGAACATGGATGAACTCTGAAGGTATTATGCTAAGTGAAATAAGTAAAACCAAGAAAGACAAATACTGCATGATCTCACTTATTTTTTTAAAGATTTATTTATTTATTATTTATTTATTTATTTCAGAGAGAGAAAGAGCATGAGCAGGTAGGGGGGCAGAGGGAGAGGGGAAGTAGAATCCCTGCTGATCAGAGAGCTCAGCACAGGGCTCCATCCCATGATCCTGAGATCATGACCTGAGCTGAAGTTGGATGCTTAACCGACTGAGTCACCCAGGCACCCCCTGTATGATCTCACTTATCTGTGAAATCTTAAAAAAAAAAAAAATCATAGAAAAAGAAATCAGATTTCTGATTACCAGAGCCACAAGGTGGGGGGAGAGGGAATTGGAGGAAGGTGGTCAAAAAAACACAAACTTCCAGATACAAGATAAATAAGCCCTAGAGGTGTAATGTACATGATGACTATAGGCAATACTGCTGTACCATATATAGGCAAGTTGTTAAGAGAGTAAATCCTAAAAGTTATCATCACAAGGAAAAATTTCTTTCCTTTTTCCTCTTTTCTTTTTATTGTATTTATATAAGAAGATCGTTAGCTAAACCTACTGTGGTAATTTCACAATATATGTAAACCAAACCATGTTCTATGCTTTAAACTGATACAGTGATGTATGTCAATTATTTCTCAATAAAAATGGTGAAAAAATTACATGAAAGATCATTTGCCTAGAGACATGGAGTATATAATAAGTATTTATCTGTAAGGCACCCAGCAAATTTTATACAAGTAATTTAATTCAATGAATATTTATTGTACAACTAATATATAGAGTATTTGGCCCCCATTTTTTAGGATTTATGATTTAGTTTGGAAAGGCAAGATACAAATAACAGGAAGAGAAAGGAAAGAATTTATTCCTCTTTATTTAGCTAACATGATCAAAGAGAAGAAATTGCTATTTTATCAAGAAAGTAGGCAGAGCTTTAATAGCAGGCTATGATTATACCATTTTTCATTAAATTAGGGAACTTAGGACTTCATCCAAAGAGGGTCAAGATTTCACCTATAAGGTCATTCTAAAGCATAAACTTCAAAAACAATGTTATAACAAGGCTTCAATGTATTTAGAATCCAAACTCTTTAAAAAGTTACTTGGGAATCATTAAAATATTTGCTTGAGTTCTCTTTCCTCTTCATCTCCACCTATTTACACAAGGGTCAGATGCCTAAATTGCCTCTTTGCCTTTACTGCGCATTCCCATTCTATACTTAAACTACATTTTCAAGTAGACTGGTAATTCTATCATTGAAGTCCCAATTTTGGAAAAATGAACCACCAGCTTAGTCTAAAGCCTGAGCAGCCCAATGCTGCAGGTTAAAGATTTCCAAAGCTTCCTCTGTTCAAACTTCCTGGAACCACACCATAAGGCTCCTATGGTGAAAGTACCAAAATGGACATTGAACATGAAGACCACTTTTACTACATTTTCAAGCAAATTCTCTTGGGTGCTGGTTTCCTCAACTTTGAACTGAGGGTATTATCCACCCTGCTCAGCAGTCAGGGTAGCTGTGAGGATCGTGAAACACAATGGATATGAGATAATACACACTGTGACCTGGAGAGCACTCTACGGAGGTAAGAGATTATTGCTGTATTCTGGAAACAAAATCCTCTCCTTCCCCAGAAAAGTCTAGGAAATCCAAGCTGGTTTACCCATTTTTCTTCATCAGTCTATCAAGAATGCATCACTACTCAAGATGACATGCATGCAGCCTGTCCTGCCAACATTTTTAAGTCTGCAGAACAAATATAAATGGATACATGGAGGGATTCCTGGCCTCCATCCTATATAAATACAAATGCAATTCTATTCATGATGATTTATATATAACCAAAACATCCCACACATTTCCTTATAAGAAGGGTTAATTGTAGACTATTAAAGATACACAAATGATCAAGTCATCTGCATCAGTCTACTACTTTGGGGTTGAAGAGAGCTCCACAAAGTCACATTTGGCAATGTTGATTTAACACCTCATAAAAAATCCAGCTCTTTAGAAGAGCACTCTGGTCCTCAGGCTCGGGACAGAGTGAGAAGAGTTTAAAAGAGGTCATTTAGCCAACTTTTTTAAAATCTAAAAGCTTGTCTAGAGCATGATACAACAGACTTTTAAATGTTCAAAGAGAACTATGAGTACTTTGTCAGCGCACCAAGATGACTAGTGACTTTTTTCAGCAAAATACATTTTAGTTCCAAATCTTTCATGTATTTTACAGAAGAATAGGGTCATGTTTTCAATTGCTGGGTTTCTTTAACTAAAACTTTTAAAATATGCCTACCCTGAAAGTAGAACAATAATTTTAGAATGTCTTTGCTCTATTGACAATCTTATGCTTTCAAAATAGTTTTTTATTATTAATTAAGACAACTCAAATATCTATGTCTGGAGAGACTCTAGAACACGGTATTACATTAAAAATTATGCCCTCCACTTTAGATTACACACTTTGACAAGCCAGAAAACTGAGAGTTTCATTATATTAATAAGTAAATAAAACTCACATTGAGTGCAATTGGTAATCTGCAAATTTCTTCAAAATTAATTTCCTTGAGTACACTTCCAAAGTTCACATGAACCAGAAAGTAGCTGAAATGTTTGTTCCATTAAATCTTCTATCTGGCTCATTAGGAATAAGACCAATAGTACATATGTCAAGGCAACTGAATACTTTACATTAGAAACCTGATTTTCTTTAAAGAAATGTTTTTGTATTTCCCTATCACTGGAACCAAAGAGCAAATTTTATCCTAGCCCCTGGAACGATAAGAACCTGTTCCTCCTGCCACCAAATAGTTCATCTGGTGATCTGGAGACCAGTGGGAAAGCAACAGATCTGGTGGGGAGAATCATGTAAGGAGGTACCCTACAGGATTATGGATTAATGGAAATCTTGAAAGTCACGGTTGCCTGGAGACAAGGTTGATGCTTTAATACTGTCTTAAATCTAATTCTTCCCTCTCTTTCTCTCCCAGCTCTTGAATATATCATTAGTCTCTGCAAACTGAAAGAGCTCTACTCACAGTTCTATCAATCCTTAGTTGCATAGGGTTAGTTATATTAACATCCCTGGTTCTTAGATACTTTGTCTTTAAATAGAGAGATCTAGTTCTTCACACCTCTAACATCCATAGCTATTTCAGGGTGCTCCAAATCCAAGAACTACCTACGCAAGATCTTCTAAACGGCGCTTGGTTTGAGACCATCCCCCCCCCGAATATATTCATGTCATAGAGAGTAAAGTACTAAATATTCAAGAATATCTACTGGAATAAGAAAATCAGAGGATCAAATAAGAATAAAGAATGTTGATAATAGAGCCCTAAAGATGACCTCCCCTTGATTACATTAAGAACCATAATATACACGCTCAATTCTACTGATCCCGATAACTAAAAAAAAGTTATAGATTTCTTAGGTTAAACCATATAAAATTGCCATTATTTAACTTCTTGATGTATAATATTAATAATTTTAATAATGTAAAACCCCAAACACAAGAATATTCAGATTAAATATGAAAATTTTGAGCTAATAAACTATACTTGTACTACTAAGTAAATTAAGTTTCTAAACATTTTTAAATGAAAAATAGTATTAAAAAGACATTTTCAATGTTGTTATACATTTCTTTCATTTCTGGTTCTAGTAAGAGCAAGAGTGACAATTTTGAATGGTTCTTTTTCAATAGAATTTCCTGTATTTTACTGTCAGTGACACAAAATCACAGGGCAACTCTTAAATTTCACATAGGTCACATACCACAGAACAGACAGGCTTTCATAACACTCAAACTTTCACTACCAGAAGGGAGAGGCAGATCCCACTTAGAACAATAAATATCATAAAGAGAAAAAGAAAACCCTCTCAGCTAGTGTGGTAAGACAGGTTAAGGAAGCATTGCTTATGTAATTGTGTTTATTTGGTGCTTGGGGAGAGGTTGTTTGCTGTGTACAGACAAACCCCGCCAACATGCTTGGCCAATTCCATTCCCTGTCCCAGTAGCACATTGTTCTCCCACTTCGGCATTCCCAGACCACGTTGTACGTCTTTCCTTCCATGATAACACCTGTCACACTAGTGACTTGTTTCCTTCTGTCCCCTCTCTCACGTTGGAGGGCAGCCTTATCTACTTTGCATCCTTTGCCCAATGCCTGACACCTAGTAGGTGCTCAGTAATTTTGGATGACAAGTCTCAATTATTAGCATAGAAGTAGACTTAGAAAACACTGATTTCAAAAAGCATTTAGAAACATAATCAACAAGACTTGGCAAACCCTTAGAAGCAGGGAATAAGGGACAGGGAAAAGCCAAAGATAACTCAGATTTCCAGTTTGGTAAGGCATAAATTAGAATAGTTTGGAGACAGGGACACAGTTTAGACAAATGAAGTCTGAAATATTGGTAGGCCAACCAGAAGAAAAATAACTAGCAAGGAGATGGAAAAATAGGTCTGGTGCTTGGAAGAGAAGTCAAGACTACACAGATTAGATTTTTGGCATCAGCCATATAGAAGGACTGTTGAGGGCATGGATGGAAATGAGATCACTCAGGGTGAGAACAGAGGGTGAGAAGAGGAGAGGCCTAAGGACAAGAATTTGAGGCAGTGCCTGTGTTTGAGCCAGGCTGAGTCAGCACCCAAACGGGAGAGTTAGGAGAAACTCGGAAGGCATGGAATGACAGAGCATAATGAATAGGAAGGCAGGCTTGGCAAGCGAGATCAAACATGGTGAAGCAGGCAGGAGATATAAAAGGACCAAGTGAAGAGAGAGGTCACTTACAAGAGAGGACTGCTAATGTTTGAAGGTCTTACTGCAATAGAATAGAGCAAGAAGGCACACTGCAGTACATTAAGGAATGAGAATGATTTTCAGAAGTCCAGCTTAAAAGTAAGGCCATTCCGATGTGAGCAGTCTGCTGGAAAGCTAGGGCCAACAGGAGGCTTTCTTCCATGAAGGAGACTTACATTTGGTTGTGAGGCTGATGAGAAGAAGACAACGGAGGAAGTCCAAGTCTTTCATTTTTATTTTGAATGTCTAGTTCGATTTTCCGCAGTAACTTATATGGTGCTTCACTGAATGGATATTAAAGACAGCTGTTAATTCAGAAGACTTTTTAAAAAACACTCAAGAACATTTGCAAAGGAACCTTCAAGTGCATGTTTTCTTAGTTTTAAGGTGTTAGCAGTGTCAAAAGGATGAAAATTTCCTAATTTTAGCTAATTGATGAAGTTGTTGGTCCAGCAATAGAGTCAAAATAATCAAACAATTCTGTAGGTACCATTCACGAGTGAAATGGGAGTTAGCCCTTTGAGAACTCTTGTCTATTTTAGAGCTGCCTGGCAAGCTAGTGCATTTCCTCTCTAGACAGTGCCTGCATTGAGTGTAGTGGTTAATACAGGAACTCTGGAATCAGCCTGCCTGCGTGACCTTGGGGAAAATTGATTAAGGTCTTTTTGCCTCAATTTCCTTACGAATAAAATAGGGCTACTGAAAGTACCTACTTCATAGGACTCTTATGAAGATTAAATAAGTTAATACATAGCAAAAAGCTTAGAACACTAGCGGATAGGTAGGAAATGCTCAAAAAAATAGCGATTGTTTTCCAGACATTTCATTACACACGCAGAAATTTGATTTTTATGATAATAATCTTGGGTTCCACTCCCTCCCATTTGTCAAGGCCACGTTAACTAAAATGGTGTTTGTTGACAGAGGTGATACTACTGAATTAATTCATCACAGTTCATGAACCTTAAATTATTTTTCCAGGAGCAATAAAAAATTTTCCCTGAGCCCCATCCTCTCTCGAGTGGTCTTCCTTTTGAACATGGCTATTGTTGGGAAATCAAGAAGCTAGGCAGTGTTAGCCTTCAAAACAACCTGGGCCATATGGGAATTGAACCTTGGCCTCATTAGTACCATGTTTCCAAGCAGCTCAGCTAACTAAGCCAGGCATGCAGCACCTTGCAGATTTTGAACTCTCTGAAAAATGTCAACTTGTCAAATCACAGTGAAAGGGTGTTAAGAACTACTGAACATAACCATTATTTCCATTAGTCCAGGAATTAGACCAGGGCAGGTACTGTGAAACCTACTCCCGACTTAAAACGTTATCTTAGGTTTACACTGGCACATGGTTGGTATTCAGTGAATGCCCTCTGGGTTGACTGATCGCTGAAGCTAAATTCCTAAGCATGTATAATAAAAATAGTAACCTGCCTAAAGATCAAAATAACAGTAAGTAGAAGATACGTTAGTATTTTATATGACTTTGCCTGGCCAGTTAAGAACCAGGTGCTCAAAGCTTTAACTATTACTCTATATACGGTTCAGGACAGATTTTTATATATGCTTCCCTGAAGGTAAAGCACTTAGCCTTCTGAGTCAACTTTATAGCCCCTTTCTGCTTTCACCTTAATGGATCACATCCGTCCACAGATTTGTAACGTCAGTGAGCTCTAACAATGACTAGTGAGAATTCCACTCCTATAAGAAGGTTAAGACATTTTAAACTTCATTTCAGAGTGTGGCTTAATTTAAAAGTTAATCAACCTCAACCTTAGAGATTTAATGAAAACATAAAAAAAAGCTCTGAGACCAGCTTGTGTTCTTCTAAAGACTCTAAGGGAAAGTGAAGAGGTTGATCTCTTTACTGGATCCAGCACCAAGAGGAAGCTCCTCAGCCGATCTGCAGGTGTGAGCCACACCAGGGAGGAAAAGTTTCGCAGGCAGCCTCCTGTATGGCTTGTGAAGGAATAAAGACCAAAATCCTGAATGTTTTGGTCTTCCTAACACCTCTAGATCAGTCCTTTCAGTAAATGCTAGATTTCCTTAGTATTCCCCGTTCAGGCTCTTTTTCCTGCCTTGACTCCTGAACAAAGACGATGGTGAATTACTTCCAAGTATTTCACTAAAATTCTGCAGACCTCAGGTCTCTTAACCAATCAGATTCTTCCTTGTTTGTGCCATGCATTAAATTCTTTATTGACAGCACCTGGAGGTATAGACGAGTAATTAAAAAAAGAAGAAAGAAAAAAGGCATTTCTCACTTGGATCTCATGTAGAAAAAAATCATATATGTGTATGTACACATATATATATTCTCATTCTCATTATATATATATGTATATATATATATCTCAGATCATATATATCTTTTTCTCATTTTTGGAAAGTAGGTGCAGAAAGAAAGCATTGGGTAGCTTTACCAAAATAATTTAGGTATACAACAAATTCGAAATCAACCAGCTACTACTGAGCAGTGAGACAGCAGGTGTGCTGGGTCCCTCCACTCTGGCGGTAGCAGCACTAAGTGGAATGTGGCTGTCAATCACAGATCTGAATGACATTCCACTTTTTCTCTGCCTTTTTGTTCCTGAACTATTTGGCAGGGCCATTTAATTTTATCTTGGGTTTATGTGGGTATGTTTTGTTTGGAAAACATGATCTGAAACTTAGAAAGATATTTTTCCAAGAAAGTTTTTTAGGACTGACATCTCCTACCTAAATTTCATTCATAAAATGGCTAATTTGTGTCTTTTGCAGGTTTTTTTTTAACTCAGAAAATCATCTCTTGTCTCCTGTTATTACTGCCTAACAAACACTTTCTCATCCTTGTTCATTTTGGCTGACTTTTATACCTTTTCAGCTCTGCTCAAACACTGATTACCTACTCTGTGCCAAGCCTTGTGCCAAGGCTGGGAAATCAAATATTTCCTGCCATGATCTCTGCCTCCATAAAACTCATTTCCTACTACTCAGACAATGCAGTGTCCCCATTATTTATAACCTGAGTTACTCCACTTACTTTCTTTACACTTCTGGAGGCTCGATAGATTCTCCATTAGGTATCCGTTTTGGATTTTGTTCCTCCCTGCCAAAAATTCTTTGACCCTCATACAATTTTAGGACAGGTATCTAATGTCCATAATACATCACATCTTCCTCTTGGAGAGCCATTTCTCCCCCAAAATGGGCATCATTTGGGCATCAACTTCTTTTTCCAATCCTTTACATTTCTTGGGAATTTTATAAAGGCCATCTTTATCCCAATATTCTAGAACACTTCAGCTTTCATTTTTGAGTACTCATGCTCTGTCTGGTTTTTTTTTCTTTATAAAAACCTTTGCTCTTCTCCCCCACTTCCCATGCTGTCTGTAATTCTTTCTGTTCCTAATTGTCCTTCATTTCTAGATACAAGACACTGACACAAGAAAACTTAAACTTTGATACAGGTACTTTCCATTCCCAACACAAAATATGAGGATCAGAGGGGGAACAAAAAACTATTACAATTCCAATTACTTTGAAAGCAAAGTAAGTTTTTATGAACACTACCAACTTGAGGTTTCTCAAAACTGAATGTGTATTTAGTTCACACATTCAGTACCATAACCTTGCATCCACCCAACTCAAAACAAACCATGCTGCAGAGAACTTTTGGAAAACTAAATCAAAATCATCCATCATTTGAATGACCAGGCCACATTACCAAGAGGAACTAAAGTTCAGTTCATTGTCAAGTCAAATCACTACCAACTCAAGGCAGATGTACCTGCTCATCCAGGAGGCCTCCCCCTACCCCTTCCTTGGGAGCATCTGGACCAGACCCAAGTTACCCTGAAATCCAAGGGATACACTGGGCAGTCTCTCAATTCCATTAAATAATAGGCACCATTAAAACAAATGGCTTTGAAAATCTGCTCTTACACTTTAAAGATGACCTCTGTGAGTTAAAAGGATAAAAGGTATCACTTGGTGTTTCAGAGCTATCTGCTAAACTAGCAATACCCCCTTAGAGTTGAGATTGCTTTCTGAACGTTCCAGAGCCTGCATTCTGGTTTATTACCTGTTGGTATGAGTGAGAAGTGCTCTTTGTGCTCCTCTTTCTCCATCACTCACTCCATCCCACCTTGCTCTCAATTCCCAAGTTCTCTCAGAGATGGTGAGCTTGACTGATACCAAGTGAATTCAAAGAATTCAAACAAAAACCAGAACAGCTTTGCAAGTGTGATAAATTTTCTATTGTGAGCTGGTTAGCAATTCAAAATGTTAACACCGGAAGACATATTTAGATGTGTTTACCTAAAACGTACACATATATTAATGATCTGCATCACATAATCCCCATTGTTCCTGCATATTTTATGGGAGCCATAAAAGGCATACCTACTCCATACCATTCATTCTTCATGCTCACCATTCCTATTCCCTGGCATCCACCTAAACTGACATGCCAAAATTCCACATAAAACACTTACTAAAAGGCCATATGTAAGGCCACACAAATTACATTGATAGTTTCCTGATAGTTCATTGGATCACTTGCAAGTTCAGTTATTCCAACATAATGCTAAGCCCGGTACATACCTATAACACATAGTTATTAATTAGTTACAAAGCTCTCCCAAAATTGTATATCTAAAAATTAAGAGGCTTCATTAAGTAAAAGTTAGACATTTAGGAGCTTAACAGATATGTGTTTTTGTTTTGTTTTTCCCTAAGGAAACTGAGACCCGCCGGCATTCCATTAATTATATCCACACCCATCTTTATTCTTCAGGACTTTCCCAGCCAATGGTTGTATGACTAGAAAACAAAGAGCGGGGCGCCTGGGTGGCTCAGTCGTTAAGTGTCTGCCTTCGGCTCAGGTCATGATCCCAGGGTCCTGGGATCGAGCCCTGCATCGGGCTCCCTGCTCAGCGGGGAGTCTGCTTCTCCCTCTCCCTCTCCCCCTGCTTGTGTTCCCTCTTTTGCTGTGTCTCTCTCTGTCAAATAAATAAATAAAAATCTTAAAAAAAAAAAAGAAAACAAAGAGCATATGAATGCTAGAGCATTTAATAGATGTTGGATTTCAACCTTCCCCCAAATTCCGTTTAATTGTTAATGCCATTATGAAATTTATTACTACTGGTGGAAATGACCTCCATAAATTACTTGAGGCTTGACTATTTGAAATATATGACTGGGGTATCATATCTGTAATGTATTTGATTCAAGAAGGGTAGCTATGTTTTGTATCAAACTGGATTTGGCAGTGCACATAGGGCTTACAAATCTCTGGTGTCAGACTTGTGCTAAAGTGCCATTTGTTTAGGGAAGATTTGAAGAACATGAGTGAGTAGGAAAGAGGAGGTCCAGATGTTCTGCTTAAACCCAGGTGTGGCTCAGTTGGCCTGTTTTGTGATGAGGGATTTTCCAGAGCACAGGAAGCAGCACCTGTATGAGATTACACACAGATTTAAACTCTTTACCAGGTTGACTGCCTTCCGTCTGATCTCTTCCTAATTGTAGTGACTTAGACAGATCTCAGGTGGGATTGGCCAAACGTACAGACTTTGTTTGCATACGTTGAAAAATACATACGTTGAAAAATATAAAAAGAGCTCAGTTGCAGTTTGCTCTCCTTAAATAAAAAGGATCTACTGCCAATGTAATGGAGTCAAAGTTGAGAGCACTGAGAAGATTAAGCTCACCAAGTCAATAATTAACCCAGGCCTTTTTATTATTATTATATCCTTTCCCTCAAAAAAATATAAAATATAAACTATTTCCTATACAAATCCAATCCCAAACCAGGGAAATACTGGGGTAGGTTGGGGGGGAGTGGGGTAGAAATAGATTACTAAGCATCCATGATGCTGTGTCTGTATTCAACAGGTTTTGGCTGTAAATTGGTTTGGTATGTGTAGATGACTTTTGGCTGCCTTATTAAAGGAAAATTCTTCTAGTAAAAATACACAGCACTCTTTTTTATATAGTAAACAGATGTCAGCCTTTCATTGTAAAGTATGTTTGATTCACTAGATGTCAAATATTACTTTAACAGACAGTTCCTGTCTACAACGAATACTTAACATTTGTAAGATAAAATAGTGACTCAAAAGGGTTTTTTAACAGCTGATGAGGCACCATTAAAACAAATGGCTTTGAAAATCTGCTCTTACACTTTAAAGATGACCTCTGTGAGTTAAAATTTCTCTCGTGTATGATTTTGCTGTGATGAAAACCTTGCAGTTAAAGATATTTACCCAATAAAGCTGCCCTCCCTTAAGTCTGTTATGCCTTCATTACCTGCTGATTCCTCTTTTGTTACTACAGTTTTCTCGATGTAGAGTGATTTTCTGAGGTCAAAAGGATGTGCCAAGGACTGCAAAAGAAACTCTTCATTATCTAACCTCTTACCATTAGATGTTCTTTGATAGAGCACATGTCTATATACATTATGAAGAAATCCTCCTAATTCAAAGTTATTTGCTTCATACCAGAAGTGTTTAATTCAAGTGGTATAATACAAACCTGGATGGTTTTATGGACTTAGAAGCATCTTGGGGGGCACCCAGGTGGCTCAGTCTGCTAAGTGTCTGCCATTGGCTCAGGTCATGATCCAGGGTCCTGGGGTCGAGCCCCAGGTCAGGCTCCCTATTTGGCAGGCAGTCTGCTTCTCCTTCTCCCTCTGCCCCTCTCCCTGCTCGTGCTCTCTGTCAAATAAATAAATAAGATCTTTTAAAAAAAAAAAAAAGAAGCATCTTGATAGTATGCCCCCCAAAAGTGAACTACTTTGCAAGTCCTCACATCCGTTTAACAGCATCAAACTCCTCTACCTATGTTTGCGAACTACTCTTCAGTCTGCACAGTGAGTCACATGGCATTTTATCCCCTTACCATCCAAAGTGATCAGCTCCTATGACAGAGGAAGGAGCTGAGGCTGGGCCAGAGGACAGATCAGACTGCAACTGGTAAATAGTGGACCAGGTCTCAAACCAGGGTTTTTTAATGTAGGGAAATGCCAACATTCTTCCTAGCCTCTGACCAGGAATATTCTTAAACCATTCTACATCTTCAAAATTACTAGTGTATTTAAACATTTGCTATATCTTACAGTTGCTAGCATAGTACTTCTTCAAGGTAGCCTATTTAGGGAGAATGATTGTAATGGATTGAATGGTGGCCCCCAAAAAGATAAGTTCATGTCATAACCCCTGAAAACTGTGAATGTGACCTTATTTGGAAAAAGGGTCTTTGCAGACATAATTAAGGACCTTGAGATGAGATCATCCTGGATTATCCAAGTGGGCCTTAAATCCAATGACAAGGGTCCTTATGAGAGATAGAAATACACAGAGAGAGAGAGAGAGAGAGAGAAGCCTATGTGAAGACAAGGAAGAGATCAGAGTCATGCAGCCACAATCCAGGAATGCCTGGAGCCACCAGAAACTGGAAGAGACAAGGAAGGATTCTTCCTGGAGCTTTTGGAGGGAGAATGGCCCCGGTAATATTTTGATTTCAGACTTCTGGCCTCCAGAACTGTGAGAGAATAAATTTCTGCTGTTACCCAGTTTGTGGCAATTTGATATTACAGTATGTTAACATTTTAAAAATGTGAACTAAATTAAATGCTTTGTGAGTTACTTCGCCTGAGAAGATATTTAGGCTTCCTTTTGGAAAAGGTCCTAGATGAACCTTGAGGTGAAAAGATGTGTTTCTCATTATGCCTGGAAGATTCACATGGGTTGTGTAGCTAATGGACTCGTGAAAACTCCAGAGTCACAGAATCACCCAGAGCCTAAATTCACAGCAAAGCTCGATGGGCATGAGGGAGAATGGACACATGGGGGTGGGCTGGGGAGAGGAAGAGCAGATCTTCAGCCCTAGAAAACAATGCAAAACTCAGTCTGACTCATGGCGGGGTAATCACCTCATACTGACCACACACACGGGCAGCACACTAATAAAGTATGAAACACCAGGAAATTAAAGTCTTTCTCTTAATCATGAGGTAGCTGAGTTTGGAGAGCACATCAGAGTCACTGCATACATGTAGTTGGCTCTGGGGAGTCTTGATCTAGTCCTTCCGAATACACAAGGGGCTCTGACCCTCCTACAGCAGTGACATTTAGTGACCTTTCCCGTCACTGCACCAGGAGGAGCGAGCGATGAAACACAAAGGCATTTCTTAGGAAATAAAAGTGGCTGGTATTTTTTAACACGTTGATGCAGCCTGTGGTGATCCAGACATTCTGCTAGCACCTGCCAACTATTTTTGCTGGTTGTCTTTTTTTAGGGCTTGCTTATGATCTACTTCTGCCCAGCAGCGATCCTGAAGGCTTCTTGGGACATGAGGACAAGCTTGGGAGCAACTTGTAGAAATTCTGAAGATTCCCTTCTGTCCCCATGGCAATCCTGGTATCTGTCCCACTGTGGGGTTATCTGAGAGCCCCATGCCACACTGTTACGATACCCAGGCTGTCCCAAATACTATCATATCAGCTCACAAGATGGGGAGAGGGGACATGCAACCTGGAAAGTTAAAGGAACCTGATACAGGATCCTCAACAATGTCCTTGAACCTCACTTACACAAGCCATCCACCTCTGCTGCAATGCACTTGCTGTAGCTATGTGGAGACCCCACGCTGGCCCTGACCCCTCCGTTTCATTCATGCTGCTCCCTCCACTCTTCTAGATGCCTGCCTCCACAAATTGAGTGTGTCCTCCTTTTCCTGACTGCATATTCAGTTTCTCCTCATTCTTCAAAGACCAGCTTAAGATCTGCTCCAGATTGCCAAACTTCAACCTTTTATCCTGCCCTAACAGTACACACTTTGCAACAAAGGGCATCTCATACCCTCCCACCTCTATCCTCCTCCCAAAGAAGAGAGTGAGATTGGGTGCAAGCAGAGACTAGAATAAAACTGGTTCGTTGTCATTTTTTTTTTTAAGTAAGCACAACACCCAATGTGGGGCTTGAACTCATGATCCCAAGATCAAGAATCTCATGCTTCACTGACTGAGCCACCCAGGCACTCTGGTTCACTGGAGTAAGGCATGGAGCTTCAGTGGCAGGAATATAGTAAGATTGTATTGGGTAAACGTTATCTTTTTCTCCGGTGAAGTTTTTCCATCTCTGTAGGTTTATCTTATCATCATCAGTCTACACTTAGATAATTCAGTATAGCAGTTAAACACTCAGGTTCTAAATGCTGACTACTTGAGCCCTAACCATGGGTAAGCCACTTAGTTTCTCTGTGTCTCACTTGCTTCACCTGAACCATTTTGGGGGGCGGGGAGGCGGGGAATGGTATTTACCTCAAAGCAGAGTTTTGTCAGGACTAAATGAAGGAAACCCATTAAGGGCTTCCTACAATGCATTGCACACCACAAGAACTCAATAACAGTTAGTTGTTGGTATAGGATCTAAAGGGCTGCACTAAGGTAAGAGCTCAATAGGTGATTCAGCCTGTTTTTAGGGTAAACCTTAGGTCACAGATCCAAAAGCAGTGTTTGTGATTCACCCAGGGAGCATCTCAGCCAATGATAGCTGGGATTTCCACAAAACCATTTGGAGCCAAGGCCTTATGCCAGAAAACAATGTGCTCTTCCATGGAATGTCCCTCCCCTTCCCTTCCTTGGGAACCTGTTAGTAGGACATAGCTGATAAAGGATTAGAGGATTCTAGCGATTTCATTTTCTCTGCTCAAGCCTTTTCCTCCCTCGGTCTCCAACTTCCAATGTCTCTCTCTATCTGTTTTTCCATCCATCCCTTTATCTTTGCTGCTTAGATCTGACTCCTGTAGAACTTGCACTAAGCTATCAAGTCCTTGAGGGCAGGATTCAAGCCTTAACATGTCAGCTGGAGCCCCCACACAGCCCCCAGCGTAGTGCTAAGCGCCGGGCAGCAGCACAATAAATAAATACTTAATTCAATTTCTTATTGCTAGTAAAGAACATTTTTGTTTTCTTTATACAACAATAACCAAGGTAAAAGAACAAGGTAGGCAGGACACCTCCAAAAGAGAGAAATGTATGTGAAACCACAACCCAAATTTTGTACGAAGTCCTCACCAAAAGGTTTTGAGATGTGAAAAATATACTGTGACCCAGCTGTGAAATGTGTACAAGAATTTTATCTGATAAAATTGAGCCCAAATTAGATTTTTTTCATCCAGGTGTTAACAAACTTAGTTCTCCCCATAATGCTGGTTACGTGTTTAAAATACCCATAATGAGGCATGCTGACCAAATTAGTCTTAGCTCTTTCTCTGCCTTCCAGAGTTTCAGCTAAAGGACAAAACAACAAAAGCAAAACAATATACATCCGTTCTTAGAAGGGACACAACGGCAGCTTTCTCTACTGATGCCACTTCCACAAATTTACATAATGAAACTCAGTCTTTATCTCAACCAAGTAGTAAAACTTCTTATCATCTTGTGAAAAAAAAACACTTTTAGTTTTATCTAAACCAACTTTGGGTGACAAAAGACAAACTGGATATATGAATAGACTGAAATAATCAAGACTTTCTCCTCTCCGAGCTTTTAAGATTGATTTTTGTTTTTTGGTCTTTTTCTGATTATACCAATAATACAATTCAACAGTGTTTGAACATAGAGTGAATTAAAGCCGAAGCCTGAGAGAGGCCCTGTAGACAACCATGGAGTAGGGTCTGTTGCTGTGCATTTATAAGCAATTGTCAAGCTCCTCTCGTTTCTAGGGGAAATGGTGGTGCAAAAATTATGCCCCTGCTCTCGGGGAATGAAAATCACATAAACTGTCTCCTATAAATCATATTTTGCTCGTCTAAGTGGATCAGACGAGGCAGAAGGAGAGGGGCTTTCCATGGCAAGGAGCTTTGATCATTTTGATCAAACACAGACCACCTCTCAGCCTTCCGAGCGCCACCATGCGTCATACACATTTTCAATATTGTGTCATAATAGCTACCAGTCATTGTAGTTGAGATAAAAAAGGGATTGTAATTAAACATATGATTGGATCCAGACATTTTAATCATGCCCTCTCTCTAGTTTTGCAAAGCAGGCCTGCTGTCTTTTCAGCAGTCCCCTGGAACCACCCTAGGATGACAATTTGCATGCTAACTGAAGTCATGTACCGTGCAGATTACACGAAGACATCTGTTGCTGATTGTTTGGGTCCTTTGCTTTTCAAACTCCAATATGAAAATGCAGAAAGTAAAAGGCAAATTATGGAGCCTGGGGCAAGTGAGCAGACTGAGTGTTTGATTTTTCTTTCTCTCTCATGATGCCTCTAGAGGAGACTATTACAGAAACTAAAAATGTCCCCCATTTGCAGCCCCCACCCCTCTGCCCTGGCATTACAATAAAATCAGTGCCTATGAAATGATGCTGCTTCTTGTCTTAGTCCTGTTCACATTGGCCAGAAAGAAACCCCATTCCCAGCTTGAAGGTCTCCAAACACAAGAGAGTAGAAAAGGGCAGGCCTGCCCTGACTCCAGAACGGACAGGAGAAAGAGACAGTGCCCCAAATATCTTATGTTGTGCAGAGAAGGTGATCAATCAGCTTGGCAAATATCCTTCCTGACCCAGTGAAGACTGGGGAATATGAAGTATCAGGGCAAAGGAATTGTGTCACATAAACACATAAGGGGTCATTACAGACATGGCTTTCTCAAAAGGGCCCACGTTAGCAAACCCTGCAGAGGTGGGATTGCTCAGGTGCAGCCCGTTAGCTTCCCGGGCTTTGTTCAGGGCAAAGGCGAGGTATAGAATTGAGATTCAGAAAACATTTCTTACTGGCTGGCATGTGCCTGGCACCATCAGGGATGTTTTCTGCAATCCTCACAATACCCAGAGGTGGAGAATTATCCGCCTCTGGAAATGAAGAACCTACAATTTGGAAAGATTCAATCACTTGCTGAGGTTGCCTGGCTGGGTTACAGACCAGGGCTGATTCCACTCTGGTCTTTTCCCTCTGAGTGCCTGATGCTCTTCATCATGCCACACTGTTCCCCGGCCTGCTTGGGCTACTTTTCTATCTGCCGCCCTGCAAAAAATTTCTAACTTGGAGAAAACCTATCCCTTTTGTCTTTTGAGGGACATACTTAGCTTTTGCTTCCACAGAAGACAGACAAATA
Organism: Leptonychotes weddellii; assembly: GCF_054177405.1. Taxonomy (NCBI): domain Eukaryota; kingdom Metazoa; phylum Chordata; class Mammalia; order Carnivora; family Phocidae; genus Leptonychotes; species Leptonychotes weddellii. Next base: position 115,311,051 of record NC_138372.1, on the reverse strand, counting down.
TTGGCTTCACTGTTCAAATAAGTTCAAGTTGAGAACTTACCTTTCCAGGTAACTTCAGGCTAGTCTGGAAGCCAGAGGGGAACGTTTCGACCACAAGAGTTGCCTGAGTCAGGGTCACCACAAGAGTGAAAGGAACTGGGCGCCTGGGTGGCTCAGTTGGTTGAGCGACTGCCTTCGGCTCAGGTCATGATCCTGGAGTCCCGGGATCGAGTCCCATGTCGGGCTCCCTGCTCAGCAGGGAGTCTGCCTCTCTCTCTGACCCTCCCCCCTCTCATGCTCTCTATCTCATTCTCTCTCTCAAATAAATAAATAAAATCTTTAAAAAAAAAAAAAAAAGAGTGAAAGGAACTGCTGCCCCCTCACTCTTTCTCCATCCACTCAGTGTCCCATTTAAATCCAAATTCAAGTACTATTTTTTGAGCACTGACTATATGTCAGGCATACACACTTATATTAATTTGCTTTGCAACCTTCCAGCTACCCCGTGGGATGGGTGGCAACAGCCCTACCATCACCTAAGCCTGAAGTGAGGCTCAGGGTCCGGACAGGGATTCCTCCTGGTGACTAAGATGAGGTCAGACTTGGTCTTGACCATAGGCCATTCCCCACCCTCACACCTGTCCCCAGCACCCCCACACCTGTTTCTTATTCTGCTCACCAGAACCCCGTCTCTCATTCCGTTGACGAGCTCAGAGTCTCATCTACCTTCCTCTCTCCCCGATGTTGAAGATCCCTTACTCTGCCCCAAATCCGCCATCCAGCTCCTTGGTGCCACTACTTGCAAGGGTTCACAAACTTTATTGTGCTTGAAAATCACCTGAAGAGCTTGTCCAGTCTCTTCTGCCCATCCCGAGACTCCCATTCAGTAGGTCAGGCTGGGACGTGAGACTGTTTTTCTGAGAGGCTCACAGGTGATGCCAATGCTGCCGGTCTGGAGACCACCCTTTGAGGACCACTGCCAACCTGACTTCTAGGCTCTCTGCTACTCTCCCACTACTGGAGGCCCCCCTCCTCACTGGCAGGCAAAGAGCTGGGTCACGGGGGCCCTGTCAGCCCAGCCCTCATGCTCACTGGGACTGCCAGGCAGATGTGTTCTGACCCCCTATGCCCTGGCTTGGTTTCAGGGAAAAGCCTCCATTCTCACAGGCTTCCTCTCTACTCTAGAAGGGAGCATGCAGCAGTTCAGCTTAAGAGCATTTTCTCAGCATGGCATGGTAGAAGTTCCAAGGATCTTAGGAGTTAGACTTCCACCACTGGATGTAGCCTTGAGCAGATTATATACCTCTGGTGCCTCAGTCTCAAAACTGGCATTAAAATATTTACCTTATAAGACACGGTCAAGACCGAAAGAAAGAGCACAGTGATATGCTTCCAGCGGAATAGATGATTCCTGACCCAGAATAGATGCCCAAGACAAATTCATCCTCTTCTTTCTTCTCTTGGACTGCATACAGTTCAGGGTCTGACTCCACGTGCTGAGGCAGCAGTTGAGCACAGACACAAAAGCTGCCGAGACAATGAAGAAAGACAGCAATCTCCTAACGGCCATGTTCAAGGCCTGTTTCAGAACTGTGTGTGTGCCTTCCCTCCTGATCGCTTTATCACTTGGGTATGGAGTGAGAGGAATTTGCTTCTGCCACACCATTTGCTGGACATTTTTAGAGGGACACAGGAGGCAGGACCCTGAATGGGCAGTGAGCTGGAGAGGCCAGAGATTTGTTCTTTGTCCTTGGATCTCCTCCCTGAGGACGTGCGGGGACCTCAAGCTGAGGGGGGTGAGCCAGCTTAGCCCCTAAATAGAGCATTCTTTAGGTCTTTTAATTTAAAAGTCCCCTAGTCTCTGAAATTTTGTAAATATTTATATGTGTTAGTACATTTTTTAATCTTTTAATTTCTGGTTTGTACTGTTTTGTGGAATATTTATTTTCTCTGCATTCTTCGTCTTCGTTTTTGCCATATAGACTCATCTAACCACTTTTTTGCTTCTTTATTGTCTGCTTATTTTAATTTCATGTATCTCATGGGCAGTTTTTCTTATAATTTTTATTACATATATAAGATAATATCAGAGAAATCACATATTACAAACAAGCAAAATGAATAATTTTAAAAAATCATACTCCCATTCACCCAAAGATAATCACACACGACACCTATGTATACATTTCCAGACTATTTTCCTGGCAAAATATTCTAAATTTCCTCTTAGCTTGTCTACTTTTATCCTTTTTAACTATGTATATTTTTATTTTGTCATTTTTCTAATTCTCTGGCTTAGCTTTCTCACCTTTGACCTCCTGGTTTCATTGTCTACACCATTATTTTAGTTTCTCTTAACCTGACATGCGGTTAGCTTTCCAAAAGCTTTCTCGTACTATTTATGTTCATTCTAGCTTTTAAGTAGAGTCTTTGTTATTATTTTAATTAAGTTTTTCATTTACTTTGCTTATCTTTATCTAGGTGGTTTTATTTTCAATTTTTTTCATTCTGCATCTATGAATGACCCACAGAAAGATTCCCCACACAGGAGTTATTGAGGACTCACACTGCAACAACCCCTCAAGCTCCTCATAATACAGATCATATCCCCCTTCAATGATGAATCACTATAAATCATTAAAATTTGTTTGAAGCAAGTAAGGAAACCCAGGATAAAAATAATTTTACCCAGGCAGGCAGCACGGTTGGACCACTGGAACAGTATGACTTCCATCCGACATCTCTCCAATCCCACAGAATGGGACTGATATGACACAACATATATATAATATATATGGCATATACAATCACAGACATTTTGAAAGAATTGGTTGCTTCACAACACAATGCAGAGGAGAGAAGGAAGCTCCATTAAGGGAGGACTCTCAGGGTGAAGCCTCCCTGATTTGAACAAGGGCCCTGATGATATTGAACTTCCCAATAATACTCCATGAACAGAGCCATTATGACTGGCTCCTCAACCAAGATTTTGGAATCTTACAACCACTTGTCTCCAAACTACTACCAACAATATGACCCATCATTTATTTAAGCAAAGTTCCCAGAGAACCCTCTTAGTATCTGAGTCTCCCTAACTCTACCCCTTTATTAAAAAAAAAAAACAAAGATAGGGGTGCCTGGGTGGCTTAGTCGTTAAGCATCTCCTTCGGCTCAGGTCATGATCCTGAGGTTCTGGGATTGAGCCCCACATCGGGCTCCCTGCTTGGCAGGAAGCCTGCTTCTCCCTCTCCCACTCTCCCTGCTTGTGTTCCCTCTCTTGCTGTATCTCTCTCTGTCAAATAAATAAATAAAATAAAATCTTAAAAAAAAAAAAAGAAAACCAAAGATAAATTAATGTGGGCATGAATGTCCCTTGCAGGGTTTAGAGCCCACAACAATTAATGCTTCAGGGTTTATTATTTTAGAAATGGCCACCTACATCCTATTAAAGGGAGGAGACAACACAGAGATCAGATTCTCCCTTACTGCTGCACTTATTTCTCCCCCAGTGTCTGGTAAGGAGCTGCTTACAAGTCCATCTCCCAACTACACCATAAGCCTCTCAAAGGCAGCCCCTCTGTCTTGATTCATAATTATTTGTCTTTCCATTTTTGTCATCTTTATATCCCCAACACCCAACATTGTCTCACTCATTATTAAAATAATGTCCTTTACGTCACATACTTTCTCTCTATGGAGGCAAAGGAGCCACTCATAAGTTCCCTGTGTGTGGCCACGTGATTGGTTCTCGTTAACTGGGATACGGAAGTCCACTGGCCGTCTGCCTCTCAGGGATTACACAGAAATCACTCAGTATCTGATTCTATCCCCTTGCCACCAACAACTCTTCTACAACTTCCTTCCTAGTACCTTAAGGAAGCTCACATGTGATAGCATGGTCCTTCCCAGGCTGACACCACTGGCCTGATTTCCTCCCCAGCCTTTCCTGCCCCTCTCCCTCCCCCCAGGGCCAAGTTCACTGATGCTGTGTTTCCTTTGCTGTGCATTGTTTTCTCTACCCATGATGCCCTTCCTCATCTTCATCCAGTAAACTCATCAGACATCAATATCATGTTATATAACTTCTCCTCCATACATACTTCATGCTCCCTTCTCGGAGTTCCCATAAGGTTTGGTAATATTACTATTTGTTTACAAGTCTTGTCTCTGAATAACAACCTCTGAGGGTATTAATTCTTTTTTTTTTTTTTTTTTTTTTTTAATGAGGGTATTCATTCCTAGGAAGGTCAGAGGCTTAATAAGCTAGTTATATTGTACCAATTCGGTGGGTCCCCAGAAATGCAAATCACCAACTTTAGGTAAAGTTGATACCTTTATACTCCCTGGCTGTATCTTCAATTGAGACAGAGGGAACATACGTATTCATTTATTCAACTGGTAGGTATCAAGTTCCTAACACGTACCAGCCACGGCTCCAGGTACTGGGGTATAGCCGAAAGCCAGGGGCCCATGGCCTGATAGAGACAATAACAAAGAGCCTTTACAGGGGAGTCCCCTCAGCAAAACATTGGCAGGGGTTAGTTAGGTCTTAGCCCCTTTATCAGAGAATTTGCAGAAAAGTTGACCCACAAATAAGCTCTGGGTTGAAAAAAAGAAGCAAACCCAATTTTAACCAGGAAAACACTGCACTCTCATTCTCTAGCTCTGCCCCAATGGTTAAATGACATGTGTCATGGTTACAGTTAAAGGAGGAACTGTTGAAGAATTGTTTACTATTTCACAAGATTGTTTTTTCCTACTTTTTTCTTTGTGAGCCTTTGCCTTTGAAGCTTCCTGCTGGGATACATTTACATTATACAGGAGAGGATCAGGCCAATGACTTCTAAAGCCGGGATGAAAACACCCAGCATTTTATGGAGTTTCTCAGCATTGATTCCCTTAATGACCCGAAAATCAGCCTTCTGTGGAAGAGATCGCATGCAAAACACAGCAACGCTTTTCAAAGCACCAGATAGGACTTGAGTGTGATGTGCTCACTAACTCGGAAATTGATGAAAAGGTTTGCTTTGAAGTATGTAGCTGAGCACAGCCCTTGGATGCCAAACGCCATCCCCTCACAGCTGACAGAACTGGTGCCAAAGGGGGACCCTTGCCCCCACAAGACCCTCCGCTTTGGACAGCCTAACACAGTCCTAAATGGAGAATTCATCTCCTGCTGCCCAGGCAGGAGGAGCTTCACTGGACCCAACGCAAAGCCGTTTCCATGGGAAAAGGCATCTGATGTGGCAGTCCAATCAGACCGCTCAGCCGGGGCTCTCTAGTTTCTACTTCCGTGCCTGCATGATTCCCAGCCTAGGTGCTCAGGACCTGGAGCTGCGCATCATCATTCATCTCTCAGAGTGTGAGTCTTCTCACTTACCTGTGCTTTCAGGGGTGATGAAGCTCCACCCAGTTGCTCATGTAAAGGTGAGTACTTTTTTTACTGCAGTTACAATCATATCAAGAAGAAAAATAGGAGGGGAGACTATATAGAACATAAATTGCCTATTCAGTGCCAATGCTTTGCCTTTTATTTTAGTCCATTTCACATAAATTCACTCGAAGATACAACAAACAGAATTAGAGAGCTAATTTTGTACCCAGTCAGTAGAGGGACAGAACATACTGAAAACAGAAATAAATAAATACAATGCAAAATATTTTTTTAAAATGCCACAAGCTTACCAGAATGTTAGCCCTTATCCTAGACATTGAATTAAATTAAACTCATTTAAAACAAACTCTTACCAAGTCCAATCAGCCCATTCCTCATGACCTGCAAACTATGGTCAACCACGACCTCCATGGCATCAGCAGGGCAGTATGACCACTGACACAGAGCCTTATAAGGACATGACAGAACTTACTGAAATGACAGGGAATTCCGCAGGTGGTATCCCAACGACCTGAAAAGAGGTAGTGGAATTTTTTGGTCCTCATGATATCCAGTATTCAATTAAAGAATCTCATTTGATGTCATCATATCCGTGTTTTCTTAAACATTTGAAATGCTCTGCTAAGTATTTTTACATTTGATAGTTGAACATGGAACCCCAAACCAACCCAACCTTTTAAAAACTGAGCTCATGTATCTCTGGACACCAGATCAAAAACTGCTGAGTGTTTGCTTCTATTTGGAACATTCAGAACCACAGAACAAGATATGTGGTTACTTCTTTAAGTTTATCTAGTTTGCCCTTCTTTTGTGACATTAACAATAACCATACTACCACACATTTGCTTGCCACTTTACAATTCACAAAGTAGTTTTACATACATCCTATCTTCCACGAGGCTGTAAGTTCCAACAAGGCAGGACCAAGTTGTCCTATTTGGACCTGTGTCCTTCATGCCTATTGCAGTTAAACACTAACTTTATTTTTATATAATGAGTAATTTCATTCAAGTAGGCATACCAGGTATAAATATCCTTATTCTAGAGATCCAAGGAGTTAAATGAGATGTACACAGAAGTAAAATAAGTGGTCAAGCTGGTATCAGGGCCAGGCCTTCTGGTCCCAGACCCATTTCCTGTGCCATTGACAACACGATGTCATCAGGCATAATATATTTTTTCAGTAGTTGTTAATCCACAAACTGTTAGGTTTTTTTATGGTGTCACTGGATCCATGTGAAAAGAGCATGGGGTATATAGCGTTCCCATTTTGTTGATGTGAAAAGTGAGACTCTGTAGGGTCCCAATCACCCCACTAGTAAACAGCAGAGGCGGAACTGCAGCTGAGATCTTCTAAATCTATGTCCAGGGCCTAGTCTTCCTAACCCTCCAAGAGGCAGCTCTCTCATTCCTGCATTTAACGGCACTGCCTCTAGCTTCCAAGGGCTCATCTTCCTGTGACAGGCTCAGACATGTGCACCGCTGACCGTATGATAAACCCGATCTTGATAAACACAGAAATGGGACACAAAGAAGGCAGAGAGTTCTGTCAGTCCAACAAGAAACTAAGGCATGTAGGGACACACAAAGTACAACCCTGATTCTGACTCCAATTTACTTTTTAACCATGAATGAAACACTACTTTTGATTTCTAAGCCTATAAAAAAGCAAAAAAATATACAGGAGGGTGAATTTTATTTAATCCAGCCTTTTTTTTTTTTTTTAGAATCTATCCTTTCCAGCTTAAATTTAAATAAATTAAAAGCTATTTAATTTCTGAACAGATGCTACTTAGACTTTTTGTGATAATCATTTTGCCATATTTATAAACACCAAATCATTATGCGGTATACCTGAAACTAATATAATGTTATATGTCAATTAAACATCAATTAAAAAAATTATTTTCTGACTTTTAGTCAGACCTGTGTCCTTGTAACACAGGCCACTTCATCTAACCCCCACTAACAGAACCCTCATCTTGTTCAGAGGCAATGTGACCATTTACTGTATGCCTCCTATTTGTCTAAGTGGTGGGTCTCTGCACAGTTGTGCATTAGAATCACCTTGGTGCTTTTAAAAAATACTTAATGCCTTGTCCCTGCCCAGATAAGTTAGATTAAAAACTCTGCCCATTTTTTTCTCAACAGAATGAGACAGCTGGGTTTATTTCATGTACTAATGATAAATAATTTTATCTCTATAACTTCCTTATAGTGAATTAAGGCATTTCAGTTTTCCCTATTTAGAGTCAATTAACAACTGTCTGTAGAGAATTTCTAATTTAATGTGAAATAACCTGAAATTTCCTCACAACTTTTGAGGTGAATAAACCGTGCACAAAATTCAGTGGACACTAAAAATAAAATTAAGGGGCACCTGGGTGGCTCAGTCGTTAAGCGTCTGCCTTCGGCTCAGGTCATGATTCCAGGGTCCTGGGATGGAGCCCCACATCTGGCTCCCTGCTCAGCGGAAAGCCTGCTTCTCCCTCTCCCACTCCCCCAGCTTGTGTTCCCTCTCTAGCTGTCTCTCTCTCTCTGTCAAATAAATAAAATCTTTAAAAAATAAAATAAAAATAAAATTAACATCACTTTTTTTCCTTGGAAGAGAGTTAGTGAAAAAGAATGAGAGAGAAATTGGTTCACTTTAATAGATGATTATTTTTAATTGGAGAAAAGATGCCATGTTCTAGGGAAAACTAAAATGCTTCTTAGCAGCTACCAATATAAGCTACTGCTGTGACATGTATATTTTGTAAAGTATATAATAGGAAATGAATGCAGTGGCTATTTTTAAAAACATGGTTTTTTAGGGGGTTATGGTGCCACTTCCTAAAAAGAAGGAGAACGGGAGTTTGAAACTGACCACTTTGTCACTAAATTACTTTGACAGTTTCAATGGACTGAATTTGTAAATGACATGAAACAGCTACTACAAGAACAAAATTGTCTGATTCCTGTTACTTTGCGGTTGCTCCGTCTTTCAGTGACAAAGGCATTTTTAAGAAGTCACTGAGAATCATGTATGAACACATTAAGTTGTTTTCCACCATGAAAAACAGATCAAAAGGACTCCCTGAAGCCATGTCTGTCCTTTATTTCTGCTAGTATAATTACTAATCTACTTGGTGGAATACTGGTATTTTACTTTTTTCTAGGTTCATGATTATATTACTTTTTTTATCTTCCTGTCTAAAATGCCAGCAGTAGGCCAGAAGAGCTCAGTGACTTTGGTCATAATAAAAATTTTAAATTAAGAGTGACATACAGATCTCATGGCACGGCAGAAACAAGAAAATGACTAGGAGCTGGCTCATTTACGTATGAGCTACAGCAAGTTGCAAACGCCTGGGCTGTGGTATCTGTGAATAAAGAAATAAAAGAAAAAGTGATCTTTGGGGGAAATCCTTAAAATTAAAAAAAAAAAGTTTCTCACTCTGACGCCATTGAATGTAGTCTATTTTATCAGAATGATATTGTTGATTCAATATTCATCATTTTCACGTGTGCTCACTAACAATCAGGCACTCCCAATACAGAAAAAGAGAGCAGTGGGGGGAATGTTGTACCAACAGCTACATTCAAGGTATTACACATGGGAATGGTCATGGACCTTTG
>NC_138372.1:115292577-115301959 GCF_054177405.1 Leptonychotes weddellii | reverse complement strand
CAAAGAGCACGCGAAATGCCTGCAGGTCTGTAGGAGTCTCTCAGTTGAGACATGCTTCATGTAGAAATGGATAATTAGAGAGTGCATGTTCAATTAAATTTGAGAATCTATGAGGTACTAAGAAATATACAGAGTGCTAAAAGGCTGGGTACAGAAACATTTGTTATTGCTAAGTATGAACAAAAGAACTCTTTTGAAGTCTGAAATCTAGAGTACATTTTTAATGCTACTTCAATGGAGGTGGCATCTTGGGTTTGGTAACTATTGTTTAATCTAGCATTTTTTTTTAATAAAAATAACTAAGTTACAAATAACATAGGCTCTTAACATGGATTTAATGGTGGTGTGAGAGGTGGGATTATTGCTCACCAAATGAATTAAGATATATTTCCTAAATTCCATTTTGAGCAACAATTCCAAAGGTACCAACTCTGGAATGCTCTGACACTGTATTGTATTTGTTTCTGATGCGGGGGGGACAACTCTATTTTGTCTTCTCATTTAAATCATTGTATATAGAAGCAGTGCATAATACTGAGTGATAAAAACTCTCAGGCAATTAAAATTTGCTCAACTAATCAAAAAATAAGTATCAGGGGTGCCTGGGTGGCTCAGTTGTTAAGTGTCTGCCTTTGGCTCAGGTCATGATCCCAGGGTCCTGGGATCGAGTCCCACATCGGGCTCCCTGCTCGGCGGGAAGCCTGCTTCTCCCTCTCCCACTCCCCCTGCTTATGTTCCCTCTCTTGCTGTGTCTCTCTCTGTCAAATAAATAAAATCTTTAAAAAAAAAAATAAGTATCAAACTTTCAGGTCCTAATCATTTTTCTTGAACTTGCAACAAGGAATACCTGAGTAACAGATAGTCCATATACTTCATATCTTAATTTCACATCTGAAAGGAAGGAATCCAGCCTATTGCTACAACTTGTACGAATATTCTTTAATGTCTTCCCAGGAGAATACATAAAGAGACATTCTAGCTATGACATGACTTTTATAACACTCACACTAGTTTTAGGATGAACTATAGAATATACAAAAGCAAAAAAAATAATTCATTCAATGATTTTTTTACATGACTACTATCGTTCTAGATGGTGTTTTCTACATTGACATACTTCAGTGAACAGCAAAGAGAGACAAAAATTGTGCCTCCATGCTACTTGGAAAAAAACAATAAATATAATTTTAAAAGTAAATTATGCAGTGTATAAGATTGTGATTAGTGCTGTGGAAAAAAATAGAGCAGAGTAAGAGGGTTTGGGAGTGAGAGGGTGGGGAAGCAGGTTACAATGTAAATAGGATTATCAGGATAGTCCCAAATAAGAAGGGAAGATTTGAGCACAAACTTGAGGGAGGTGAGGTCATTACAAAACAGGTATTTATGGGAAAGAGTGCTCTACACAGCAGGAAAGTCTAGTTGGTACAGGGAAAACAAGAGGCCAATGCAGAAGTGGCAGGAGCTAAGGGGGAATGGTAGGATATTAGATCAAAGAGTCATAGGGAAGGAGTGGCAACCATGTAGATCCTTACAGTCCATTTCAAAGACTTGGTTTATACTTTGAGAAAGATGGGAAGCCACTGAAGAGGTTTTGTTTGTTTTTGAGAAAGAGGGAGAACACACATGCATCTGCTCACACACCACACATACACACACATGCGTGCATGAGCAAGAGGAGAGCAGAGGGAGAGAGAGAATCCCAACCAGACTCCCCACTCAGGGGAAGCCTCAAGCAGGGCTTAATCTCACAACCCTGAGATCATGACCTGAGCTGAATTCAAGAGTCGGTCGCTTAACCAACTGAGCCACCCAGGTGCCCTGCCACTGAAGAGGTTTGAACAGAAATGATAGAACTATGTATATAGCTAGTCCTATGACCCTAAAGCAGTGCAGCCTAGAATTTAGGGACATGAGCTTTAGAGTCAAATAGAGTTGAGTTTGGATTGTTGCTCCACCTCTTACCAGATGCCCAACTCTTGTTCAATTTTCTCATCTACAGAAAGGGGTAATCTTTGCTTCAGAGGGTGGTTGTAAATATTTACTGAGGTAATATTTAAACTGCCTATTTCAGAGACTATGTTTTTCAAGGTGGTACCAAAAGGTTTTTCTGTCCTTTCTTCTTATAAAAATTTACAGTCACATGACATAATAAGAGAAATTTCTTCCATAATATAAAGATCAAAAGTAGATGGAGGAAAAAAAGTAGATGGAGATATCATAAATAACTAATAGAGAGGATGCAATTCAGGCATAAGCATCTATAAAGGGAGATTGTTCCCATTTTCATGCTAGGCCACACCACTCCGTTGTACTCATGCCCATGTCCACTCCTAGATATTAAGAAATATTCAGACAAAACCTCCTGACCATTCTTACTACAACCATCACTGTAGTTAACAGTGGATTTCCCCTATATTTATTTTTTATTTTTTTATTAAGTTATGTTAATCACCATACATTACATCATTAGTTTTTGATGTAGTGTTCCATGATTCATTGTCTGCATGTAACACCCAGTGCTCCATGTAGAATGTGCCCTCTTTAATACCCATCACCAGGCTAACCCATCCCCCCACCCCCTCCCCTCTAGAACCTTCAGTTTGTTTCTCAGAGTCCATAGTCTCTCATGGTTCATCTATATTTATTTTTTAATTGACAATTATTTATAGCCCCAAATATAACTGAACTAACTCTAGCTTTCACTTATTCTTTTGGGGCAATCTGCCAAATATACCACCCTCATCTTCATCTTCCAAAACCCAGCCTTGAACATACATCTCTTGGTCAAACATCTTAAAGGACTTTTTTTTTGCCCATGGAAGAAACCTGCACTCCTTAAAGAGGCCCACTGGTGTCCCTCCAGGGATATGTCCTTAATGAGAGTTTTGTGCCAGCCAAACTATTTGTTCTTCGAACACACTTATTCCTATGCCTAAATCTGTATTAGTCCTTCTGTCCAGAATTCCATTACTGACCATTTCCACTTATCAAAGCCCTACTATTCCTTCAAGAACCAAGTCACATTTTATATCCTCAACCAACACTTTCTCACCGAACCAGCCCTGCACAGTCGCTCCATCTTCAGAACTATAGAGCACTCTTATCTGTGTCATTCATTTATGCTCAGTACCAGCTACCTTCTACTTTTACTTATCTTTGTATACAATTCTCCTCACTCCCCAGTTTCACTATAAATCCCTGACAGGTTTAAAAAACCTGGGAATGTCCAAAATGTCCAGAACTACTCCTGTAGTGACCAGTTTTGCCAAGAGCCCAGGAAATCAAGCAGAGTTCAAAAACACAGAAGATTCAAAAGCCTCAGAGCAGAGCAATCATGGGGCACCTGGGTGGCTCTGTTGGTTAAATGTCTGCCTTCGGCTCAGGTCATGGTCTCAAGGTCCTGGGATCAAGCCCCACATCAGGCTCCCTACTCAGCGAGGAGGCTGCTTCTCACTCTGCCTCTTGCCCTGCGTGCTCTCTATTGCTCTCTCTCATGTGCTCTGTCTCCCAAACAAATAGAAAAAAATCTTTAAAAAAGAGAGAAATCAAAAAAATTAAGTATTCACAAAGTAGTGCCATTAAGAAGTTTAGAACACTTGTCATTATTTAGCTTCGAGAAGAGAAAGCTGGGAGAGACCTAAAAGTATCTTTTAAGTGTGAAAGGGTAATTAGGTTTATGGCTATTCTCAGTGTTAACTAAGAAAAAGACAGTCTGAAGCAATGTGATTTGAAGACTTAGCAAGATATTAAGAAGAACTTTCTATAAGGATTCTGAGAAACTGAAATGTATATTATCGAGGTAATACATTTTTCTTGAATTTCTTATGTTTTTAAAAATAATGATTCAACTTCAGATCTGATATGTAAGGAACTTGGAAGTTGTCACCCCTGTCCTTACTACAAGAAAAAGCTAAACAAACTGAAAATCAACAATTTTTTTGACCCACCAAAGAACTGAGGTCACAGGGTAAAGGACCACCTTAAAATCTGGAGGGACAGGTAAATCCAGAACACCACAGCCCAGATCTGTTTGCCTGAAGCAAAAGCTGCTGGAGCTATAAACTGGTAGGAAAACTTAAATAGTAATTTTGACAAACTGAGGAGAGGAGAGGGTAGACTAACATAAAAATGAGAAACTCCTGAGGAGCAGCAGTCTTGTCCCCTACCAAATTTTGTGGGGTTTACCTCCAGAATGCCACCAGGTTCTCAGTTAGAAGTTAATAAAGATTACCTGTGGCCCTGGAAGGGGGAGGGAAAGTGTAATCACTGAAATACTCACAGAAGGTTCTCCATGACAAAGGGCTACTCTCCAGGGGAAAGACTTTATTAGAGCTTTATTCCACCTAGCGAAAAAGCCTTTCTCCTACCCCAGCCCCCCCAGCCTTCTCATCTTACCTAAGAGAGTAGGGGAAGGCTAAGAAACACTTGTGAAGGTCACAGATTCACTAAAGACTAACATTTAATCATAAGATTATAGAATGCTTTTCCTCCCTCACACCTTACCACTACACCAACAGGGCTCCCATATAATAACAGTGGATTACAGCTGAAAGAGATTCAAGATGCAGATTTTCTCTGACGAGGAGCACCTAGGGAAGCCCAGAGTCAATGAGGACATAAAAATAAGAGGATTAGAAGAATGTGAAGCCTCTGCCATCTACAGCTACAACAAAAATTAAATATAGCCCAGCTCCTAACTAGACTAACATACAGCCTTACCCCACAGGTCTATCTACCTCAGTTCCTATTACAAAATCAAATGTTATAAATTACAAACACTGTAAATGAAGAATGACTTTGATGGGTTCATTGGTAAAATAAATACAGAAGAAGAAAGAATAAAGGAGATTCTTTAAAAAAAAATAGTGAAAATAGCTCACTGGAAGCACTATTCACAATAGCCAAAAGGTGGAAACAACCCCAATGTCTATCAGCAAAAAAATGGGTAAATAAGATGTGGTCTATACTTATAATGAAATATTATGTAGCCACAAAAAGGAGTGGAGTACTGATACTTGCTATAACTGAAATGAATCTCAAAAGTACACTAAGTGAAAGAAGCCAGACACAAAAGGTCATATATTTTGATTCCACTTGTATGAAATACACAGAATAGATAAGTCCAAATAGAATGTAAAGTAGTAGTTACCAACAGCTTATAGCAGAGGGAAGTATGGAGTAACTGCTTACTGAACAAGTAGTTTTCTTTTGAGATGACAAAAATATTTTGGAACTAGCTGTAAATGGTGGTTGCACAATACTGTGAATGTACTAAATGCCCCTGAATTGTGCACTTTAAAATGGTTAATTTCGGGGCGCTTGGGTGGCTCAGTTGGTTAAGCGACTGCCTTCGGCTCAGGTCATGATCCTGGAGTTCTGGGATCGAGTCCCATGTTGGGCTCCCTGCTCAGCAGAGAGTCTGCTTCTCCCTCTGACCTTCCCCTCTCTCATGCTCTCTCTCTCTCATTCTCTCTCAAATTAATAAATAAATAAAATCTTTAAAAAAAAGGTTAATTTTATGTTTGTGAATTTCACCTAAATAAAAAAAAAGCTACATCACTAGAATTCCCAAAGTAAAATACAGAGAAAAACAAAATGAAAAAGGAAAGTACAAAACATCTAAGAACTGTGAAATAATTTCAAAAGGTATTGATATAATTGGAAAATAATTGGAATACCAGAAGAAGAGAGAGAGAACATAACAGAACATTTAAAATAATAATGGCTAAGAATTTTCCAAAATTAATGACAGACACCAAACAACAGATACAGAAAACTCATATAACACCTAGCAAGTTAAATGCTGAAAACATACCCTCGATATATCTTACTCAAACTGCATCCAACCAAAGACAAAGATAAAATCTTAAAAGAAGCCAAAGGTTAGGAAACAACAACAAATACCTTATTTATAGAGGAACAAGGATAAGAATTACAGCAGAAACCGTGGAAGCAAAAAGAGAATGAAAAAGGGGCGCCTGGGTGGCTCAGTCATTAAGCTTCTGCCTTCGGCTCAGGTCATGATCCCAGGGTCCTGGGATCGAGCCCCACATCAGGCTCCCTACTCAGCGGGAAGCCTGCTTCTCCCTCTCCCGCTCACCCTGCTTGTCTTCCCTCTCTTGCTGTGTCTCTGTCAAATAAATAAATAAAATCTTTAAAAAAAAAAAAGAGAATGAAATGAAATATTTAAAGTGTTTTTTTAATAAGTCACCAACCTAGAATTCTATACCCAGCAAAAGTATCCACCAACAGTGAAGGAGAAATAAAGACTTTCTCAGATAAGAAAAACTTAAAGGACCTCATCAGCAGCAGAACTGACCTATAGGAAATGTTTAAAGAATTTCTCAAGGAAAAGAAAACTTGGATCTATTTCTCAAGGTCAGAAACTTGGATCGATGTAAAGAAAGGAAAGGCACTGGGGAAAGATAAATGAAGTTAAAATAAAATCTTTAATTTTCTTATTCTTATTTTTCTAAAATGTAACTGTTTAAAGTAATAATGGTAACAATGTGTTGGGTGATTATACCATATGGATAAGTGAAATGAATGACAGCATTGTCATAGGGATAGGAAGGAAAAATTGAGACTACTCTTTTATAAGGTACCTGTACTACATGTGAAGTGGTAAAGTATTACTTGGACTTAGATCAATTAAAAATAATAATTAAAATTATAGGCAATGATTTGCCTAAAGTTGCTGAAATATAATTCAATACAACTAGGGAAAGACATAAGTAAACTATATAATCCAGAAAAGAGAAGGCTTATGTGTACATATGTGTGTGATTAGGGGCTGAAGAGCAGGGAAGGGTGCCATGGTGGAGAATACAAAAATATTTGAAGATGTCTTGTCAAAGAAGAATCAGGCATAGGGGTGCCTGGGTGGCTCAGTTGGTTAAGCATCCAATTCTTGGTTTCAACTCAGGTCATGATCTCAGGGTCCCATGTCGGGCTCCTCATTCAGTGAGGAGTCTGCTTCCCCGTTCCCCCTGCCCACCCCACCCTCATGCTCATGCACTCTTCCTCTCAAATAAATAAATAAAAATCTTTAAAAAGAAAGAAGAATTAGGTATATTCTTCATTGTCCCTGAAGGCAGAAATGGTACAAATAATTAAGAACTACAGAAAATTCAGATTAATAAAAAGATAAATTTTCTAGGCATTAAAGCTGTCCAAACACAGGGTACACTGCTTGAAAGGTAGTGATCCCTTCAACAGTAGAATTTTTCAAGCACAGGCTGAAAAATGACTGGAAATGATATTGTAGAGTGCATCCTTCATTGGACCAGTAAAAGAGAGAGGTAGAGAAAAAATGGCCTTGAAAATCACTTGGAACTTTACAATTCTATGATCCTACCTTTTGAGTTAAAAAAAAAAAAATCCTATCCTGGATAAATCCTATGAAACTTGGAGTTTTTCATCATTAGCACAATAAAGATGGCAGTGAAGCATCTGAATTTTAAGGACATTTTAACATGTTTAGGGTCTGGATTACTTGGCTGCAGGCATCTAAATATAACTCTGGCTAATGTGGGACATTTTGGGAAAAACATCAGAGAAATCACAGGCTTGAATGAAGGCTAGAGAACCAACTTTGGCATCAGGATTCCTCAAGGGAGCTCCAGACAGCTAGGAAATAGGAACTGCCTCAGAACAAAAATAATAAAGTCAATTTTCCCCTGCTGTGATGAATATACTCCAACTTTTATTTATTTTCAGCCTTCTCAAGATCCAAAACCTCCAATAAAAAGTGTTTGATTGCCTGTGCTTAGTTCATGGACACACACTGGCTGTGAGGGGGAAGAGAAGGACAGCCTAGACTCTAGGGTTTCTGACTTTTATTGGGGGAGGGGGGCAGGCACTGGCTCTATCTCTCTATCTCAGTCAGAGTCATTCAGGAAAATGGAAGCCACATTGGTTTTTTTTTTTTAAGATTTTATTTATATATTTGACAGAGTGCAAGAGAGAGCACAAGCAGGAGGATTAGGAGAGGGAGAAGCAGGCTAACTGCTAAGCAGGGAGCCCAATGAGGGATTCAACCCCAAGGACCCTGGGATCATGACCTGAGCCAACGGCGAATGCTCAACCGACTGAGCCACACAGATGCCCCACAGTAGTTATTTTAACAGAGAGTTTTAATATAGGCTATTGAAGGACTGGAAAGTCAAACAAGAATGCTGAAGAAACACAGAGGTAATAAGTGCAGGAAGCGTTTACCATCCCAGGGCTGCCAGAGCAAAGGGAAGAGGTTGGGTTATCAGAATCCAAAAGCTTGGAGAAACTCTGCATTGCTGAAGTCCAACCTCTAAGAAAGAGAGCAGAGTCCAGCTGCTGCTGGTCTCTTCAGAGCTCAAAAGAAGGGCTTGCAAATCTAGACTCAGACCTCTGAGGAGGGAGATCTCTGTCAGGTTCCTGCTGGTAGGCCTAAGCCCAGCTCAAGAAGTGCTGCAAGAAGGTGCACATCAGAACAAACAGCAGCTACAGGGATGAAATACCATTCCTGGGGCATTGAAAACAGGAAGAGCAAGTAAGCCTCCTAGTCTCCACCTAGTGCCCTCTATAAACAGGAAGTCAGCTATCAAGGGAGACATGGGAATTTGCATAATCCCAGCCCCAATATCACAAGCCACGTATAGCCGCATGAATGAGAGTTGACAGACAATTACTTAATCACTGGTACGTCATTGCACCAAGACCAACACATTGATTGAAGGAATCGTCCAGAGGAAAATGGGTTGCTTGGAAAAAAGCAAGGTGTTTTGGTTGCCCGGTGACCGAACATGGGAACTCCAGATGACTAGGAATAGCCACCTCCTAAGTATGTAATAAAAGATAGCTACCTCTCACAGTTTCTAAAAAGGTGGCAAAAATATTCTGATCTTTGAATTTAAGGGAGTAATGATTTTGGGGGGAAAGTCTAAAAATGATATAATACTTCACCCACTCAATGTATGACTCCAGGTATATGGAACACAGAGATCAAAGAGCAAGCATAAATTTGCATAATTAAATGCTGATAGAGTTCATTCCTAAGTAACTGGTGATGGGCCTTTTGCAGAGCATATGAGAAGAAAGGAAAATCTCCTTAGAAATAGTCACTGGAGGGGCACTTGAATGGTTCAGTCTGTGAAGCGTCCAACTTTTGATTTCAGCTCAGCTCATGATCTCAGGGTCCTGAGATCGAGCCTTGCATCAGGCTCCACACTGGGCATGGAGCCTGCTTAAGATTCTCTCTCTCTCAGGGCTCCTGGGTGGCTCAGTTGTTAAGCATCTGCCTTTAGCTCTGTTCATGATCCCAGAGTCCTGGGATCGAGCCCCGCATTGGGCTCCCTGCTCAGCGGAGAGTCTGCTTCTCCCTCTGCCTGCTGCTCTCACTGCTTGT
>NC_138372.1:115268694-115292077 GCF_054177405.1 Leptonychotes weddellii | reverse complement strand
AGTAAATAAAAGAAATAATAAATGATTTTGGCAAAGTTTCAGAGCACAAAAATCAACACAGAAAAATCAGTTGTGTTTCTATACACTAAAAATGATCAAAAATGCAAATTAAGAAAACAGCCACATTTACTGTAGCATCAAAAAAATAGAGCTTAAGGGCGCCTGGGTGGCTCAGTTGGTTGGGCGACTGCCTTCGGCTCAGGTCATGATCCCAGGGTCCTGGGATTGAGCCCCGCATCGGGCTCTCTGCTCAGCAGGAAGCCTGCTTCTCCCTCTCCCACTCCCCCTGCTTGTGTTCCTTCTCTTGCTGTCTCTCTCTCTTTCTGTCAATTAAATAAATAAATAAAATCTTTAAAAAAAATATAGAACTTAAGAACAAACTTAACCAATGGGGTGAAAGATTTGTACACGTAAGACTACAAAACATTTGTAGTATTTCTTGCTTCTTCAAATAAAAGAAGATACAAATTAAATGCAAGACATCCTGCACTCATGGATTAGAAGACTTAATATTGTTAAAACATTCTTACCCAAAGTGATCTACAGATTCAGTGCAATCCCTACCAAATTCCAATAACATTTTTTTTCAGAAATAAAAATAAAATCCTAAAATTCACATGGAACTTCAAGAGATCTCACATAGCCAGAACAATCTTGAAAAACAAAGCTGAAGGCCTCACATTTCTTGATTCCAAAACAAGAGTCAGACATGAAGGGAACCAGTGTTTACTTCCACCAAAGCATCTTTCTTGTCTCATCACATACTATCGGCTGTGTGTCCATGCAATGACTCCAGGACCAATATGTAAAGATACTGTTCAATATTGAGCAACCCAAGGGCAATTAATATGCTTGCTTTGAAAGGTTGTTATTGTTTCTTGTTGTTTATTTTTTTGTTTCTTACCATACATGGTGGAATTTTAGAATTTTCCAAGCTGTTTTAATCAGGGTTAATTTTCTTAAAGAACAGAGATCTTCTCCAGAAAATGGAAGTTTATTGAAAGAGTATAGTAAGTACTGCAGAAATCCATGATTGGGGCTTATTGCCCAACAGGGTCTCACAGGAGGTGGATGAAAATTAAGGCTCCTCTCTATGCCTCATTTTTATGCTATAGGCTGATGATTTAGATGTAAACTCCAGCTGAGACTGGCTGAAGTTAGATCTCTTACTCAGTTTCTTCAATTTCATTACTGATAAGAGGGGCTAATGAAGTGAAGTGTTTAAAACAATATCCAGAATGGAGTAATCTCAGTATTTTTGCAGAGTTCCTTTATCTATAGTCTATTTTTCTCTACTTATTAATTAGCTTCCACTTGACCCAACAGGATGGCTGCCCTCTCCGCCCATTTTCTGTTCAAAAGCCTACTGTCTGCAAACTTACGTCTCCCAGTTTGAATTCTTGAGCGAGAGAGAAGTCAGTTCACTGCCAGCTAGGTTCTACAACATGCAAAAATGCCCCTTGTTCTGGACAGGTCAAGGAACAAGGCATGTCTAATACACAGAAATTGTGTTTCTTCTCCTCTTATATATATGAGACCTTTACCATTCCACTAGACAGTGAGGAAGTTTCCACCAGAACATATCTCCAATACCAAAATACACAGTGGGGAAACAGTATTTATAATTTATTTTTTAGTGCTCGGCAAAGTTGGTGTTTTTGTGCTATTTTATGGATGAAGAAACTAAGACAAAGAAAGATTGAGTTGTCCATGCTACAGTGAGAGTAAATGGCAGAACAAGCACTTCATTTTAATCGTTAGCTCCAAAATCACTATTTTCTCCATATTAATTACTTAACTACTTAAGTTCACTTTTCCATAAACTTTGCAAAACATAAAAATCCTATTGGGTTTTGTTTTTTTTTTAAGATTTTATTTATTTATTTATTTGAGAGCTGTGTGGAGAGAGGGAAAAGGAGACTCCACACTGAGCACAGAGCCCGATGCAGGGCTCGATCCCACAACCCTCAGATCATGACCTGAGCTGAAATCAAGAGTCGGAGGCTTAACTGACAGCCACCCAGGTGTCCCCATAAGAATTCTATTGTGACCTGAATTATAACTTGGTCTGTAATGAATTTGTTTGCTACTTGATATAAGGAACTTCTCCCATATTAACTACTTTCCCTCTCTAATCTTTTGATTGCCTATTAATATGACTTTAAAATTAGCATCAGCCTAACAAAAGAGTATTTAGCTGCAAATAAAAAAAATAAAAATACATTTTCTCTCAAAAAATGTATATTTGGGAAGAAGAATTATAGATTATTTTCATTATTTTATTTCCTTTTTTACATGATATTTGTGCATGCTGTCTACAGTGTTCTCAGCAAAGGCATAAAATGACTGCCTTTAAAAAAAAACAGGCACTCTCCCCAGATTCCTCCTTGGTGTTATATTTTTCAATTTTCTACAGAAAAGCAATTTAGAAAGAAAAAATGGGGGGAGAGGTGTGGAAAGAAAGGAAAAGAGACACATATTTCCCTTACACAGCTCATTCTTAGAGATTATGAGCACTCCTTGAAAATAGAGTTCTTCTCAGAAATGCTAGAATTATTTTTCAAATACAGTGTACAAGGATTGTCCACTTCAGCCTTGTTTGTGATAATAGAAAATTAGATGCAATCTAAAGCCCATTGTCGGGACACCACTCAAGTATTACCTGCTTAATCAGATCCCTGTGAAAGCTATCCAGTCTGAACACTACGAAAGCAATTTCAGCTCCCTCTCAGATCAATCCTAGAATTTTAAACTGACAGGGACCTTCAAGAGCATCTAAATAACACTCTTCACTTTATACCTAAGGAAACGTAGTCCCAGTAATATTATGCGACCTGTTCAACATCATACCTTCAGTTGGCACCTAGTTAATAATCAAATAAAATAGAAGTCCTCTTATTCACGGAAAACAGAACCAATAGCTGGTTGGTAAATAGAAAAAGCTAATTAAAATGTACAATCATAAAAAATTATTGCAATTATATTTTTCTCTTAATATATCTAAATCTATGCAAATTCACATTTTTTTGTCATTGTTGGACCAAGGGTTTCTCTGAGAATGGGCACACTGATTGGAGTTCCAAATCTTTCTTCTTATATAGCCACATCTATAATGCATTTATGCATTGCCTATGACTTCCCACTGCAATTTCTTTAAGTGAATACTTAAGGAATTTTGCACAGCAATCTAAGGGCAGAATCCTTTTAGAATTTTATCACCCATTTTCCGCGTTTTATAATCGTCTCATGCCTACTTCGACAGCAATTTCTTTTAGCAAACACCTTTATTGAGCCTTTTGAAAGCATTCAACTTGGTCTTAGCCCTTCCATTTCATTGGTCTACATAATATTTAATTAAATAACATAAGAACAATAACAATTGGACTGGCATGCAGAGATTTCAGATAAACTAAACTGGCTTCAGGTAAATATGGAAGTAGATGTACCCAGGCACACTAGGAAGAAGCATGCTACCTACAGTTAGCTTTCAGTGTATCAGAAGCAACAGTGAGCGTTATTTATTCATGGAGGGAATGGCAAGCTTCCATTAATCCAGAGATTCAAGTAAGTAGAGATTGGCCAAGAGAGCGTCTACTGTAGTTGAACTTAAAAGTAAGTTTTCTCAACTCAAGATTCTCTCCACCATATTCAAATTAATCTCTAGCCAACTATGTGATAATAAATTCAGTGATATCTTAAAAACAGACTACATGTCTTAAAGGCAGATACCTATGTTTTCTTATCCCATTACATTTGCAGAAAGAGGTTGAAGGGAAAGAGACAGCAACACTGAAACATGCCATTGACAGCTCTGCTTATTCAGCAATTACTGTTTCCTTTTTAACCTTTCTATATGAGAATTGAATGCTAATGAAAGCGAATCAAAATGTTACATTTTTATCAGTCAGGGTTCTCCACCGTAGACAGAGAGATGATAGGTAGGTGATGGTAAATTTTAAGGAAGTGGCTCATGTGATCGTGGGGGCTCACAAATCCTACACTTGTAGAGCAGGCTACCAGGCTGGAAACTTCAGGCAGGATTTCTGTTATAGTCTTGAGCAGAAATGCAGAATTCTTTCTCTTTTTTGGCTTCTAAAGCCTTCAACTGATTAGATGAAACCCACTCACATTATTAAGGATAATGTCCTTTACTTAAAGTCAAAAGTGTAAATGTTAATTACATCTACAAAATACATTTACAGTAACATCTAATATTTGGCCAAACAACTGGGCACCATAACCTAGCTAAGTTGACACATAAGACTAAATATCACTATATCCTATATGGCAGAGTACATTGGGTGATTTTAAAGCAAAATTGGAATCATTAAGATTTTCAGGCTTTTCCATTTTCTGTATCACCAAAAACAAACCAAAAAAAAAAAAAAAAAAAAACAGGTTTTCAGTCAAATTAGAGCAAACATTTTCTAAATAATCTCTTTCATTGTATTCTAGGCCCCTGTGCTTTTTATCCATTTGGCTTATAGATGGAGGCAATTCATGCTTTAATAATGCAAATGCTATACCTTCATTAAAACAAAAAGATGCACTTGGAAATATGTGTCTCATTTGTTATATCAGAGGAAAGTGGGATGCTTTCTCTACAATCTCAGAAACTCTAGCAAACTAGAGAAGGTCCACCAAGAATCCAGTTTTCAAGATCCCCAACAGAAATGGGGGAGAAAATTTAGAAGCTTGGTAACTAGAGGAAACAGCTGTCTCTAAGGAGGAAGGGAAACTGATGTTTGGCATAGAAAATTCTCCAACCAAATTTGAAAGAAATTAGCTCAAGTTTCTTAAGAGAGAGGATTTTAATAAAATTTTAAAAGTTAGCTTACTCTTTGGGGAATCTAAGAAAACAATTGTGACACAAGTGGGAATGAAGCCCTCACTCATTTCAATGAGTGTGACATCCATAGCTCTCTGTAGTGTAATAAAGAATGTGGCTGGTCTTTGGCTTCCTGGTTCCTAGGAGGTAACCCTCAAATCCTTGGAATTTCCCAAGTGACAGGAGTGTCTTTGTTATTTATGGTGAGCCCCAAGGACCATATCTGAGTTGGCAGGGGGATGCTGGCCATGCCAGAAACACCAACCATGTATAAACAATGAAACCCCAGTGGAAATTCTAGACACTGGAAGCTCAGGTGAGCTTCCTGCTAGTTGACACATACTGATGCGCTAGGAGAAATCATAATTATCACACTTACCTGAATTCTAGGAGTCATTCTAGCAAATTATCAAACCTGAGATGGGTAGTGGGAACTCCCATATTTGTAGCCAGTTGGTCAGAAGTACAGGTGATCTGGAAATCCCCAAGTTGTGGCTGGTGTCAGAAGTGAGGGCGATCTTGCTGGAGAGTGCCCTTAACCTGTGAAGACTGAGCTAATCCTGAGTAGTTAGCATCACAATTGTATTACACTCTCAAAACAGAGATCACTAGGACACTAGGAGGGAAGTGAGGGAGCTGGAGGCACAGGCAACTTTTAGGAATTTTAGAATTCAGAGACTTCACCTTACACCATATTAAATATATTAAAATATTCTCACATCCCCAGATTAAATATCATTTTTCTTTGAGAAATCGAAAGGCTTTTCATAATTTTGTTTTTGAAACAATTATCTGATTTTTGAAAAATTATCTACAAATACTCATTTATTATTAATAATACCTTCTCAGCAATCATTGTGATACTTGGGAAATCTTGAGAAGTGAGAAAAATCCAACCTACAAATTATTTTCACATGTAATAAAGTTGTTATGGATTCTAAACTTAGCATTTAATGAAGTTGGCATGATGCCTCGAGTGCATAATGTACAGATGCATCCCAGCGATTCTGCAGGATGGGGACAGGGAGTCAACACTAAGTACATGTCTTAGTCAGCTCAGGCTGCAAAATGAAGTACCACAGACTGACTGACTCAGACAAAAGAAATTTATTTGCTCACAGTTCTGGAGGCTGGAAAACCAAGATCAAGGTTTCACAGATTCTGTTCCTGATGAGAGTCTACTTCCTGTAGAAGAAGGTGCCTTCTCACTGTATCCTTTGGCGGAGAGAGAGAGAGAAAGAGTTCTGATCTCTCTTCCTCTTTTTATAAGGACATTAATCTATTGGATTAGGACCCCACCTTTATGGCTTTAATTACTTCCTAAACACCCTATCTCCACATGTGATTATGTTGAAGGTTAAGGCTTCAGCATATGAATTTTGGTGAGATGAAATTCAGTCCATCATAGTACAGGGTGATTTTTTTTGTTATTAATTTATATTTTGTTCTTTCTCATTTCATGCTCTAAGCAAACAGCTAGGCCTTTGGGCACCTTCTCTGGGGCATTTGTGTTGTGGCGCGGATAACAGAAACTGCTGAGAGCTCACCGTCTTTCCTGGCTTGTGTTTTACAGTCTTTGCGTACAAGAACTAGTTAAGGTGATAGGGCCAGGAGAGAAGGGGGAAACCAAGTGGCTTCAAAGGGTTAAGAGATAGAGGGCCCTCCCATTTCTCCAGGCACCAACCATACAAGCCTTCCAGATTCTTGGCACAACAAGGAAAGACAAGGGTGCCCCCAGAATAACCGAGTTTTAACATCCTACAACTAGCAGGGCAGAACAAGCAACTTAGAAAATAGAGCTATTTTTCTGGAGATAAAGGTATTACCATTTTGTTCCCAATGTGATTATTATTCAGGCCCTGGATGGCCTTCACCCTAGCTGTGTGACTGGTAAGGCAGGGATTATGCTCACTTCAACTTAAGAACCAAGTTTTCAGACCCCTGGGTGGCTCAGTCGGTTAAGCGTCTGCCTTCTGCTCAGGTCATGATCCCAGGGTCCTGGGATCGAGTCACACATCAGGCTCCTTGCTCAGCGAGGAGTCTGCTTCTCTCTCTGCCTGCCGCTCCCCAGGCTTGCACTCTCTCTCACTCTCTCTCTCTCTAACAAATAAATAAGTCAAATCTTTAAAAAAAAAAAAAAGAACCAAGTATTCAATTCATTCATTAAGATATATATATTTATAAAGCACCTACTATGTGCAGAGAACTATGTGCTTGTGCTAGGGAAAATTTAATGGGCATAATGCCAGCCTGTATGGCATCTGCCAAGAAACACAACCATTAAATAAAAAATTACAATAAAATGTGAAACATTAAGTGATGATTCAGGTTGTCAGTGTCATGAGTGCACAAGGAGAGCTTGAAGAGCAGTCATAGGAAGTGGTCAAAATCAAAGAATGGACAAGACGTAGCCAAGCAACAAGGAAGAAGGAAGACCAGTCCAGAAATGAGGAAACAATTCTCCTTACCAAATCTTGAAGAACTAGCCACCGAAGCCCTGGAGGGTCATCAATTTCAACCAGACACTCAGCGTAAGAATCCTCTCCATAGGATACTGACACATTGTGGTCCAAACTTTGCTGAAAAAATACGGCCCCTGCCTGACTCACCAGTAGGATATTCACCACTTCATATTTGAGGACTTAAACTAGACGAGCTGATGGTGGTTGGCAGATGCAGCAACAACGGATGACAAATAAGTGACAGCTGATAGCCTGACATGACAGCTGTCATGCAAAGAGTTGTACTGGCACAAAGAACGGTAAGTCCTAATAATGATACCAAGGATGTAGAAATACCCCTTAGAAAATGTTCTCTTAAAAATAATTAAAACAGGGGCACCTGGATGGCTCAGTTGGTTAAGCCACCGACTCTTGATTTCAGCTCAGGTTGTGATCTCAGGGTCATGAGATGGAGCCCTGCGACATGCTCAGCATGGAGTCTGCCTAGACATTCTCTCTCCCTCTGCCCCTCCCCCCACTCTCACCCTCTCTCGGAAATGAGAGAAATTTAAAATTTATTTTAAAGTTTATTTTTAAAAAATAATTTAAAATTTATTTCATTTAAAATAAATTTAAGATTTAAAAAAATAATTAAGACATAAAAGTTTGGATGCCACAATTGCCAGAAAATTCACATATTTAGGGGCACCTGGGTGGCTCTGTGGGTTAAATGTCTGCCTTTGGCTCAGGTCATGATCCCCAGGTCCTGGGATCAAGCTCTGCATGGGGCTCTCTGCTCAGTGGGGAGCCTACTTCTCCCTCTCCCTCTGCCACACCCCCTGCTTGTGTTCTCCTGCACACACACTCTCTCTCTCTCTTTCTCAAGTAAATAAATAAATTCTTTAAAAGAAAAAAAGAGAAAATCACATATTTAAAATCTCTCACTCCTAATAATGCTAGATTATAATATAGCCATATTACACATAACTATTAAAAAATACGGAAAGGGAGAAAGGAGAATTTGGAAAATAGCTTTCATCACAATAAATGAACTTACAAAAGCCAGTGGATATGTGGCCCTCTTGGTTCCCAGCCTCACATCTCCCAGTCAAATCGCAAAGATGCCAAAGGGAGAGAAGGCCCTGCAGCTCTCCCCGTCTCAATTCAGTCCGTGGCTCATTGGTTGAAATGTAGCCTATGTGGTTCCGGTCTGACTTTTCTAATGAGTTCACCCTGAAGAGAGAAAATCATTTCAATATACATTTAGTAAGCTATGTCATCAGTATGGCTGGTTTTGTTACATGGTTTGAATTTTGCCGATCTGTCATTCCTGCTCCTATCACACTATAAAAAAATAAAAACATTTTTAAGTAGACATAAATTACTAGCTTTACTCACTATGAGTGGAGCTGAGTTTATACTTTTTTCACTTAGCTAATTCTTATTTTAGAAGCTTAACTTTATGAGTTTATCTTACGCATTTTCACCACTTAACTCTTCTTATTGGAAGTTAAACTCTGGCTCGCCAAAAGGAATATGGTCATGAACTGGTACTCAATGCCAAAAGTAAGCAGCATTATGAAAATGTATTCCTAAGTCCTAGCTTTCCATGTTTTTAAACTTGAACTCTGGCTCTTAAAATATGTGAGATGTAGTAGTACCTCACCCTCTGACATATGGGGAAGCACAAATCCCTGATTCCCAATTAATACAGAAAAGGAGGGAAAGAAAGAATGAGAGAAAAAAACAAGAGACATCCTTCATTTCATACGCTTCTGTATCAATGTGTGCGATTTTACCAAAACGAGACTCGAGCACATTAAATCACACATACGCGAAGTTCGTCCCTCAGGCTGCAGGCTATAGCCTGGCTCCTATTTATTAAACCAGTCTCTTGTGAAGACTTGGCCATTTCACAATGTAGAGGTCATAGCGCAATGACTCCAAAGGAGCCTCGATTTCCCCTTCTTGAATAAACTGTTGCCTGGTATTCATGGCCCTGCTGGGAATATTTTGAATTTCAAGTCATCCTAAAAGCATTTCTCCCACCTGCTCTTGCATATATTCAGGGCATCCTTTCATATCAAATTTCCAAACCAAGCCAACTTCATCCATAAGGCCCATGGTAGTCGAGAAGCCAATTTTTTTTTTTTTTTTTTTTGACAGAGAGAGACATAGCGAGAGAGGGAACACAAGCAGGGGGCGTGGGAGAGGGAGAAGCAGGCTCCCCGCTGAGCAGGGAGCCCCATGCGGGGCTTGATCCCAGGACCCCGGGATCATGACCTGAGCTGAAGGCAGACGCTTAATGCCTGAGCCACCCAGGTGCCCCGAGAAGCCAATTACTGATTCGATGTTTGCCTACTCCTACTTCAATTTTACCATATTTTCCACAGCATTCTATCTGTCCTCAGCTACTGCAGCCGAATGAAAGCACAAATGCAGCAGAGTCATAGGAAAGGCCCCTATGGGTCCGGTGTGGGTCTGTCTCTATACTGTGCCCAGAGCGCTACAGGACTCTGGTGGGCGAGATCTAGGTCATGTGTCTATACCTACAGAAAGCCAAAATGCATGGAGCAAAAATGCACTGTTATCCAAAAGGAAAATCTGGATAGTATTTGCGGAAGGAGAAATAGATACTGGATCAACAATCACAAATTTTGTCTACTATAGCTCCCAAGTAAATTTATTTTATCCCAAGATATACACAAAATTACATATGATTTAACATATCTCTTGAAACCACATATTTATTTTTAAGAGGTCATATCAATAAATGAGAAAAAACATAAGTAACCTAACAGAAAAATGGGCAAAGTATACAAACATGGAGTTTATGGTGAAAAAGACAAACACAGGTAAAGCTGATCAACTGCACTTATAAGAAAAATCACAGTAAGAAAGAGATAATGTTCTTCACTGATCAACAATATAAATCACAAGATGCCATTTTTTAATCTTGAAAATGCTCATGGTTGGAAAATACCTAGTACATGCAAGGGTATAGAAAACAACCTTTAGTAGAAGTGTTACGTTGGTATAAATTGGTAGAGAAGGATCTATCAAATAACTGTCAAAACTAAAATGCATGACTCAGTGACCCTAAGCTAGGAATTTACCTTACTGGTGTACCTGCAGAAATTCCCCCAAGACATAAGTACAGAGATCTTCACTAGAGCATAATTAATGCAAACAAACCAACTAAAATTGAAAATAACCCAGTGTTCATCAACAAATAACAGGACAAATGAACTATGATGCATCTACCTAATGGAACACTAGGAGAACATTAAAGAGATTTAAGAAGATCTGTATGTAGAAAAGCTTTCAGATATAGAAGCAGAGAAAAACAAGTACAGAACAGTATATTTTGTATGAAATCTTATGTGTGAACAGGAAAAAGGTTGATGCATATATGTGGAAATATACAAACTTTCCTGAAAATAATTGAACAGTTAATAGGGATTACCTTGCAAAAAGGAAAAAGAGGTTCCTCATTTTTCCAAGGTATACACTTCTCTACAAGTTGATGTTTCTAACCTTATAAATGTGTTATTTTGTTCTTTAAAATGTCAACAGGAATTAAGTGGGAAGAACACAAATCATTTTTATATTTTCTTCTTTGTACGGTTCCGATTTATAAAAAGACTAATGTGTGTTAAACATTTTAAAGTGTATTCTTAAAAGAAGAATAACTTGATGGCATATTGGTATAACTTGATGGTACATAAGAAAATAAAAATAAGCACAACTTAGTAATTGGGAGTTTACTATATAATAGGCAACACACTAAGCATTTTATATGTATCAATGTATATTATTACATGTAACCCTTATTATGAAGATTGATATTATGAAATGAGTACTTTATAATCCCTATTTTATCTTTAAAGATTTATTATTTATTTATTTAAGAGAGAGTGCATGCAAGCGGGGCCAGGGAGAGGGCCAACAGGAGAGGGAGAGAATCTCAAGCCAACTCCCTGCTGGGTGCAGAGCCCAACGCAGGGCTCCATCCAATCCTGAGATCATGACCTGAGCCAAAATCAAGAGTCAGAGGCTTAACCGACTGAGCCACCCAGGCCCCCCTTATCCCTGGTTTATAATGAGAAGAATAAAGCCAAGAGAAGCTAAGTAAATTGCCTAGGGCTCCTCACTGATAGAGACAGATTTAAACACAGCCACTCTGATTGTGATCAGTGTACTACCAAGGAATAATTTACACTACAAATGTAAATATTGCCATAGAAACTGTCTTTCCGTGGGGCTAGATTGTGGAAGAATATGCATTGCCCTGTATGTTACTAAGTCTTTAAATTAACTTGTAACATCCCTTTTAAGTTCCTGCCTAACTGAAGTTACAGAATTCAGGTGATCATAAATCCTGCCTTCCCCAGGATGGAGAAAATCAAATTAGAAGACTAAATACATAATATTCTTTTAAAAATCGGGAGACCCTCCTCAAATATAATGTATTGTTAGTATTTAACAAGCCTTCCAAAGGACTGCAGGCTGACCGAGTTACTAATTGTGCTTCTGACCGAGGGAGGGCCTTCGCACTGAAGCACCAGGCTAGTGTTAGCAGTCTTCACCTGCAGAGCTCACTGGGCTTCAGCTCCTTATTGAGTCTTGAGCCCAGACTATGAGGTAATAGTCTGATTCTCATTTTGAAACACATAAAACCCAAGGAGGTTAACTAATTTCCCTAAGGTCACACAGAAGTCACTGGTGCAGTTGGAATTGAAACAGAAGTTTCTTAATTCCCAGCCACTGCAATGCTCCCAGGGCAAAGCTCTTGTTGAATAATTACACAATGACACAAGGGCACTTTACAATTCTATGGAGAGTCTCCAGAAGCAAAATATTTCATTTTAAAATTGAAAAATCTCAGACTTACTGAAGACTGATGTCGTCTCCAGCCTCCAAGTTATGCATCTCAAAGAATCTCTCGGGAAAGTCTCCCAGATATTCTACATAGTACATCTTGGCTCTAGGAACTTATCTGAAAGGCTGGTAAAGAACAGTACTGCTTTCTGGCCTGCAAATGTGTAAGGTTTTGTGTATAAGCTTTCCCCCTGAAAGCATCCATGTGGCATGTGAACGTAAATGACCAATATACCTTTGCATAGAACTGCAGGAGGAGTCGCATGACTCTCCCTGAAATGAAATGAAATTGAGGTTAAAGCCTACAAAAGTCCGCTCAAGGTTAGCAGTTCTTCCTAACGAGTCACTAACCTCAGATCCCCAAATAATAAGACAACTTCAAAAATCCTTAAAATAAGTGTTTTGATGGAATACAGTGTGAAGGAGTTTAGCACAAATCCACCATAGAAAATCTGCATCAAGCCAAGATGATGCTGGCTAAAAAACAGATATCCGCAGGGTAACCTTTGGCCAATATGCAGATGGAGCAAGGAAGGAAGGAACAGTTACACACCTGCATGGCTACTTGGTGGGCAGACTGATCCTCTCCATCACTAACCCCTGCTCTTCTAAAAGACCAGAGAGAACTACAAGTCTTCTTTCCCTTTGGTATAAATACATGACCCAGGCTACATCAGCTGGGAACAGGAGTTAAGGGCTCTGAGTTGCCCAAATGTAATCCAAATGTGGCCACGCAGCCTGCCCGGCTCTCCCTCAGAATGCAGTTTGCAAAGGGAAAATACCCACCTCACTCCAAAGGCACAGAAAGTTCTGTGGATTTTTCCCAAGGTTGTGGATAAACAGAGGAAGTGAATACCTCACACTTAGTTCTCTATACCCCTATTTCTTGCCCCCAGATTTCCACTTTCCACGGCAGTTGCTATAACTCTTCCCCCAGAGAAAGGCCGCTCAAGCTCTCCTTCACTCCTCTGGGCTCTTTCTCAGCTTCTTTTCCTGATTTGATTCTTCCTATTTACATTCCCACCCCATTGCCTCAGAGAATTTCCCCACATACTGCGATCCAGTAACTCAGCCAGCAAAGGAGACCAGGCAGAGCCAGGGCCTGGAGTGGAGAGAGGGGCCAGGATCCAAATCAGTGAGAAGAGCAGACCCTCAGAAACTGGAAGAGCTTGAAGCTGAGGCAGGACTCACCCCGCTCACCCATCAGGGTGTAAAACTACCCACAGAGCTAGTACTTATGCCTCCTGTCCCCAGCTTACAGACAAGTGATACACCTCTACCCATGTCTTCAAGGAACCAGAGGTGTGCTTCCTGGGATCAAGTCCCACGTCGGGCTCCCTGTTCAGTGGGGAGCCTGCTTCTCCCTCTACCCCTCCCCGCTCCCTCTCTCTTAGATAAATAAAATCTTTAAAAAAAAATAAATAATAAATTGTTGATGTGAATAAAGTGCTTAACATTTAGTGAGGGCTCAGTATCTGTTATCATCATTATTCTCCTACACCGTGAACCTCCTCCACTCCTGCATCAAAGTTAAATGTAGGGGCGCCTGGGTGGCTCAGTCAGTTAAGTGTCTGGCTTCGAGTCAGGTCGTGATCCCAGGGTCCTGAGATAGGGCTTCCTGATCAGTGGGGAGTCTGCTTCTCCCTCTCCCTCTGCCCCTCCTCCCAGCTCATACTCATTCTCTCTCTCTCTCAAATAAATAAATAAAATCTTTAAAAATAAAAGTCAAATGTAGTTGAAGAAAGGAAAATGTTGAAAAGCATGAGTTGGCTGCAGTGATTCTCACGCTGTGGCCAAGGACTAATCTTATTTTCGATTTCCGATCTGTCCTGGTCTCACTGCATACGTCTAGAATGCAGCTCCTGCCACATGCAACTTGCTCTGTGAATTTGACGAGTGAACAAGTTAAACCGCATTTAATGAGTTCACTGATCATGAGTTCATCACACTGGGATGTCACAGCATTGTCATATTGTCAAAAATGTTTCTAAACACTTGTTCTCAATTGCTGTCATGGACCAGTAACAAGAGTTCTCAAGCCGACACTCTGAATAGTGGGTAGTGACCAGCCAGAGCTCGTGAACAAGGCTTCACCAGGCTGGATTGCTGTGAGTTCCAACAATCTGAGAGTGTACTTAGCTTACAGACAAGTGATACACCTCTACCCGTGTCTTCAAGGAACCAGAGGTGTGATTCCAACCTGTGACCCTGTCTCCAACCCAAGCCTACGGCCGAACAATCCCTGAGCCCCATGATCCTTCTGGTGCCTATTCCCTCTAGCTCCTCACATTTTCTCTCCAGCCCAACCTGGCACAGAGGGGCACTAAAGAAAAACCTACTTTCACAAGAAAACCATTTAATAAACTAATTCATGCTACCATGTTAGGGACTTGATAGGGGAAGGGAAGGGGAGGGGATAAAGACAAGATTTGAACTGCAAAATAGTAAATGACAAATAATGCTTCATATAAAGAAATGTTAAGACAGTTGCAAGTTTGGGTGAGAATGGGAAGGAACTGGAACCCTCATGCACTGCTATGGGAACATAAAATGGTGTAGCCCTTTGGAAAACAGTCTGGCATTTCTTCAAAATGTTAGGCATAGAGTTCCCATAGGACTTAGAAACTCTATTTTGAGGTATCTACCCAGGAGAAATAAAAACATCTGTACACACACACATACACACATGAATGTTTAAAGCAACATTATTCATAACAGCCACAAACTAGAAACAACCCAAAGGTCCATTCACTGGTGAATGGAAAAATAAAATGTGGTGTCATCATAAAATGGAATACTCTTCAGCAATAAAAAGAAATGAAGTGCTGATACATGCTGCAACATGAACGAAACTTGAAAACACACTAAATGACAAAAGACAGGGAGAAAAGGCCATGTATGGTATGATCCCATTTATATAAAATGTCCAGCATTGGCAAGTCTCCAGAGATTGATAGTAGATTAGGGGTTGCCTGCAGCTGGGGGTGAAGTGGGCTGAGGGAAATGAGGAGTGACTGCTAATGGGCATGGGCTTTTTGTTTTGGGAGAGACAAAAATGATCAAAAGTTAAATTGTGATAGAAAAAATTAAATTGTGACGATGATTACATAACCCTGTGAATCCAGTGGAAAACACTGAACTGTATACTTTAAATGGATAAATTATGCTTGTTAATTATATCTCAATAAAGCTTTTCAAACAAGTAAGATTATCATTTAATTATATATATATAATTATAAATGATAAGATGCTTCAGCTAGGCAATAATTTGGGGAGAGTGGTGAAGATACTTCCAGAAGCATCACACCATGTAGGGATAATCCTTATGTAGAATATACATAAATAAAAAATTTAAACTGCATAGACAAAAAGACTGGAATAATTTCCCTCACAATATGAAGAGCACTGCCTTTGTTTTGTGGAAGCAATTTTTTTTTCTCTCAAACCAACTCTTCTTTATTTAAAATGTGTTCCTGTGTTTTGGGGTTTTCATCTTATAGTAGAAAAGCATGATCCCAAAACATATAGGAAAGTGTTCTTTATATATGACCACAGCTATCCACATGTGTTGACCTGTGTGGACATGAAAAGCTAGTCCTTGGAAGTGTTGAAGACACGATGCCTTTAGCAGATGGGGATTGTGTCATCTTCTCTTCCTGAGGTGCTCATGACTTGTAGGCCACAGGCGCTGGGCATTGGGAAGTCCTAAAGGGAGAAAAAAACCCCGTGATGCTCCAGAGTCCCCTGTTCCAGAGCCAGGGCATGGCTGCCATCTCCTCTTCTCAGACAGGTTGTACTGACAGTTGGGTTTATAATTCTAGGTCTACGTAACCTGCCAAGGGAAAGACTTGGAGGGAGCGTTCACGTGGGATTCATTTTGGGGAGGCCCTGTTAAATATCCACCCTGGCAAAGAGAGTTTCTGCTGAAGGTTTGGGTTTGTTTGCTTTTTCATGGCACTCCTCTCCCTTCCAAACTTAATTTTTCCGTATCTTCTATGAATATAGTGTCCTCAAACAAATAACACATTTCAGGTACACATAACTGCTTTGCTATTTACAGAGCATTTGCAATGTAAATACAATGAGCTCAAGAGTATTCTTGTGTAAAGTGCTAACAAATATTTGTTCTGCTGGGGAGAGGCCCAGCCCTCCCAGGCTGGGATGGCGCCGGGGCCGGCCAAGAACAGCCTCAGTGAGGGCCCCAGGTCGCTAGCTCTGAGCTCCCCTCACACTTTGGCAGCCAAGGCAGCTGACCTCCTAACTCAGTGAAATTAAAAAAAACACTTAGTCACCAGTGGAGATTCAAACAGTTTCATTCCTTGGCTTATCTCAGAGTCTGTGTTTCTAAAACAGAACTTAGTTTAGGAATAAAATGGTACTTTCCTTCATGTGTTTGCCGGGTCAGAGAGGCCCATACCTGAAGCTGTCCTAGAGTAGCGGTGAGCACTGTTTGCTGAGCCCTCCAGACCCTCTTCTGAACTCATGATGCTGAAGGCACCTGGAGGGGGCGGTAAGGGTGCCACGAAAGCCACAGTGAAATCTCATGATGCAAAGAAATGACAGAGTTACTTTCCTGAATGACCTCAGTCTGGGCAGAGAGAAGAGAAAGGGAGGCCAAGGTGGAGGAAAGGTAAGGAAGAGAAGGGAAGAGCTTTTCCACAAGCTTTCCACTTTCCATAAAGTATCACAACCCTTCAACGACCTCCCGTTGTTCTAAAGATAGAGCTCGTGTTTGTCCTCTAAGCTGTGGAACCAGCCACCCCCCCCCCCCATTGCTACATCTGGCTCACTTTCCCCTTGCTCTCTCTAATCCAGCCACACTCACCATACCCCTTTCCAGAACCAGGTCTTCACTGTCTTCCGCCTGCACCTCGCTTTCCTTCCCCTCTCCACTAAATAATGCTTTATCATCCCTCAGCGCTCAGCCCACGAGTCAGTTCCTCAGGAAGCTTCCCTGATTTCCTGTCCAGTTCAAATCCCTGAGTAAAGGCTGTCAGGGTATCTGGCGCCTCTCCTATCTACACTTGTCATGGTTACGGCTTGTGCAGCTGTGTTGGTATTTGATTGCTTCTCTCCCTGGACAAAACAGTAAGCTTGCGAGGACGAGAGTCAGAAATATTTTAGCTCTTGTGCCTTCAACAGGACCTGGGGCTTAACAGGCATTTAATAAGTATCCAATGAATGAGTGAATGAATGAATGAACCTAGGTCTTCACTCAGGTCTGTCCCCTCCAAAGCACATTTTCTTAGAACATTTACTGGAAAGGGGAAAGCCCAGTCATACAAAAACACAGGGAAAGAGCACTCAAGGTAAAGACTATCAAGTACAAAGACTCCGTGTTCCAGGAAGAAAAAGGCAGATAGCAGGGTAAACTGAGCAAGGGAGGGGGGATCAGAGGCCATTGTGATCTCTCCCTCTCTACCTGAGTCTGATCACCTCCCAACCTACTGAAATGTATTTACAGATACACTGGTGTGACCCTGACATGGCCCCCATCTCACCTCCACCACATCCCCCAACACCCACATCCACATCCACACAGAGATATGCTCTGTGGCAATGTAATTCCCATAAATTCTAGGTTCCTGTGCTGTTTAGCTGGCCACTGCCTTAGAATAAATCTAAAAGAGAGAAAAACATCCTCATTTAACTTTGCAGAGGTGTTTTTAACTTTTATCCTCAAACATCTAGAACTTCAAAGTTTCTCTGTACATGCAGTGAAGGGGGGGAAGTAGACTAAGAGAGAAAGCATCAATAAGAAAAACAATTTATTTGGCAATGATGCAAACATATGCTGCTTGAGGCTACTACTCATGAAAATACACTAGAAAGAGATCCCAGAAAAGCCTTCAACTACCAGGCAACATGGTAAAAATTCTGTTTTTTCAAATTTGTTAATATTCAAGGGAAAAAAATTTTTTTTGATTTTAATGTGATGGAGACATCCCAGCCTATGCATGTTTATGGGGCATGCTAGCAGCATGCTCATCAATTCTGAGGATAGACTGTCAATACTCCATATCCTTTTTCTTAATTTAAATAGCCAGTGGCAGCAAAAAACTTGAGTTTAAAGCTCATGGATTTTCCCATTTGCAGCTCTAAGAGCCCATAAACATATGTATCTTCGGAAAACTATCATGTGTTTTCAACTTCCTGAAGAATTCTTGTAAAATATAACTGAACCACATTACCCTTTGTCCTAAGCTTTTATTCCACTAATGGACAAATTGGGAGGAGGCTGAGAACAAATGTGCTATTAATTACCCAGATGGCTTTTTAATAGAACCTTGGATTATTCTTCAGCCACTAAACATTGTCCAGAAATTTCTTAATAACACTGGTGTGCAAGGCATTCCTTCCAGAAGAATAAAGATCTCATTGACTGGCAGGCTCAGTTATGTCAGGTTAGCTTAGGAGATGGTAGACAAAGGGTGGGTATTGTATAGACCAGAGAGGATGACATGCCATATCTGAGCTGCCCAGTCTCCTCAGCAATGACAGATTTTCTAATTCACTGCAGATTCTCACAAAACTGGGTGGTCAGCTTTGGAGAGAACCAACAGTGGGCCTATTGATTCTGGGTGGGAGCAACATAATTCTGAATTAACCTGAATTGATTCAGTACAACAGAGAGTCTTGGTATCGGATTAAAATTAGGATTAATACATTAAATGTTAGGTCAGAATGTTAAGTCCCAGTGCTGAAAGACCTA
This sequence comes from Leptonychotes weddellii, assembly GCF_054177405.1. Lineage (NCBI taxonomy): Eukaryota > Metazoa > Chordata > Mammalia > Carnivora > Phocidae > Leptonychotes > Leptonychotes weddellii. The sequence continues at coordinate 115,273,215 of NC_138372.1, read as the reverse complement.
CATGAGTAAGTCAAAGTGAATGCAGGTAGGTATTTTAGCCAGAAGATAATTTGTGCTTTTAAACTCTAGAAATATATCACTCAAAATTCACTGGCCCAGATGAAGCCTTTTATGAAACTTTGTGCTGTGTTATGATTTTTGCTGCTTAGATCATAAACAGTCATTTTGAATGTGTGCCTCTAAATTCATCGTGTGTGTGTGTGTGTGTGTGTGTGTGTGTGTGTGTGTAGAGAGAGAAGCTTTCATCTGACACAGTAATGGCTGAGAGACAGCCTGGCTCATTATTTGTTCCTGCTTTTGTAAAATCATCTTGCCAGGGGCAAACTCTGCTGCTTCGAGCTTTCCAAGTAGACGGCAATTAACTTTCACTGTGCTCTTTAGCAGACACATGCTCCTATTAAATCATGAAGGATGCAAACTATCATTTTGAATATGTTTTCCCAACTACTAGATGAATGTATTTATATTTAGGAAAATAAGATGAGAACTAAATACCTTACAGTTTCCTGGAGAAATTATTTTAATACAAAAATTTTAAACGCTCTGATTTTCAAACCATATTTTAAAAATATACAAATAGCTATGTCTAAAGAAAAGAATATGAGGGGGCCCCTGGCTGGCCCAGTCAGAAGAGCCTGTGACTCTTGATCTTGGGGGTCATGAGTTTGAGCCTCCCATTGGGAGCAGAGATTACTTAAATGAACAAATAAATTAAAACTTTAAAAAAAAATAAGAATATGAACAACTGTTGCAAAATAGTTCACAAAGGGGCTGAGGTAAAAATAAAATATTGGGAAGCAATGAAACTGAATATGACATTTTGTTGGGGAATGTATTTTCTTAAATATTTAATATCACTTGGATATTTTATTGCATATTTTGTTGTGCCTAAAAGAATGAAGTGATACAAGATTGAAGTGGCCTTTAACAATTATCTAACACATTACAGAGTAATTTTTAAAAATGAGATGCTTGTACTTACACCTGGATAATTTACAAAATACACCTTTGGGCTTTCCTCGTTCTTTCTCTATCCTCCTTGTCATGTGATCACCCTAACGTGCAATCAATACGGGAATTTTTAATAAATTTGAAAAGACTGCTGTCAGTAGCTCTCTCTGTACTATAACCTGGTCACATTATCATTTAAGAGCATCACTTACTAGCAACCATAACAGTAGGTACATTTTGCCTTCACCTAGCCAGGATATACTTTCAGGTCTTCAGACAGACTCAATCATAAGTAACTTCTTATTTATAGTTTCAGTTTGGAGTTTAACCTCACAGGGGCTCTTTGCCAAGTCTTACTAACCAAAATACGGTTTTCATTTCCATTTCCCATTTTGATGCAAGTTTGTTTTCCCAAAGCTGCCTCGTGCCTAGATTTCTAGCTCCTGCACACTGACCCCTGGTGGCGGCAACTAGACTCTGCAAAGCCTCTTGTGCGTCAATTAAGCCCCTCGGAGCTAAAAAGTTCCCTTCCTGAACCACTCTAGATTAAAACCCATCGTCCTGTATTCCGTTCTCAGAGTTCTGCTAGGTAATGCAGTTAACTAATTCAAAATAAGCTGTGAATGGGAATTTCCATCCCTCCCCCAGTGCTGCAGTGTTTCACATCAAAGGAGTTTCTCATGCCTACCTGGACAAAGGAGAAACTTGGAAGCAAGGGACATTCACAGGCAAATAAATCATATCACAGAGGTCTTCCACTCAACATACTCCCAAGGTTGGCCTGAACCAGTGACACTTCCTAGAGTCATGTAATAAGAACATGAGCTGTTATAATCAGGCCTCAGTTTAATCCTGATGTCTTGGTTTACTAGCCGTGTGGTCTTGGACAAGCTACTTAACCTTCCTGAGTTCTCAGTTTGCCTCTCTGGAAAACAACGGTAGTGATATTTTCCTCCGAAGGATTGTTGTAAGGAATATGGATGCAGGGTAACTGGAATATAAGTTCTTAAATAAATGTTTGGCTATTATCTCCAAGGAAAAGATGGAGGCACTCATATTTATGAGGATATTTTTTTGTCCCAAAAGCTGTGTATTTGGGACATGAAAAGTGTAAATGATATGGGGAGAGAAAAGGACAAAAATATTTGAGGTCAGAATTGTCTCCAAGAAATCCTTATAGGCAACACATCTATCGTACAAAACACTATGTCAGTTCTTTGGTTGGAGTAATTCCGTGGGCCGCTGGGTGTAGCCTTCCAAAAGAATGCTAGTTAGCACCAAATCAGATTTCTAAATAAGCCCAGAGAACAGGCAATTCTGACAAATGGACAAGTGTTCAGGAGATGTTTGTTTACACAGATATCCCCCAATACTGTAACTAAGATAATAAGAATGCACACTCCTTTGCTGCAGTCATAAAAGCTAGGATGGAGTTAGGTCGTGTCTAGACGTCTTTGATCAAAAAACAGGGATTAGTGGTTACTGAATTTACTAACACAATTTTCTTTCCTTTTCTCCAATTATTTCTATTTTCAGCCTTTACTTTTAGGATTTAGTTACAGCATCTTACACTGCTTAGTCAGCAGACATGTGCCATTTGGGGGATGCCATGATCCCCTTTTTCAAAATTAAATTTTGAAGCCAGAAGTGTCACGTTTCATTTCTCATTTAGTGTAATTCTATGAGACTTTACTCAGCATTAAAAGACAAAGTCAGTACCCACTGATCATCATATGTTTTCAGGCTTTAAGCATACTGACTCATGCCCAAGGTCTTGCCATTAATTATTTTCCCATGCACTACCTACTGCAAACCTTTATCAATTAAGTAAATCCTCATAATAAAACACAGAGAGATGCATGCTCATACCCATAATGAACATATAGTGTAGCTAGAGAGATCCAATCCATGCAAATTAGCAATGGTAAAGTATCATAGTATGAATTATACCAAAACCACCAGAACACTGTTTAATCATTAAGTATTCCTTAGGAAAATAATCTGTATCCAATGCCATGCTGACAGGTATTTTTTTCTTTACTGCATTGTTTGGTTTATCCAATGTTGTGTTCCCTACAGATCAGGATTTAATAACAGATTATCCATCGTAGGTGGCCCTGCATTTGGTATTTCCTGCAGTATCAGAGAACCTCTTTCATTACAAGACAGGCTCAACTATAAGACGGCCTGAAAACATGGACCCAGGGGGCAAATTTACAGAGAGATTTCTGTGTATGTGCTTGTATGCCAGGGTAATGGAATATAAAGGGAGAACCTAATCCCTTTCTTGAGAAGCTCGTGGTAAGTGAACATTCCAACTGTGTCTTCTCTCCTCAAACCCTTCCTTGCTTGTTGCAGCTAACTGGTCACCCCTTCACAGAGAGGGGGCTCCTAGGCAGAGGCTTACCTGCTGCTGAGAGAAAGGAAATTCTTCATTCAACCCCAGCTGCTATAGGATGTAAACTGAGATTCATGGGGAACAGAAACCAGAGAGAAGATGAGGAATGGTCTTCATAGAGATGATCCATAGCTGTGGTGAATTTTCCACACCTAGAGTACAAACTGGAAACTCAGATAAGACCCCACACCCACATCCATTCTCCTTTCTGGGTAGTTTTCCTCTCATAACTTCATATCCTTAACATTCTAAAGAAGATTATATTTAGGTTTGTTTTGTTTTTGTTTTTTATTTACTCACAGAGTTCCCCCATGTTTGGCAAAATTCTTTGTTCTCTAGAAAAACCCAGTTGTTTTTCTCTTAGGCTAGACAATTATATATATTTTCCACTGGGAACTGGGATATCATTTGCTTCTAAAGATGGATTTATTCTCTTTTTAACACTCTGAAGCAGCTCCTTCCTCAGATGAAAATCTGGTCTGGGTGCAGGTCTCTGAGATGCAATACAATTCTTTGGGGGGAAATGATTCTCTCAGTATAAGTCTGCCTGATGTATGCATGGAAGATAGACTTGAACATTCTGCCCAAAACAAAGACTCATAGAAACATGTTAGTTTTATGAATTATTGGAAGTTAAGACAATTATGAAACATTTTTATTTATTCTTTTCAGAAAATACTCAGATGTACAAGCCTGAATTCTTAAAATTACTAATGTGCACTACTTAATAAGAAATTTAAGCAGAATATAACTTCACTAAAAATATTTTTCCTATTATGAGAAAAGATAAAATCAGAAGATGGCATTCACTATAGTGACCAAATTATCAAGTTTTAAAATTAGATTTCAGTTTAAAATTCCATTTTTTCTGATCTCTGGAAATTTTCATGTTTTCATCTAGAAATGTGGTGCCCAAATCTCCAAATTCCCAGTCAAGTATGTGAACAATGGAGATTTACTTGGAATTTCTTTCCCCAGGGTCTGTTAACATATGGGAAAGAAAAGAAGAAACCAGATTTTGGTAAAGAGAGAGACCTATTACCTTTCATTGTCACTTAAAAAAAATATTTTGGCAGTTGGTAATGGTGCCTAAAACTTAAATATTTGAGTTTGGTATTACTTAGTATTTAGCCAAATATTTACCTTTTTTAAAAATGGCTTCAAAAAAAAAA
>NC_138372.1:115259315-115268194 GCF_054177405.1 Leptonychotes weddellii | reverse complement strand
ATAATACATTATATGTTTAAAAAAGAAGAAGAAAAGAAGATAGCAGGAAGGGAAAAACGAAGGGGGGGAATCAAAGGGGGAGACAAACCATGAGAGACTATAGACTCTGAGAAACAAACTGAGGGTTCTAGAGGGGAGGGGGGTGGGGGGATGGGTTAGCCTGGTGATGGGTATTAAAGAGGGCACGTATTGAATGGAGCCCTGGGTATTATATGCAAACAATGAACCATGGAACACTACATCAAAAACTAATGATGTAATGTATGGTGATTAACATAATAAAAAAAAATTTCCAGGTTTTATCATTTAATTATTAAATTGTGTTTGACTAACAACTGTGAAATCATGAATTTGGAAAACTGAGTATTTATTACAACCCTGAACCCTTTAGATCTTAAAGAAATACTTTAATAAATAAATGAATAAGTGAATGACAAGTAGGGAACAACTCAAAAACAACCAAATGTTACTTAAATAGGTTTTTAAACTCTATTAGTAAGTAATAACTGAAAATTTTACCCATGCTGTACACCTTAAATTTATAGTGTTTTATGTCAGTTATATCTCAATAAAATTGGGGGGGGATAAAAAGAAAACTGTATCCCAGTGCCAGAGAAAGACTTTCTTTCCTCCAAGTATTAATTTGGTCAATATAAATACAATCGTCGTACATTTTCTAGGCTCTTTTATAAATTCTCGTGTGCTCTATATAAACCATTTTTGAAATGTAAATCTCTCCAGACTTTGAAATAATGCACATGCTTACTAAAAGTATGGAAAAGATTAGCAAAATGAAACTTCCCATTTAAAATGGGAATATACTTGGGGCGCTTGGGTGGCTCAGTTGTTAAGCGACTGCCTTCAGCTCAGGTCATGATCCCAGGGTCCTGGGATCAAGCCCTGCATCGGGCTCCCTGCTCCACGGGAAGCCTGCTTCTCCCTCTCCCGCTCCCCCGCTTGTGTTCCCTCTCTCGCTGTGTCTCTCTCTGTAAAATAAATAAATAAAATCTTTAAAAAATAAAAAAAATAAATAAAATGGGAATATACCAGTAAAAAGTAGGTAAGACTTACAAGCTGGCCACAGCATGCAGAACTGACAACAGCTACTAAGACTTATGTGCTGGGCATTGTGCTCTGTGTACCATATACATTATTTCATTTAATCCTCACAAAAACCCAGGAGGTAATACTTGTATCCCCATTTTACAGAGTTGCAAACTGAAGTTCGGAAAGGTTGAATAAGTGACCCCAGGTTACACAGTTGGTAAGGTCAGCCCTGGTTTAAACCTCAGGACTATGTGTGTCCAAATGTGGTACTCTTAAGCACTCCTAAATGAAACTGCACTGGAGAAGGCCTTTGATATTATTAATATAAACAAGCAGTCACTTCTCCCTAATAGGATTTTCTCAGCCCACCCTGCTCCATGGACAATTGCTCCCACCTTTGTTTGTGAGCTCTTTTTGGTTACCAAGGAGGATAAGTAAGAGATTAAAGTCAAGGCTCCCATAAAACATGATGTTATAAAGGTACCCCTAATTTGAATCTACATACTATCCAGAGAGATCATAGAAAAGCTCCTGGGGAACCACAAAAGTCAAATATAGTTGTCAACTATGATCACTTTTTAACTAGCTGCAAGGTGAAGTACTTCTAGGATTCAAGGAAGCATCTCATGTCTCTATTACCCTAGGACTAGACTGATCCCATTGTTACAGCGAGAGCTTGCTTACAACACTTTCTTGCTTTACACAGAGAGTAGGCAGAATCATAAATGAAAATATAACGGCTCAATACACACATTACCCAAGTGGAAAAGACAAAAACCCTCTTCAGTGACAAAAATCATGATCTGAGAGCAGTAGGTGTATGGTTCCTTATCTAGGGGGGCAGTTAGAGGCTTTGGAAGAGAATATCATTTCTTTCTCAGCAAGTACATTGTTATTTCCAGTCCACAACCTGTACAGTTTTATTTCTCCAGGTTACCCTTCCAAGAAAAACAAAGTAAATATCTAATAATCATGAGCTGAAGTAGCTCATGAAACAGAAGTGTCTACTCTTTTGGCAGTTAAGCAACTTATCAAAAGCAGATTCATACTGCTAAGTCCACAGAGATGGAGAATGCTAACTTTCATCAGGGTAGCCTTATAACTACTCTTATGATGTACATAAGAAGGATATAGAAGTTTTCAGACCCTTATCAGAGCCACTGCCACATCTGGTTGTTTGTTTGTTTGTTTGTTTTTTAAAGATTTAATTTATTTACTTATTTATTTGACAGAGAGAGAGGCAGCACAAGCAGGGGGAGCTGCAGAGAGAGAGGGAGAAGCAGGCTCCCCACTGAGCAGGGAGCCTGATACAAGGCTCCATCCCAGGATCCCAGGATCATGACCTGAACTGAAGGCAGACACTTAACCAACTGAGCCACCCAGGTGCCCCTCCACATCTGGTTTTAAGATCTGAAACAATTTCTGAAGAAACTCTGTTCCTTCACCTCAGGTTCCTTAGCGCTAAACTGCCCCTCAGCAGATTGAATTAGCCGCAATTTCCAAACCAGATTGTACTTCTTTGTTTCCTTAAGGAAATTCATCCCCCTTGTCAGATGTGCTGTCTCCATGGGCTTGCTCTGGAGTAACTGTAACCAGCTATGTGTTTTCTTTTAAGTTTTGTTGAAATGATAAGCCTCCTCAGAACCAAACTCACTAGCCTAAGTCAGGCCATGTCTTACCTGGAAATGAACCCTCATCCTCTCCTCTGTAGATACAAAGCCTGCATATCTTTAAATACAGCTCAAGTCTCCCTTTTATAGTTGAAGCTTCCTCTGACAACCCTCATGGAAAGGGCTTCTTCCTCTGTAGCACTCACGTGGCACAATCACACATTTCCTGAAATAGTTAATAGGCTTTTTATGTTTAAATCATAATTTCACTGAAATTATGCATCTTTACAGTGGAGGAACTAATATAGGACCAAATCCACCGAAATCCTCCCCAGAGTACACCTGCGTCAGCACCCAGCATGGTGCCTTCCACACAGTAACTGCTCCGTAAGTCAGAATCTGGGTTCTCTACACTCTGTGGACAGCTCATGGTGCTGGAGTTACTAGGCTTATGTGGCTACTCTTTAAAATGCAACCTGAAGAGTGTAAATAAACAGTGAGATCCTAGGGAGTCCAGCTACTGAAAGTTAACCCAGAGGATTTGGGAGGACTCTGGGGAGCTAGGTTAAAATTACTCTTCTCTCCCCCAATAGAATGTCTCATAGATTGTTGTACGTGGTTTTTCTTTCACACAAACAAAATTATCTTTACAAATGAGGTTTATATGTACAACCTTTGGTGCCTTTCTTCCCCAAACCAAAGTTTTCAAGACTTGCTGGAATTGGGCTTTTTCTAAGTATAGTGAACTCCAGATCCCAGGTTTGTCTTTAGGTTTGACTTGGGCAACATTTTAAAATTAAAAAATAATAAAGCTGATTGTTGCTCAAAAAGTGAAACCTAGAATTACCAAAAAACTCAGCAATTCCAGCCCTAGGTATATACCCAAAATAACTGAAAACACACACACAAATACTTCTACACAAATGTTCATAATACCACTGTTTATGTAACCAAAAGGTCAAACAACCCAAATGTCCATCAATGGATGAATGAATAAACAAAATGTGTTATATCCCTACAATGGAATATTACTCACCCATAAAAAGGAGTGAAGCCCTGATATATGCTATAACCTTGAAAGCATTATTCCAAGTGAGAGAAGCCTGACACAAAAGATCACATACTGTATGATTCCATTTATAGGAAATGTCCAGGACTCGTAGACCCACAGAGACAGAAAGCAGATTGGTGGTTGGCAAAGGCTAGTGGGGGAGGGAGGATAGGGACTGACTGCTTAATGGGTATGGAGTTTTATTCTAAGGTGTTGAAAGTGTTTCAGAACTAGACAGGTGGGAGTTGTACAACCCTGTGAATGTACTAAATGCCAGTCAATTGTACCGTTCAAAACGGATAATTTTAGGTTGTGTGGATTTTACTTCAATACAAAAAATAGCAACAGGATGTGAGGGCGATCTGGCTGCGACATCTGCCACCCCATTGATCGCCAGGGTTGATTCGGCTGATCTGCCTGGCTAGGCGGGTGTCCCCTTCCTCCCTCACCGCTCCATGTGTGTCCCTCCCGAAGCTGCGCGCTCGGTCAAAGAGGACGACCTTCTCCGATAGAGGAGGACCGTTCTTCGGTCAAGGGTATATGAGTAGCTGCGCTCCCCTGCTAGAACCTCCAAACAAGCTCTCAAAAAATAGCAACAAAGCTTGTGTGATACCTAGAGCTCCTGGAGCCCAAGGTCCCACAGAAGCAGAGAGAAGGGCAGCCTAACTCAGGCAGGGAACACTTTTTGGAGAGGATGACAGCTAAGCCAAGACCTGAAAGTCAAGTAGGATTTAAACTAAGCAGGAAGACAGATGTGGGTGGGAAAGAAAAGGGAAGAGAAAAATATCCCAGGAAGATGTGTGTATGACGATTTCATAATATACACTGACATAAATTATTTCTCCTTGCCCATAAAATCAAATTAATAAACATGTATTAATTATCTATTATTTGTGGGAACCATGCTAGGTGCAGGGAGAAACACGGTCAAAAAAAAAAAGACATGGTCTTACAAGAGAAGTAAAATTAGCGTTTCTTGAGCACCTTTTAAATGATGGATATTTTACATATATTATCTCAATTAATTCTTTAAACATACCAAAGAGATGAGTATAATGAATCCTTTTGAGTTAAGTAACTTGCTCAATATTGCACAGCTTACAAATGGAAGAGATGAGGTTCAAATATAAGTGTGTCTGATTCCACAGCCTACATTTTTGCCACGACAGCAGGCTGTCAGTCATAAAGGATATCATTATAGCTGCTGGAAGTTGAATAACTTATTGAGACATCAGTGATGTCATAAAGTAGAGCACAATGCTCCCTATTGGTGACAAAGGCCATGGAAAAAACTGGGACAAGACCTGGAGAGGAACAGAAGCCCAAATCCCAGATCCCAAATCCCAGGGCCAGAAACAGAGGTGAGGAGAAAAAGGCTCAGCCATCACCTGCTCCTGAAACCCTTCCCCAATCCCTATTATACTAAGATGAGAGAGCCTCCTCTCTGTGCCCTGCACTTACCCCATTAGAGCACTCCACAAATTCAATGTTTGGTTTTGGATCTTTATTCATATCCCAGTTCCATCATTTACTAGATTTGGGTAAATTACAGAAAGGTGTGTGACTCTCTGTGTCTTGGTTGACACATCTGAAAAACTAGAATAATATGAATAATAATTCTGGATCAAATGAAGTAATACCTACAAAGTACTTAAGGGTCTACAATATAGCAAGTGCTCAAGAAATGTTGGCGTGTTACTATTTCTCTTATCAGGAATTCTCAGTTTCTTAAAAGCAAGGACCATGTCTTTTTTTTTTTAATCTCCAGCCTCTAGCACAAAGCCTAGAACACAGCTGGTAAATAGAAAGGTTTGAGTCAGGGTGGTAGTGGACCCAGCACTCCATTGATTAGCGGAATTTTCAGGACTGAGGCTATGTCATCCTCTAAATTCTCACTCTTGTTGTAAACCCCTTGACAACTATACAACAGAGATTGTCAGTCATCAGATATTTATTGAACACCTACTATCTGGCAGGCCCGGCACTGGGGATACAGGGTCCTCTAAACTGCCAGGAATAAATTTAGTCCAAATGGTTGATTTATCATTCAGTTTAGACAGGGAAAAAATAAGAATGCACACACTTGTACAGCCTCCCGAGAAATACCTGTGCAGTGTTTGGTTATCATTACAAAAAAAACATTGCTGCTCATGTACAAAACAAACTATGATCCATTAACTCAGCACAGAAGTCCTTTTTGGCTGCAAAAAACCTGGCACCCAAACAAGCTTTGTAGTCACACTGCCAAAAAATACCTGGCTGATACATTTTAACATCCTTCCTTGTTTTCTTTCAGACATATTTCAGTAATAGCCTGTCTGCAGGTACAAGATGCTTACAGGAAGTGATTAATCTTTCATGAGACTATTCTACTATTCCTCAATGCAGTATGTACGATAAGAGCTTGAAGGGACAGGCACCCTCGTGTCAGTGCATGCTTCAAGGAAAGGAAGTTTTCATGGGAGATAAATCTGATCACATGATAGCAGCCGATGATAAAAATCTCTTTTTTAAAAGAAAGCAACCTAACAAGACAAAACCACTCCCCCGGGAAAAAGGGAAAAAAGCCCACCTCTAAACCTAAAACTTCTTTTTTCTGGTAGGAGACCAGATGGGATCCTTGGACAGCATGAAACACTACAGCTGGAAGCTGAACAGTTCATCTATACCCCCAACCCCCCACATGTAGATACTGGAGATGAGAAAGCCTCTTGTTTGCTGTCTGAAGCAGGTGTGGTTGGACTAAATGGGGAGAAGATGTCCAGCTGGAAGAACCCATCAACCAGCTGCCCAGGGCAGTCTGCTTAGATAAATACCACCTGTTACTAAACAGCCAGAGAAAAATTAGTCATATCCCAGGAACCTGCTGATTCCCTCTATTATGCTGAGGCTTTTGTGTCTTTTGACATCCCAAATCCCATGTGTCTCAGTAGGATGGTCATTTTCACTACACTTAATTTGATTCTCTACAATGGCAGAGGCTTTTGAAGCATTAGGTTAAAGTATTTCCTGGGGGCTGGGAGCACACACATGAGAGAATAATAAACACATAGAAGCAGGGAAATGATTCCAAAAGGTACCTTTTAACTCAACAATCTCAGTGCCCGATGGAGTCTGTCCACTTGGAAGGACGGGGCATGGCCCCATATTTTTCACCCTGTTCCCTCTCATTGCTCCTGGCTGGACCATCCCTCTCTTGAGCACTGACTGACTAAATACACACTCACACCTGTGTTCATGCTGTTCCCACACCTGAAAGGTCTTCTCCTGAACTTTCCAAATCCCTCTCTTCAAGACCCAAATGGAATCCTGCTTCTCCTGGAGTGTTCCTTAAAAATTGTAGCCCAAAACAATTGTCTCTTTGCTGCAGACAGTCCACATGGTACATTTTGTCACTATAACCTGTTGCTTTCTCCTCTTGTCCCAAGTAAACCTCACCCCCCAACAAGATTCTGTGAGCTTAAAGCCCGCCCCTCTGAGGCCTAGCCCCCTCATGCAACACAAAGTTCAGCCTAGAGCAACCCCATAAATGCATTCTCAACTGAAATAACACTGACCTCAAAGTTATTTTAGGATGACAGACAAAATGCTAGGTCTAAACTCGAGATCCCACGGGAGAAAGGCCTTTACTGATTTTCACCTTAAAGCTACGGGAAGTCAATGGACAATGTAACCAGAAGGCTAGGGACTGAATCTCGGTTTTCCTAGTTATTAACTTTATGATATTAACTATTAATATTAATGATATCAGTTTCCTCACCTGTAAAATGGAACTCATACTGTCTAAGTCAGGGTTTCTATTGGAACGCTCCCATAAGGCAGCCTACAATTATCGCAGTTTTGTGCATTACCAAAACCATGCATTAGTGGCTCTTTAGTAAACTGCACAATGCCTTCAACATCAAACTGATGTGAACAAAATGACTTATTATCCAAGACTGACTTTTTAGGCTTCACAAACTTGGCTGATTATCAGAATCAGCCGAAGACCTTGTTAAACCAGATCTCTGCATCTCCGTTTTGGAGATTCTCATTGTGGAGGCCTGGGTGCGCTCAAGTGAATTTAACAATTAGCCAGGTGTAGGAACTACTGCATAAAATCATTTTGTCCACGTTTGCTTTTCCCAGTATGTGACTAATGAAAACTTATTGGGATTATGAGCTTTTACAAATATATTTTAAACGGTAAGAAACCAGTTGATAATGACCTTTGGTGCCATTCAACTTAAAAATCTCCTAAGTTTTTCTTATAATTAAAATCTGTATAGTCACACACACAGGCAGGAGGTTAATGTGTGTGTGTGTGTATTTCCTGGAGGTATGTGCTGTAATTACCCAGTATTCCGGAACCTCTCATATATCAATTTATCTCTGTAATCTGATCATTTGCTGCAGTCAGGGTATGTCCCATTTCTATTCCTCCACAAAGTTCACTCGTGTTTGTAAAATAACTACTCAAACTAAGAAATAAGACCGTACATTTCAAAAAGGGAAAGAAAAGTAACATACCAAGGAAAAAGACAAAATTCTAAGCATGTGAAATTTAGTTTTCAAAGAAGCAATTCTGGGCACTTTCCTACCCAAAAATCTGCCGGCATCCAGCAGCCTTGAGCAAAGAATATAGGCACTCCTAAGAAAGCCCTCAGTCAGAGGCATTTAGGTCCTCAGCTAGACAGAGGTCAAGGCAATCAACAGTAGTTTAGACTCAAGGAAGAAAACCAGCTCAATTAATGTGACAGACACAGGAAGGGTCATCCCATTTAGGAACAACAAAAGTTTGAGAAGAATTTGCTTGCTGAGAGTTGGCCCATACACGCAGATAAATAACTGCCTCGTCCATCCCTTTCAAATGTATCCTGTAAATTCACCAGATGTACAAGCATTGTATTGCACACAAGTTCCCCGCAGAGAGTTCCTGAAAATTGACTCAATCTCTCTCTAAAAATCATGCCAGACATGGCTTCTGGTGCAGAGGAAACCGAGCATCCCTTTGCCTGGGCCCCCCAGTGTAAGGGAAGCCACTAACTCTAACAGGAGCAGATTGTTTCAACTTAATTGAATGAAGTAAACTTGGGGAAATACCTGACATGGCCAACTTGACCTCTGCTAAGCCTTTTGAACTTCAATCACTGTCCTCCAACACAAAGCCTTCTATTGGACTTCCAGCTATT
>NC_138372.1:115233462-115259215 GCF_054177405.1 Leptonychotes weddellii | reverse complement strand
TTTTTTTTAAGATTTTATTTATTTATTTGAGACAGAGAGAATGAGAGAGACAGAGAGCACATGAGAGGGGGAAGGGTCAGAGGGAGAAGCAGGCTCCCTGCCGAGCAGGGAGCCCGATGCGGGACTCGATCCCGGGACTCCAGGATCATGACCTGAGCTGAAGGCAGTCGCTTAACCAACTGAGCCACCCAGGCGCCCCTGAAAAATACAATTTCTAACGTGGGGCGATAAACATGAAGATTGTTCCCAATAACAAAGTACAGATGGGAAAAACACAAAAACTGTCTGAATCTCTCGAACAAGCAGAATTACTTATTCCTCATCTAGTTTCCTTACAGAAGTAGCAAAAATGGAGGCTAATGTCAGAAACATTTTGAATTCATTACCCATCCTGGCAAATAAAAGGTGTTTTAAATCTGAGACTAAAGATGTGAATAGTAGTTATTTTAAGTGGTATTTAGTCCTAACTAAGCATCTATTTTTCTTATTCTTGACTCTAGAGTACATCTATCTTTTAGAATTATACCAGAAAAAATTTAAGCATATGAAACATTCAGAATCAACCAGTTCTTCATTGCAAAGTAAAACAAAATACAATTTGCCCTCAGCAAATTGTCAGTGATTTAAGAGACTGCTAACAGCCAGCTCCAGCAAACATGGGGAAAGTATACAAATACAAATACACAAATACAAATCATGGGGAAAATATACAAATTTTGTGGAAAGTAATTTGGTTGACAATATCTATTGAAATTCGAAACGTGCATACCTGGCAAGGCTATTTATTGAAAAATTGTTTAAATAGCAAAAAGAAGGGTGCCTGGGTGGCTCAGCGGTTAGGCGACTGCCTTCGGCTCAGGTCATGATCCTGGAGTCCCGGGATCGAGTCCCGCATCGGTCTCCCTGCTCAGCAGGGAGTCTGCTTCTCCCTCTGACCCTCCCCCCTCTCATGTGCTCTCTCTCTCTCTCTCATTCTCTCTCTGTCAAATAATAAATAAAATCTTTAAAAAATAAATAAATAAATAAATAGCAAAAAGAAGAAAAAAAACTAAACCGAGGGAAAAATAAAAATTAAAAAATTAAATAGGGGAATAGTTCAATAGCAACAATACAGACGTTAAAATGTTAAAAAAAATCCTGCATGAAGTGACCTAGAAAAATGTTTATAGTGTAGTTAATAAAACTGATTCCAGATAAGCATATTTAATAATATTCTAATTTAGGGTATCCAATGTACAAATGCATATAAAGTATAAACCTAGGAAAAAGGAAGACTATACATCAAATAGCTAGCTGATAATTTTTAAACCTGAGAGGAGAAAATGCATGGATGGAAGGAGTCTTTAGCTCCTTATTTAATAAAAGCCAACATAAACAAAAGGTGAATTCTATTTATTTTGATTTTGCAGTGTATTTCAAAATATGTTTAAACTCTAAAACTGTTTAGAAACCAGAAACTTATATTTAAATAAATATTAAAAGAAGTCAATATTCAGTCTCATCATCTGCAGAAATAAAACATCTGTGAAATAACCTCTTAATTTCAGAAGAACTACGTTTGTTAAAATGAGTTACATCAACTTGGACTCTTTTCCATTGTCATCTCTTATAGCTGATAGCCAGTCAGTCTAAATATAATAGACATGGATATTTTATTTCTTTCTGTATATTTGAAAAGTAAATTTGTTGATGGAATACACACATTGCTTGTGTTATAAATTCACATGGCAATTGCAAGGGTTGCCTCAAGAAGCTTTATTATGTTGTTGGGTCCAATGAATGGGAATTATCTTCTAAATGAAACTGTGGAGGACTAAGTGATGGAATATTATCATGTCCCCAATAAGTATTTTGATTATGAGTTGTTTCATTTTGCTTCACAAAAAAAAAAAAAAAAAAACCTACTCACCGATTCAGAGCCTACTGAAAGAAAAGAGATTATCGCACAGTAAGTTTTTGTTCCTATTTTCCAAAGCCACACACCTTATTTCTAAAGTTGCCCAAATTTCTTATCAAACCAAAAATGAACATTAGCCAAGCATACAAGTCTCCACAGCCTCCTAAGTGTCATAGAGGGATGTTAGTATTGGCAAGAAAAGTGCATGAAATCTGTTTCTTCTGCCACAAGTGCCTGGAATTTCCTGGCATTCCATTTCATCAGAGTATCAGCTGAACAGTATAGCTCAGCAATGGCCCAGCAGGCAAGAGTCTGAGGAGTTCATGTTTATTACACCATCCACACAATTAAGGGACTCTATAACACTAACGTCGTTTTTTACATAACAGAAAAATGTGCAAATTAATATGCTTACCAAATCTTCCTTCTCCTTTTTCCCCTTCACTCTTTTGGACACCGCTGCTTTCCACGGCCTTGGAAAATCTGTTTAACTTTTCCGAGCCTTGGTTTCTCATCTGCATGATGGGGGTAATAGTATGACCATAAAGGTTTACTGTGAAAACCAAGTGACTATGTTGCTTAGAACAGTGCATAGCTTAAAATAACTGCTCCAAAAATAGTAGTTTCTTGTTGTAATCCATAGATATTAATGGTAGCAACAGCCAAGAGCAGTACTCTGCTAGGGCAGTAAATCTTAATCTCTGGAGAGTAAAAAAATCAAATATAAACCTTCAGAATGAAGATTTAGGGGCCTCACCCCCAAAGATTCTGACTCATTCCATCTGGGAGTAGGCGTGGTAATTGGGAATCTTCGTTTTTCACAAGCACCCCAAGTGATTGTGACAAGAAGCTGGAGACAAGAGGAACAGCAGAGGGCCTTGGGAAGCAGCAGAGGTAAGAAGAAGAATAGAATCCATGACCCTTTCCTGAAAGGTCTTCACTCTTTACTAACATTAACTGTTTTCTCCTGACTCTGAGACCATGAAATCTTTTCCTAAATCTAATTTATATTTATGTCATGCCAGAAAAAAAAAAGAATCAGAATGGGTCTCCCACTTCATCTCCACTAACTCTGACTACATTTCCTCCCAAATGTAACAGCACATTCCTCTATGCCCTAAATGCCCTTCATGCTCCATTAGGTTTTGTTCCTTTGGATTCCTGTTAGTGTTGGTTCCTGCCAACACTAGTGGTATAGGATTGCAAGATTAAGATGACTGCCGTACACCTGCATATTTAATTCCTATGTATTGATCCCCCAGTCTAAAAGTTTTCACAGCTTCATCGGAACCTGGGATTTTCACATCAGCCCCTATGTCCTCCATGTCAGATACCCACTTCCCCCACGCAGCATCCTGTCTCAGGTCTACCTCTCCTGCTGAACAGTGGACCTAATGAATATCTTGCTCTCGGGCAGAAGGTGGACACACGTTTCATGGGGCCTAAAGCCTCTCCTATTTGGGGGGCACTCTTAAAGACAACGAATACAAAAAAAAAATTTCACTTTTCACAAAAAAAACATATCATCATGTGAGTTCAAGGCCAGGTCCCCTCTAAGATCCTTAGAATTGTTATAAATTGTGTCCTATAGCCCCAATTCATATGTTAAAGCCCTAATCCCCAATGTGACTATATTTGAAGATGGGGCCTTTTAAGGGATAATTAAGGTTTAATGAGGTCATAAGGGTAGTGCCCTGATCCAATAGAACTAGTGTCCTTCTAAGAATAGACAGAGAAACTAGGGATGTACATGTACAGAAAAAAAGGCCATGTGAGGATACAGAGGAAAGGTGGCCATTTACAAGCCAGGGACAGGGGCCTCAGGAGAAACCAGCCCCGCAGACACCTGGATCTTGGATTTCCACCCTCCCAAACTGTGAGAAAATAAATTTCTGTTAAGCCGCCTGTGTGAGGAATTTTGTTATGGTGACCCTAGTAGACTTCTACAGAAGTAGTCCATGCAATTGAGAGGCCCTGAAGCTCTTCCTGTATCCTTGTTTCCTACCAGGCAAACAATTTCACATTACCATTACAGCAGTTCATTGTGCTGAACACACCCATGCTTAAAAATTCAGTTCAAATATTATGCTCTTCTCTAATCTCTATACATTAAATATATCCTACCCCATATCCTATCCACAGGTGTCTGCACCTCTTTTGCTGGTTTTATTTAATTCTCTTATATTGTCATCAGTCATTATTCATATTATACTATCATATTCATGCTATTATTCATATTCATTAATATTTACATTAATTTGTAAGATAACATTCATATTTTAATCATTTAAATTCCCCGTGGGAAGAAACCATGTCTAATTCTATGCCTAATACAATATTTGCACATAGGAAGCCATCAACAAATGTTTATTTATTTGTTTTTTATTTATTTAAGATTTTATTTATGTATTTGAGAGGGAGAGCACAAGCAGGGGGGAGGGGCAGAGGGAGAGAGAGAAGCAGACTCCCAGCTAAGCAGAGAGCCCAATGCCAGTCTCGATCCCAGGACCCTGAGGTCATGACCTGAGCTGAAGGCAGACACTTAACCGACTGAGCCACCCAGCTGCCCCTATTTGTTTTTTAGAGAGGGAGAGAGAAAGAGGGGAAGGGGAGGAGCTGAGGGAGAGAGAGAGAGAGAAAATATTAAGCATGCTCCACACCCAGCACGGAGCCCAACACTGGGCTTGATCTCACAACCCTGATGAGATCATGACCTGAGCTAAAATCAAGAGTCAGACCCTTAACTGACTGAGCCACTCAGGTGCCCCAACAAATGTTTATTAAATTGACTGATAGTTGTAAAGAGCCTTGAGGTCTTTAGTAAATGGAATATGACAGTTAATTATCTATCTACCTAGCTGCCTATAGAGAATATACACAAAATCAAAGAATTTTACAATTAAAAAGATCTTTGAGGCCATCTATTACCAGTTTCTTATTTTACCAATTTACCAAGCATCACTCAGTGAGTTAATATCAGATCCATGACTAAAACAGAAGTCTTGTGAATTCTAGAGTTCATCCCACCTAGCAATCTGGACAGTCATGCAGACTTGATCAAAAGCCATAGATGGACAGACACATCCGGGTATTTTAGAATCATCTAAAGAACACTGTGCTGATACAGAGCCACCTTCAGATTATGATTTGGCTTCCACTGGAGGTCTTCCTAGAAGTATAGAATACACAGATCTCATCAACATGAGCACTAAACTGTAGTTTAGATTATTGTTTTATTTCTCATTGTAGTTAAATATACTTAAAATTGAAGCAGATTGCGAACTTCTTGGAAATAGTTCAACTACTGTGGATATTTATTTAAACTCAAGAAAAAGAATTTCTCTCACTCCTAATTCAAACACAGTGAAGTCTTCTGCCCAGACTAATTAGCGTACATCCAGTCAAACTCGGAACCAACTGGCTCAGGTCAGAGTGAATACTTGATTTAGCTTCTGTGTTTAAACTCTTCACTTCTTCACCAGAAAGGTGAAAAAGGCTCTAACAGTGATGCTACTTGGAACATGAACTACAACGTTCTGAATCATATACCAACCGTCAGTTCCTCACATGCTGGTCTCTGAATATAAGCAGTGACGACAGCCATTAGATAGACATTGCTAAAAATGAAGTGCTGACGAGAGAGGATTTACATCCCATTACCAATCCCCTGAGCCAGGCCATGGACCTTTAACTAGACATTTTATCATGTTGCTTGCCGCTCTCTGAATTTTCTCTAATTTGTCTCTTTTTCAACATGTGGTATCCCAAACTAAAAGCAGTTGAAATATGTTCAGGCAAGACTAGTGCCAAGTCACTGGAAATAATTTTTTTTTTTTCTGGTTTAGAACATAATGCTTCCATTAATGCAGACTGATATCACTTTGAAAGGATTTGAGGGATCTTTTCTTTTTTAACAAATCATGCTGTTTTGTTGACCTTAATAGCTCTCAAATTCTACTAAGTGATGGAGAGGCAACCTATAGCTCAAATGCCAAAGTGGTAGATAATTTGGAGAGAGATGAAGTTGGCCTTCAGTAGTCATTAAGTCCTTCCATTTGTCCCCTCCTCCAAGCGCTCCTCAGTTGGTTCACCATCCTCCTTCCCCACAATTCAGCCAGCCCATCTCAATGGTACATCACCTCATCTTAACTAGTGTTAAAAGTTAAAGTCTTAGGGACTCCTGGGAGGCTCAGTCAGTTAAGTGTCTGCCTTCGGCTCGGGTCATGATCCCAGGGTCCTGGGATCGAGTCCCGCATCAGGCTCCCTGCTTAGCGGAGAGTCTGCCTCTCCCTCTGCCTGCTGCTCCCCCTGCTTGTTCTCTCTCTCCTCTCTGTCAAATAAATAAGTAAAATCTTTAAAAAAAAAAAAATTAAAGTCTTAGTAGATCCAGGCTCACATTCTCCAGCTCCATCCCCCCACACAACTTTCAGTGACTAACTTCTAGGTTTCTACATTTTTAAAGTGATTCTCAAGAATAGAAAAGAATTTAAAACCCCAAGCAATGAAGTCACTCTATCTACTGTGAGATCACATTTTACTTGGGAGTTGGGTTCTAAAGTTAATGTGATATACAAAAGTCAAGCCCGGTGAAAATTACCATTGGAAATCTTAAGAAGAAGGGGATTGTGGTAGGCAGAATTCTAAAGGTGGCTTCCTGGGATTCCCATCCTGGTTATTCAATCAGACTCTAATCTAAGTACTACTGTGAAGGGATTTTGCAGATGCAAATTCCCTAGTCAGTTGGCCTTAAAATAAAATACATGGCAGATCAACTGGTGGGCCTGACCCAATCGAGTGAGCCCTTTAAAAGCAGAGTGTTTTCCCAGGCTGGTAGCAGAAGGAGAAATCAGAGCGATTCAATGCACTGAAAGAAATCAATAAGCCATTTGCTGGCTTGCAGATGAAAGGCGCCATGTGGAAAGACCAGAGATTGGCCACTAGCTGCTGAGAGTGACCCCTGGCCAATAGCCAGCCCCAGCAAACAAGAGCCTTAGACCTATAGCCATGAAAAACTAAATGGGCCTATAAGCAGATTTGTCCCAAGTCTCCAGGTAAGAGCCCAGCCCTGCCAACACCTTCATTTCAGTCTTTTGAGATTCTAACCAGAAACTCAAAGTATCTCAGACTTTTGACCCAAAGAACTGTGAGGTGATAAAAGGGCAAGTAAACTGCTAAGTTTGTGGTAATCTGCCATACAGAAATAGAAAACTAATACCACTCAATATAGTAGCATGAGGCTATTTCACTGAAATGAATGTTTAGTTTAAATTTCTCTGTCACACAAGCCACATGTCAAGTACTCCATAGCCACATGTTCCTACTTGCTACCATACTGGACTCTACAAACGAAAGAACTTTTCCTTCATCACCAAAAGGTCTATCGGACAGTACTGCTCTGGAAGATCCAAAAGAACCAGTTTTCTTACAGCTTTGGCCCAGATGACTATTTCTTTTGTTGAGCAGCAAATGATATAATAGGGTTGAACTAAAGGACCGTGTGGTTAAGTAAAATATATATCTTTAATACTATAATCATACCCAGCCCAGTGAGATGTTCACACCATGGAGAAACAAGAGAGAACTAAGACTGATCAAGGGAAATTGATTTCTGCCTGCCATTTCCTGCTCGCGCCCAGATGCACAATCCATTTGTGAGATGGCGGGGTGGAACCTATGCTGATCTCTGAACTCCTGAACTCTGAACACCTGATCTCTCTGAACTCCTATATATAGCTGGACATGTTTTAGTTAAATGTGCACATGATGTCATTCCACAACCCTTCCTACTCCCTCTTTGCACCAAGCCAGCAATCACATGTCTGGGCCATCTGGGAACAAGAACAAGCTGGGACTGACTTTGGAGTCTGACCAGCTTGGCAGGAAGCGTACTGTGGCAATTTAAGACCAAGTCCAGGGAGGTATGACCTAGGCTAATGGTGTGGGGATAATATTGAGACACAGACAAAGAAAGAGCACCCAGCCTTTGAGGCAGCAGTGATTCTAGATATCACTCAAAGTGTAAATGGTAGGCCACAAAATTGCTTTCCTAAAAGGTGTTAAGATTTTGGTCAGTGTTATATCAGGCATTTTTGTCATTTGCATACAGTTCATGAACAACAACAACAACAAAGTTCACATTTTAAGCCTTTTTTAAAAATTTTGCAACAGGTGACTCCACCCCATGGGGTGTGCTTAGGAATTTCCCCAAGGTTATGGGAAGACTACACAGTGAAATGCCAAAATGTCCTAATAGGAACCTGGAAATCAGATTTTGGTTTAAGCCCTGGCAGAAAAGGAAAATACAGGAACTGGACAAAAGGCCAAATCTAGACTCAAGTCCTTCCAGGGAGATAAAAGGAAAAACCACATACCAGAGCCCAGGGAAGATGGGGAAGTAGGCAAACTAGGTACAACAGATGCAGTCAGAGGGCTCTACACCTATGCATAGCACCCAGCAGGCAACAAACATGTATTAATGGTCAGGAAGTCTACAGCTTCAGGTTCAAATGGGCCCTGCCACTCAGTGCAGTCTAACTGAGATAAGTAAGGGATAGCATACCATTTCCAGACCATTCTTATAAAAGAGTAGAGAGGGTTTCCTATGTACCACCACATCCAGCACCCATTGGCCTATGGCCTAAGTCAGAAGGTAGAGATATCACAGACAGCCAAGATAGGCTCAAGCTGACATGGGGATGGTAAGTATGTGGATAGGGCCAGGAAAGGAGGTGTGAGCCGATGGCCCTCCACTCCTGGTTTTGTTGCCAAGCACCCAGACAGGTTCTTCACCCAGCAAAAGTGGGTCCATCCTTCCTTTCCCCTTGGTTAACTCCCATGTCTATTTTGTAGCACTCCCAGCTGTTAGTACTTCTCAATCTGGACTGGGCACTTACCCTGTGTCCCATCTTGTTCTCAGCTTACTGTCAAACAATCTCAGCTCAGGACCTTTTAGCTTTTAGACCCAGTCTTTTGCATGCACGTATGCAATATATATATATATATATGAAAGTGAAATCCTGGCAGTTCATATAACTTTTGTAAACCCACACACTTAATGGAAGATTAACTGTCAAAGCCAGGCATGCCAGGTCTCCTGACTCCTAGTCCAGTGATCTTGGTCATGTTGCCTTCCAGCAGCTGTTCTAAACCTTTCCAAAGCATTTTCAGAGATGCTGTTCCCATCATCTTCACATATTGGTGGGGCAGAGAAGAAAATACCACAGAGAAGAAAACTGAGTTTCAAATAGTAAGTCACTTGTGCCTATTTTTTCTCTGTGGTTACTAAAAATTAAGATTGGTTGAAATAAAGTATCCCTGTCCATGTCACACTCTGGGGCCTCCTTGATGTGAATTAGATGAAACACATATATTTATTAACTATGTTCTGAGGAAAACTCTCATCCTTTGCTGTCTCAGTAGATGTTTTATGAAAGAAGTGTTTAGTGGTTAGAAATATTTGGGAAAAGTTGGGTTAAAAAAGGGGATAAATTAAAACAAAAAAGGGGGGCTGACATGTGTTTTCAAATTCCCAGAGCCTTTAATATCTAAGAGAGCAAAGGTTGGTTATAAGGTATGTGGAATATTTTTCCAATGAAACAACCATTAGCATCTTGAAAACACTAGTGTTCCACAAAACATATTTTGGGAAACACTGTCATAAAGTTTAGAAACATCAATTATATGATGTGTATTTATAATGTATAAGAAAGTCCTCTGCAAATCAGTCTATTGAAATTGGTGCCTGCAACCATCTACTCACCCACTTTTTTCATTTAGTTTAGTAGATACCTTTCTGTCTAAGGTATTTGTTCCTTCCTATATTCCTCTGCCCCACCCCAGTTTCTTCCTACAAAGCCAATAGCAAGTTACTTTATTATCACAATAGCCTCCTCTGCATTTCTTTTCCACACTGCTTTTTGGCCTCTCCTCTCTTAGCTTACCACCTCTTCCCCCAGTTAGCCCTGTGTATCCCCTTTTCTTATACAACACTTAGTATTCATTAAGTGCTCATCATGTACTCACTACAGGCATGAGCTGGACTTTAATTCTAGTAGTTTTTCCTATTATCCCAACTATATCTCTTTTAAAAAAAATTTTTTTTAAAGATTTTATTTATTTATTTATTTTAGAGAGAGAGCGAGAGCACATGAGCAGGGGGGGAGCAGAGGTAGAGGAGGAGAAAGAATCTCAAGCAGACTCTGTGCTGAACATGGAGCCCAACCTTATGACCCTGAGATGACCTAAGCTGAAATCAAGAGTTGAATACTCAATTGACTGAGCCACCCAGGGCCCCCCCCCAGCTAAATTTCTTTTTTTAATGCTTAAAATTTATCATATCAAGGGATGCTTGGGTGGCTCAGTCCATTAAACATCTACCTTCAGCTTAGGTCATGATCTCAGGGTCCTGGGATCGAGCACCCAGTTGGCCGCCCTGCTCAGCAGGGAGCCTGCTTGTCCCTCTCCCTCTGCCCTTCACCCCCACTCATGTTCACTCTCTTGTGCACTCTCGCTCTCTCTCAAATAAATAAATAAATCTTTTTAAAAATTTATTATATCAATAAGGATTAATTTCAAAAAGACATTATACTTGTAAACATTAATAGCAACAAAACCAAGAGCTTCCACTATTTATTTCCAGAGTTGTCATTTGATTGTATCATGCTGGGTGTATTCCAACTGCCACTTGTATGAATATGGAAAAATTTATCTCTCCTACCTTGACCACTGCCTTGCCTACTTCATCATTTCATTCATATATCCATCCCTCCATTCTTTATTCAGCACATAATTATTGAGGATTTCTACATGCTACTGAGGGTCCATTTTGTTAGGCATTGAGAATATCAGGTTTAACAAGATCTGGTTCCTATTCTTGAGGAGTGTATATTCTAGCCATAGGAGATAGGCATATAAACAGATGGTTATGTACATCTTCATGAGTTCTATAAAAAGTATGGAAAGAATCCTGTTGGAAGACCCAAGAACCTTATGAAGTTGAGTAACCTTCACAGGGAATGCAACTGAAAGTAGAAGAGATACAGAATGGTTTTGGAATGTGACAATATGACACAGGTTATCAGTTCAACAAGATAGAGGACATTATTTTAATGACTATCCCTGGAAGCTGACTTGGGCAGAAAACCTGAAGTTAACTTTTCACACTCCTGGCCTGGGATCCCAAATCCAAATTCAGTTTCTTTGATCCTGCAATAGTGAATGATATGTTTTAGAGCCAGCAATGAAAGAGTGGTCTCAATTAGTGGGACAATGTTATGTTTGGTATTGTTTGGTGAGATACATAGAGAATTAGGGGAAATGTAACTTCTGATATGGAGATATTCCGTTCTTTGTCCCTCCTTTTGTCCTGGGTCTTCAAGTGAACTTTTGTAAATTTAATGAGTCTCTGCAGAGGACATCCTTGAGGTAGCCGTCATGCAGAGAAACTTTTCCACAGTCTGTAAAACAGACCAGTGTATAGATGTGTGCATGCATAGGAGTTTGCCAAGCAGAGAAAGAAAAGAAGCAGAATCCAAGCAGAGGCACAGCATGAACAAAAGCCCAGAAAAGTGATGGTTTCATCATGTTTGGGAATTGTTGAGTTCACTCAGGAAGCTCCAGTACTATGGAGGGAGATGAGGCCAGATGATGTGTAAGAGTCAGAACATGAAGGAACTTGTAAACAAGCTTGGGAATTTCAATTTTTCCCCTGTGGATAACGGGGAAGCCAGAGGAGGATTAAAGTGAGAGGCTCACATGGTCAAATTTGCATTTTAAGAAGTAAATCTAGTGGTATTCTAGAAGGTAGACTGCGCTCACAACAGCCAGGTAACTGAAAACAGGACAAGAAGCTGTTAAGAATGGTCTTGGGATGATGGGGTTGAGGAAAGATGAAAGTCTTAACTAAGGTAATTAGAAATGAAGAAGAGAGGCCAGTTCATAAAATTATTTCTGAGGGAGCATTAGTGGTATATTGGAGCCATGTTGTACCAGCTTGCAATGGTCAATTGTTACATATTCAGAAATACCATGAGGTGCCTGGGTGACTCAGTGGGTAAATGTCCGGCTCTTGAATTTGGCTCAGGTCATGATCTCAGGGTCCTAGGATGGAGTCCCACATCAGGCTCTGTGCTCAGCAGGTAATCTGCTTGAGGATTCTCCTTCCCTCTGCCTCTGCCCCCGCCTCTGCTCACTTGCATGCTCTCTCTCTCTTTCTAAAATAAATAAATAAATCTTTAAAAAAAGAAAAGAGAAGAAATAATATGAGCTGCTTATTAAACCATTGGTAGCTTGGTAGCTGTGATGGAAATTGGCCACAGAAATTAGCACACACTATAAATCTGGGCTTTTTATTTTTTGAGAACCAGTTGACCAGCATACCGCTAGATGGAATGGACAGGATTTGGTGACTAGATGCAAGGAGCAAATGGGAGATATCAGGTTTTGGGGGACCAGCAACTTTTATAATTTAGGGGATCCTCCTTAAGAATATAGAATTATGAATTCCAAATTAGGCATAAATAATGGACAGTAGGGAGTATTCCTGGAAGCCAGCAATAACTTAAATATACATGGAAGTGACTGCAAACCGCATAAAAATATCCCACTAAACCCAAACTAAATGTGTCCCCAACTCAGCTTCCCCTTAACCAGACACTAAAAGTGCCCACAACCACCCCAACACCACATCACATGATGGGAAGTATGTCAGAGGAGAAGTCAAAGTGGAAAGAAACAGCAGTCTTAACCCACTGTGGTTAAAATGTCTTACTTTTGCACATTTTACAAAAATATGTAACCATGTGAACCCCTTGTGAGGGCAACTCTCAGAACCTGGGAAAGAGCCCATGCAACTGCAAGAATCTGAAGCTTGAGTTCCCTCAGCTTCACGGTAAATTTGGCTCTGAGAGTGAGAGAGATATCCTGGGCAACAGGAAGACCAGGGAACCCAGGGAATGGCTCGTTGATTTACTTATACTCCTATCTAGTTCTACCACCAGATTCAAGATGGCTGGATGGATGGTGATACTATTATCTGAAGAAGAGATGAAGGTTGAATATCCCTGTGGGATCACAGAGCTCTCTCTCTTATTCCTGTTAGAAGCAGACATTGTTCGTATTATCACTGTTAACTGTTAACAAGAACTAACCTTAACTGATAACCTTGTCAGGCCCAACATCCCAGAGCCATTTTCAAAAGCACACAGGTTTCCTCCCTCTGTGGACCCTCATAGAGAGCCACCTGGTCTTCGGGAGTGATGGTCCTGGAGGACGTCACAGTGAGGAAAGGTGAAATGTTTCTAGTGCAAGGCAGAATAATCCGTTCCAGACACATGTGTAATGCAGGGGAAACAGGTGCAAACAATTGAACCAGCTGTCAGCAAGCTACAGAGATCGCTTTTGATATCTTAATCGTTAGTTGATCCATGAGCCACGTTGGCAGCATCACTGTCATAGGTGACTGCACATCTGTAAACCTTTTCAAGTCTCTTCAGATGTCCATGTGAGTCTATGAAAAGCCTGACATCACTGGAGACTTAAATTGAGCATGATTGCTGCTGTTTCCATTTTCCTGCCACAGAACCAGACTTGACAAATGCCAATAATTGCTAATTTTTCACTACTGTTTGTCATGTGCCACACAAGGCAAGAGCAGAGAGAGAGATCCTGCTGTCCCTGAGAGCATCCTGTCATTGTTGGTTTGAGGGACTGCATATCCTTTCTCTGTCAGATAAGCTATTAGCCTAGTACCCAGTGTAGGGGAGGTTATGATGTGTTTATCTCAGCCTCTTTATTGCATCAACAAAGAATACCCCATAATCCACTGGGAAAAGATTTTAAATGGTTGAATTTTCACATTGATAACTGTCTTCATTCTCCTTTCTATTCAAGAAAAAATGTCATCATTATGATTAACTCACTAGGTAATTATCCCCTCTGAGGGGATTAGAAATCAATGACATTATCTGTAATGACCCATTATCTGAGGTTGATATAAAAAGATATGCCATTATTACTAATTGAACACCTTAGAAAAGAAGTTGCTTGGTTTTATTGGATTCTTTGATTTCTGTTTAGTACTTAAAATTATATTTTTCATGTTAACATTTTTAGAATTTTTAGTATTTTAGAATCTTAATTTGGAGAATATAACATATTTTAATGGAAACTTAGATCTGAGTGAAAATTCAGGCTGTTCCTACTCAGTTGGTGACCTTGGGCAAGCATCATTTTTTTGCATCTATAAAAATAGGAATAATAATATCTGGAACTGTTGTGAAGAACATATTTAAAGGACTTGGCCAATGCCTGATCCACAGTAGAGGGTAGAGGGTCAAGAAATGGTAGCTAAGGAAAGCATGTAGAAAATGCTTATTTCACTTACTCTGGTAAGATAAGTTAAAGTATTTTTTTCTTACTTCACTTCAAAATAATGGAAACAATTATTCAAAAATGTAAACAGGCTACTAGGAAAACATCACAATCATATCCCAACGATTTGGGATAGGTAAGTGCAAAAATTTTCCTTAAACGACGACCTCTCATGCATTCTTTTCCCTGAATCATTTTCATTTGAAAACTAGTGAACTCATTTAATTCCACATCATTATTTTTGGTGTTCTACCAAAAAAGAAGGTGTCATATTTCATATCCACTCTCCAAGAAAAACCTTTAGCTCTTCAAGTTTAACAACCTTCATTTTTGTGCAAATGCCAAAAAAAAAAAAAAGTTCTGGTAAGTAAAGTGTTGTTTAATTTTCAGATTATCTTTCATGACCAAATAAAAAAATCTTAATAAAAGTTAATATGGGAACATAATTTATTGTCAGTATACATTTTAATGTGGGAATTTATATTTTCATTCTTCAATAAGTCTCATACTTAATATATTTAGACAAAATTTTGTTTATCATTAATGTAATATCCACCATTAATGTAATGTTCAACATTAATGTAATTTCACAATGAAATTCCACTCTTAGTTACTGTAATGAATATTATTTCATTGATGGGGAAAAAACTCACATGTATCCCTAAAAGTAGGTGGGAAAAATAATTATTAATAATATATATTTTCCTAAAATTTATAAATATATAATAAATAAATAATCTTAATAATTCATTCTCTTCTTCGAAACACCTACAACAGCCATAATGAATAGTTGTTGCCTCATAGGTATTACATGCACTGCTGCTGATACCAGCAGACATTTTATAAGTAACTATATCAAGATCTTCCAGAAAGAAAGTGGTACCCATGATGTGGATAATAACAAGAGTTTGTAAATCTCCAACATCTCTCAAGTGAATCATAATATCCATACAGCATTTTAACAATTCTGAAAGCCCTAGGCAAAACTATAAAGAAAGAAAAGTTAAATTATCTCAACACTCTCAATATTTGAATGTTCCTCTTCCCAATCCTGGTGCCCCCTGCCTATTTGCTAGGTGCTATTATGGTCATTTTGCATACTGTGGGCACACTGCATACAAATGCGTTGCCTGCCCGCATGGAGCAAGCAGCCCAGTGAGGAAGAGAGCTGGTAAGGAAATAATCACAAGAATAAAGGTACACTCTGTAATCACTGTAATACAGCAAGGATATAAGAAAAGAGAATACTTCCTTGTGGAAGTAAAGGATAAAATGAGCAGAATTAACTGGATCATAAGCAAGCCACTCTTCCCAAGTTGCTAAAGGACTACCTGAAATACTCTAAAGCATATCAGTGATACCCCACTGGATACTCCATCCAGACCTGACATTCAATATTATTTCTTCTTCCTTTTTTTCCCCACCTTCCCCTAATCAAACCATTCACTGCTATAAATGTTTTGCCCTTGGCAGACAGAAAGAACTACTATTAATAGAGCAAATGTAAAAACATTCATCCCACCATATAAATGACCAATAAAAGGGAGAGAAACTATCATTTATTGAACTTCTATGCTGTACCTGGAACTCTGCAGAATGTTAATCACATGTTAGCTCACTTAATCTACCCCAAAAACTTCTATCAGAAACATATTATAATGTTCTTTTTCATCAGGTAGAGAACCTGAGGCTCAGAGGAGTTAAGTAACCCACTCAAATTAAGACAGATGGTAAATAGCAGAGCTGAAATATAAGTGTCTGACTCTAGCTCAAGCCCTTGTTACTGTACCAACCATGCTTTCACCGTAAAGATCCCATGATCTGTTTGGATGCTAGCTCTTAAATACTTCTAGTTTTATTATAACCAAATGACTAAATCTGAGACCAGTTTTGCTCCTTTTACAGGAGCTCTGTAAGACCTCTTGGCTGGGACTGAGTTGTTCCCTAGTTGCATTAACTATCTTATACTCCAGTCCAGGAACAAGAGATTATCCATGCCTTAATCTCTGACTTGGATCCTAGATCCAGTTCCTTTGTATCCGAGGGTTTTATTTCCTCCAAACCTTCCCAAGGACAGGAGCCCTTCTTCTTATGTACAGTCCCTCACCTATGTTTTCACCCTCTCTGGATCTCCCTAATACAGTCTATCTGCTACCTGCACCCATCTTTGTTGGTTTCATTCTACATTGGTCTCTCCGATCTGTCTTCTCTCTCCCAATCCTTTCTTGTCCAACCTGCATAACTGCTTTGTAGGGGCAAACAATGACTAAATCCAAGGAAAAAATTCCCAAAGATAAAATGTCAAGCAATTTAGCAGACATGTAGAAGCTTCTGAAGCAAGAAAATTTTCCCACTGCCCCTCAAAGGTTACCCTACAGATGACTGCTAGTTCTACCTACATTTAAGGCAAGATCTCCATGTAACTCCCTATACTACAATTAATAAGTAATGCTTTTGGAGCACTTACTACATACCTGGCTTTGCTCTAAGTATGTTGCATGGGTTATCTCATATAATCTTTGTTGTAACCCTTGAGGTAGATAGTAGTTACTATTATCCCCATGGGGGAAGGAAGGTAAGGAAAGAGGCTTACAGAGAGATATGTAACTTGCTCAATATCACACCATTTAGGAATCCATAAAGCTAGTATTTGAATCCAAGCAATTTAGCTTAAAAGCCCACATGTTTAACTGCTATATTTTTAAAGATTATGATAATCCATGTTTACAAGATGCTAACATTTGGAAAAAGTTGACAGGTTCAACCGTGCCATTTATTCATTCTTTGAATAAATATGTATAAAACCAGGAACTACAGACGCACCTGGATGGCTCAGTTAAGTGTCTGCCTTTGGCTCAGGTCATGATCTCAGAGTCCTGGGATCAAGCCCCACGTGGGGCTCCCTGCTCAGCAGGGAGTCTGCTTCTCCCTCTCCTTCTGCCCCCACACCCTCCCCACTTGTGCTCTCTCTCTCTCAAATAAATAAAATCTTTAAAAATAATAATAATAATAAATAAAAATAAAAAATAGGAACTATAATATTCTAGGAACTAGACACAGAAGTGAACAAGATAGATAAGGGATCTGACCTCCTACAGCTGATATTCTACTGGAGTGAGATAGAACATAAGCAAATAACAATTCAAGAAATTTCAAGTAATAAAAAAATGATATAAGGGAAATATGATTAAAAGAGGAATACTACTTTTGGTAGAATGATCAGGGAAAGTCTTTCAGAAAAGGTGTTATTTGAACTGAAAGGTAACACTGACCCAGCCAATGGTCTGGTGAAGCATTCTAGTTAAAGGACTGTAAGGATAAGGTCCTGAGACAGAACAGGTGGGGTTAAGGAACAGGCAGACATGAAGTGAAGGGAAGAAGAATAGAAGGTAATACCAAAGAAGTGGGCCTAGCTAGTTCATGCAAAGCTTGGCTGGCCACATTAAAGTCTGGACTTTATTCTAAGATCAATGAAAAACCACCAAAGAGTTTTATGTAAGGGATCTTAAAGGATCTCTCTGGTTTCTTTGTAAAAAGTGGATTGACTGGAAAAATATTTTAAAGGATTCAATTATATCTCAATAAAGAAAGTTTAATAAAGGATTGGTTGATGATAAGAAAGAATGGTAGTAGGGAGAACAGTAGGGAGTCTCCTGCAGTTGTCCAAGCAAATGATAATGGCTTGGACTAGGGTATTGAACACAATATGTAAAGAAATAGCTAGAGAGATATATGAAGGTAGGACTTCAAATACAGCTGGATGGATTGGATATGGGGAATAAGGGAAAGGGAGTATCAAGGATGGAATCAAGGATAAAAAATATATAGGGCACTGCATCCTACAATAAACTAAGTTTGTGACATCTATCCCATTTTTTATTGATCCTAATCAACCAAATCAGTCAACAACAAAGAACACATTTTTGAGCATTACAGCATGATAACCTCTATGAATGATATAAAGATATAAAACTGCAAAGGAAAAAATTAAAGTACATTGCTATTTCAGGTTGGATTCTCTGGAAGCAGATACTGATGAGGAATTTGGAGGGCTAGATATTTATTCAGGATCCACACCATGAAAGAAAAGAGGAGGAAGCAGGATTGGGCAAATGGAGAATTTAAACCACAATTTAAAGATGACTAATTCTTGGCCAACCTGGTAGGGAGCCCTGGAGTGAGTAATGCCCATCAGAAATAACCTCCACCTCTCAGTCATGGGACACGAGGTGCCTGGGGAGGGTGTGATTTCTAGCAAAGCAGACCTCAGTAGTTGAAGCAGACTCTTTAAAAGCTGATGCCCAAATGCAATCTACTGATGACACTCTCCACAGTTGAGTGGCAAGTCCTTCCTTAAAGGGGGACTTAACTGGAGTATCCACCACAGTTCTACTTTATGTCTTGTATACTTAACAAATTTTCCAAGACAGCCCCTTTACAAATATTTGGTGACATTATATACCATGTATCAGATAATAGATTCCCATTATTAGTTCAGAAAAATGTGTTTGTAGAGGGTACCTGGGTGGCTCAGTCAGTTAAGTGGCTGACTCTTGATTTCGGCTCAGGGCATGATCTCAGGATCCTGAGATGGAGCCCCATGTGAGGTTCCATGCTGGGTGTGGAGCCTGCTTAAGATTCTCTGTCTCCCTCTCCCTCTTTCTCTCCCCTCCCACTCATGCACTCTCTCTTTCTCTCTCTCTAAAAAAAAAGAAAAGAAAAGAAAGAACATGTTGTTTGTGGTACATATATTTGAAGAGGGGAGAGAAGACCAATTCAGTCTCCATTTATCTTCCTTTATCTTCCTGTTATGGGTTGCCCTATAGCAGATCTCTTGTGCAGAATGCTACCATTTGAGTACTGTATCTGAAATAAATTTCTATTGTAGACTGTTGCTGAAGTGGGTTAGGGCAACATGGCCAGGAGGTCGTTAATTAACTTTAATGGTTCAGCTCAGAGAGTAAGAAGCTTGAAAGAGCATCACTCCTAAACCTAAAACAAGAAAAAAGATGGACAAGTTGAAAATTAATTCTTTTTCTTGAAGCTGTCACAGAACTGAGGTCACAGAGCAACTAATTCCAAAGTAAGAGAGACTGGCACCTTCAGGGAGAAACTGGAGCTGAGCATATGCTTATCTGGAGCAGATGCAAGTAAAAATCATATGAACCACTATATTAGTCATCTTGGATTTCAATAACAAAATGCCATAGACTGAGTGGTTTGAACAACAGAAATTTATTTTTATTTTCTCACAGTTCTGGAAGCTAGAAATCCAACATCAAGGTGCCAGCATGGCTGGGTTCTTGCAAAAAGCTGCCTTCTCACTTTATCCTTACATGGGAGGGAGAGACAGAGACAAAGAGAGAGAAAGAGATCTTTCATTCTTCATGGTCCTTTCTGGAGAAGGAATAATAGCCATTGCCAAAACATCCAGACCTAACTCCCTGATCTCCCTTATGGAACAAAATCTTTAAACATCAGGGGAAAAAGCATAAAAACTGGCCAGAGAGCATTGGTAGAAACACACTGCATCTAAGAGACAGAAACAAGAGGGATGCGGGCCAAGAAGCTCTACCCCTGGGAGCAGGGAAAGGATTCAGTCCAATACCACATCTACAGAAGGTACGGAACACCGGTGAAGACCATACCCCTAAAACCTAAGTTCTCAGTGCCTGCCTAAAACTGAGGCTTAATCAGAACATCAGAT
This sequence comes from Leptonychotes weddellii, assembly GCF_054177405.1. Taxonomy (NCBI): domain Eukaryota; kingdom Metazoa; phylum Chordata; class Mammalia; order Carnivora; family Phocidae; genus Leptonychotes; species Leptonychotes weddellii. The sequence continues at coordinate 115,239,242 of NC_138372.1, read as the reverse complement.
ATTGCTCTACTATCTCTCTTCCCATGCATCCAAGTAAAAATGACAGTGAAATATAGGTGAGACAGCTTCAAAAAGAGAGACTCTCTGGGGAATAGTGCAATAGATAAGACAGAAAGCCAAGCAAAGAGACCACTATAACCTTTATATTAAAACTGAATTTTTCAAGGAAATAAAATTTATGGTCTAATCTCTTTCATGAACAAACTTAAATATATAAATGATAAAGTATATATGTATGTATATGCAAACTGAAGCCAGTATTGTGTAAATAGACTATTATATCATAACAAAATTGGTTACATTTCAGGAATTCAAAGATAGCTTATCATTTGAAAAATCAATGTAATTTCTCACATTAAAAGAATAAAAGAAAAAAAACCCATATAATTCTTGTAATAGATGAAGAAGAGAAAATCTGGTAAAATTCCAAACCTCTTAGCAAACTAAAATTAGAATAAAATTACCTTAATCTGATAAAGTATATCTAAAAAAAAATTTGTAACAAACATCATCTTTAATGGTGAAATGTTGGAAATCTCCCTCTGAGATCTACATCAAAATAAGAAGGCCCTCTAGCGCCATTTTTATTTAACAGTATATTTAAATCTTAACCAAGGCAAATAGGACAAGATAAAGAAATAAAAGTTATAATATGGGAAAGAAGAAATAAAACTCTCATTATTTACAGATGACATTATTGTATTAATAAAAAATCCCAAAGAAGTTACAGATTAATGGTTAGAATTAAGTGGATTTAGCAAGACTCCTGGATATTAGGGTAACACACACACAAAAATGAACAACACATCAATATATCAGTAGTAAACAACTAGAAAATAAAAAATGTTTAGTAATACCAATAGCATCAGTATCAAAAATATCAAAAACCTAGGAACAAGTCTCATGAAAGATGCACAAATTCCTGCACAGGAAACTGCAAACAATTACTGAAGGAAATTAAGAAAGACCTAAATAGGCCTGGATTTCTGGGAAGATGCTGGAATAGAAGGATCCTAAGCTCCCCCCATCCCACAGACACACCTAGATAACAGCCACATTAGTGAAACCAACCCAGAAAATACCCAAAGACTAGCAGAACAGATTTCCACAGTTAATTGTAGAGAGGAAGCCACACAGCAAAGGGTAGCAGGGGTGGAGATGCGGTCGGAACAAAACTCCTGGAGAGACTAACCACAAACAGGAGGGATACCACAAGTACAGAGAAGGGAGAGGAGTAGACCCTATGCCAGGCACCCCAGACATGGGGGACCTACACTGGGAAGATGAGTGTCTTAGCATTTGGCTTTTAAAACAAGTGAGTCTTAACTTCAGGAGGTCTTACAATCAGTAGGGCTTAACTCTGGGTACTTTAAAAATCAGCAGACTTCACTCTAGGAGAACCAGGGGGTGACAGGAAACTGCGTCCATGCCCTTAACAAGGCAGCATAACAAATAACCCTGCCAGAGATATTGTATAGAAACAGAAGTTTAAAAAGTGCCTGGATATACGAGAAGATTTATTTATTAATTTCAGAATATGTCCTGCAGGGGCAGGAACCTTTAGGAAACTTCTCTAAAAAAAATAGAGTTATTAGCATATCTCTCCCCTACCCCCAGCCTAGATAGTGGGACACTTGCAGGAACTAGTATGAATACCCTCCACCTACCTTGCTAACACTGCATTCTCTGTACTCACATTCTCCTGCAGATCCAACCACTCATCTGGAGTGAGTCCCTCCAAAGGGGCTCCTGCCATGTCACATTCTGCAAGCAGTCCCAGTAGGGGCCAGTACTACTCCAAAGAAACCCTTGCCAGTATGAAGGCTAAAGCGTAAAAGCAGTAAAATCCATTATATCTATAAAAATCAGTCAAGGGATTCACAAAATTAAAAGATGTAAAGTGTAATATCATATACATAAAACATGGTGGGGGAAAATACAATGCTTTTAGAATGGGTATGAAACTGGAAATATTCACAAGAAAAAATCTGGAAAGAACACAAATACATGGTTAAATAACATGCTACTAAACAATGAATAGGCCAACCAAAGAATCAGAGAGGAAATGAAAAATATATAGAGACAAATGAAAATGAAAACACAATGATCCAAAAATTTTGGGATGCAGCAAAAGCTATTCTAAGAAGGAAGATTATAACAATACAGGCTTACATCAAGAAGAAAAATCTCAAAAGAACAACCTAACTTTACACCTAAAGGAGCTAGAAAAGGAAGAACAAACAAGCCAAAAGCCAGTAAAAGAAAGGAAATAATAGAGGTTAGAGCAGTAACAAATGAAATAGAGACTAAAAAAAAAACCAATAGAATTGATCAATGAAATCAGAAGTTGGTTCTTTGAAAAGATCAACAAAATTGATAAACCTTTAGCCAGATTCATTACAAAAAAAGAAAGGACTAAAATAAATAAAATCAGAAATGAAGGAAGAGAGATAACAAATGACACCACAGAAATACAAAGCATTATGAGAATATTATGAAAAATTATATGCAAACAAACTGGACAACCTAGAAGAATGGATAAGTTCCTAGAAACATATAACCTTCCAAAACTGAAACAAGAAGAAATAGAAAATTGAACAGACTGATTACTAGAAATGAAATTTAATTAGCAGTCAAAAAATTCCCAACAAACAAAACTCCAGGACCAGATAGCTTGACAGATGAGTACTATCAAACATTTAAAGAAGAGGTAATACTTATTATTGTCAAACTATTCCAAAAAAATATAAGAGGAAGGAAAGCATCCAAATTCATTCTATGAGGCCAGCATTACCCTGATACCAAAACCAGATAAAGACACTACAAAAAAAAAAAAGAAAGAAAACTATAGGCCAATATCTCTGATGAATATAAATGCAAAAATCCTCAACAAAATATTAGCAAACTGAGTCCAACAATACATTGTAAGAAATAATTCACCACAATCAAGTGGTATTTATTCCAGGGATGCAAGAGTGGTTCAATATTCACAAATAAGTCAATGTGATACCTTCCTTTAACAAGAGGAAGGATAAAAGCCATAGGATCATTTCAATAGATGCAGAAAAAGCATTTGACAAAGTACAACATCCATTCATGAAAAAAACCCTCAACAAAGTAGGTTTAGATGGAACATACATCAATATAATAAAGACCATATGTGAAAATCTCATAGCTAACATCATACTTAATGGTGAAAAACTGAGAGCATTTCTTCTAAGATCAGGAACAAGGATTTCAACTCTCACCACTTTTATTCAACACTGTACTGGAAGTCCTAGCCACAGGAATCAGACAACAAAAAGAAATGAAAGACATCCAAATTAGTAAGGAAGAAGTAAAATTGTCCACTATTTGCTGATGACATGATACTATATAGCAAAAACTCTAAAGACTAGACCAAAAAAATTACTAAAACTGAAAAATGAATTCAGTAGAGTCATAGGATACAAAATTAATATACAGAAATTTGTTACATTTCTATATACTAATAATGAAGTAGCAGAAAGTGAAATTAAGAAAACAATCCCACTTACAATTGCACCAAAAATAATAAAATACCTAGTAATAAACTTAAGCAAAAGGTGAAAGATCTGTACTCTGAGAACTATAAAACATTGATGAAAGAAACTGATGATGATACAAATAAATGGAAAGATATTCCATTCTCATGGATTGGAAGAATAAATATTGTTAAAAAGGTCCATACTACCCAAAACAATCTACAGATTTAATGCAATCCCTATCAAAATACCAACAACATTTTTCACAAAACTAGAATAATACTAAAATTTGTATGCAACCACAAAAGACCCCAAATAACAAAAGCAATCTTAAGAAAAACAAAGCTGGAGGTATCAAATCCTAGATTTCAAGATGTACTACAAAGCTGTAGTAATCAAAACAGTATGGTACTGGCACAAAAAAATAGACACTTAGATCAATGGAACAGAATAGAGAGTCCAGAAATAACCTCACACTTTTATGGTTAATGCATCTATGACAAAGGAAGCATAATATACAATGGGAAAATGGCAATCTCTTCAATACGTGGTGCTGGGGAAACTGGACAGCTACAGGCAAAAAAGTGAAAGTGGACCACTTTCTTACATATACATGCAAAAATAAACTTAAAATGGATTAAAGACCTACATGTGAGACCTGAAACCATAATAGTCCTAGAAGAAAACATAGGCAGTAACTTCTTTGACATCAGCCACAGAAACATTTTTCTAGATGTCTCCTCTGGCAAGGAAAAAAAAAAGCAAAATTAAACTCTTCAGACTGCACAAAAATAAAGCTTTTGCACAGCAAAGGAAAACACCAACAAAACAAAAAGGCTATCTACTGAATGGGAGAAGATGTGGGCAAATGATATATACAATAGAAGTTAATATCCAAAATATATAAATAACTTACACAACTCAACATGGTAAAGATAAAAATAAATAATCTGGTTAAAAATGGGCAGAAGACCTGAATAGCCATTTCTCTAAAAAAGACATACAGATGGCCGACAGACATATGAAAAGATGCTCAACATCACTAATCATCAGGGAAATGCAAACTGAAAGCACAATGAGATATTAATTTATGCCTGTTGGAATGGCTAAAATTAAAACACACACACACACACACAAGAAAAACAAGTGTTGGTAAGGATGTGGAGAAAAAGGAACCTTCATACATGATCGGTGTGAATGCAAATTGGTGCCATCACTGTAGCAAACAGTATAAAAATTTCTCAAAACCTTAAACATAGAATTACCATATGATCCAGTAAATCCTACCACTTGGTATTTACCCAAAGAAAACAATAACACTAATGAAAAAAGATATGGACCCTTATATTTATTGCAACATTATTTACATTAGCCAAGGCATGGAAGCAACCCAAGTGCCTATTCATAGATCAGTGGATAAAGAAGATGTGATGATAGATGATAGATAGATAGATAGATAGATAGATAGATAGATAGATAGATAGATAAATAGAAAGATAGACAGATTATAGATAGATGATAGATAAAATGATAGATAGATAGATGATAGATGATAGGTAGAAAGATAGATAGATAGATAGATGATAGACGATAGATGATAGAAAGATAGATAGATAGATAGAGATAGATAGATAATGGAATATTACTCAGCCATAAAAAAGAATAAAATATTCCCATTTGCAACAACATGGATCAACCTAGAGGGTATAATGCTAAGTAAAATAAGATAGAGAAAGACAAATACCATATGATTTCACTCATATGTGGAATTTAAGAAACAAAAATGAACAACAAAAAAAAGAGAACAAAAAAACAGACTTAAATACAGAGAACAAACTGGTGGTTGCCAGAGGGCAGGTGGGTGAGAGGATACGTGAACGAGATAAAGGGGATTAAGAGTACATTTACCTTGATGAGCCTTGAGAAATGTATAGGATTGTTGAATCATTATACTGTGTACCTGAAACTAATATAACACTGAAAGTTAATTATACATGAATTAAAAAAGAAAGAAGAAAGAAAATAAGAAAGAAAAAGAGAAAGAAAGAAAGAAAGAGAGAAAGAGAAAGAAAGGGGGGAGGGAGGGGGGACCCTATTTCAACTGGTCCCCAGAATTGAGCTGGATATCTACCAGACCACTCTGAGCACCCACGAAACCAGCCTGAGATGTAAGAAGATCTGGATCTCTACGAACAGAATATCGCAGGCGGTTGGTTGTGAGGTACGAAGAGGAGAGCTGTGATTCTGCGGGCAGATATCGGAGGATAAACGGCAGCG
>NC_138372.1:115214787-115232962 GCF_054177405.1 Leptonychotes weddellii | reverse complement strand
TGGACTCCACTCTCAGCAGGGAGTCTGCTTGGAGATTCTCTCTCTCCCTCTCCCTCTGCCTCACCCTCCTACTAGTACATGTGCGTACATGCTTGCATTCTCTTTCTCTCTCTAAAATAAATAATAAAGCTTTTTTAAAAAAGAAGCAAGCTGTTGATTGATGGAAATTAATTGTAAAGTGTCCATTATTATTAATATCAAATGGTTAAATGTTACTGACTGTTCTCTATTTCATGTACAAAATTTTCTTGACTTTAAGATTATTTATAAGAACTTTTATAGGATCCTAAAATCTTCAATCTTTCTAACTATTTATCTGATAATGTCTTATATCCTTTAACTGTGAATTTTCCTATCAAAGAATTTTCAGGAACTTGGCTATCAGCGTGTATGTGTGTGTGTGTGTGTGTGTGTGTTGGGGGCAGGGTGAAGACTCTGCTCTTTTACATTTTCAGAGTCGGTAAAGTCTTAAATTGGGGTGGGGAGCAGCGACAGAAGGAAACAAGCTACAGCTTGTTTGTTGTCAACAACTAAAGCTAACTTTACTGCTCAGAACCAACTTTCACGGAGTACTGAAAATGTCCATTTCACTCTCCTGGGCAATTATTAAGTTAAAATGATTATCTAACCTGTATCCTGCTGCCAGAATTTGAACCTATTCCCCTTTTCTTTTCTTAATATAAATTATTATATTATTTATCATCATATTTATCATTATCAAATTTTACAAAAATATAATCAGGTAAGTTATATTTCTAAGTTTTGTGGCAAGTGTAAGTAAGTATAATAGTTTGGGGAAATTAGATTTAAATATTAAGAAAGAATTCTTTATCTTCTACTTGTATTAGTCATGGCCACAAATATTCCTATTCTTCCCAAACTATCTAAAACAATGCTGACAAGATCTTCTTCTATGACAATTAGGATAAATGGGCAAGACCTATAATTAAACCACTAAAACTGTACTGATGAAATTCAGAGGATGAAAACAAGATTGGTTTTAATAAAAAAATGTTGCTTAGGAAAAAAATATTTTAAAATATTATTCCATACAATGAATTAAACCAATTTTTAATTATAAACAAACTGATTTTAATTATATGTATTTTAATATACATATATAGGTATGGATAGATATGTGGAAGGTGTTTATTTTCCTTTACAGTGAAGTAATGGTTTAGGTCTATTAAATTAATGCATCTAGAATCCCCTTTAATAAACACATGCTAATGATATTCTTTCAAGTATATGCTATCTGAAGTTTGTACTTCCATAGGGGCCTTGCTAGAAGAGACATGACAAGAAAAAGGGTTTTATATGAACCAGCCTTCTTTTTGAAAGCTGGCAGGTCATTTAAAAGACTCTAGGGTTTCCTTTCCACTTTCCTCCAAATCACATCATAGACCCTGACACCTGTTCTGTCTGCAAAAAAAAAAAAAAAAAAAAACTGTGGCCCTAGAGGAATAATTAACTAATGGTTGGAGAATGTTAACATTTTCTTTAAAGAAAGGAGAGGGGAAAAAAGCTTTGGTAAGGACAAAAGTACTTTACATTTGCAAAGAGCTTTACAGTATACAAAGTATCCTCACATCCAATATTTTATTTGATTTTTAAAACAACTATGAGTTAGGTAAAGCAGCTGTTATTTCTATTTTACATGAAGAAATTAAGGCTCAGAGGTGTTAAATGACTCTCCTAAAGTGCTTACATTGTTAAGTAACACTGATAATTTGAGCCATTCTTTAAATTCCAGGAGCAACACTCTTTTCATCACCACTCAGAGACTGAATACTAGAATGCTAGTGGACAGCTTCCTGGAAATCCAGTCCCATCTCCCAGAGAAAGAATGGCAACTCTTTATATGTTATTAACATACTACAGACTTCTAAGAGGTATGATTCTTTTTCTCAATTTTCCTAAGATATCACTAAATCTTTTTTTTCAAGGAAGCAACAGAGAAACATTCATGTTATCTCAACTAAGATATCTACAGGCATCTTATCAATGAGTCAGACTCAGAGAGGAAGCTGGAGGTGTAATAAACAAAGCAGGAAATCAATTTCTATGCAATACTAAAGAAATGGCTCAAGGGGTGCTAGAACAGATCCAGGCTGCTGTTCACTGGGCAGCCAGCTCTCTTTCTTTGCAGCTTCCTGGTGTATGTCTTTGCCTGTAAGCAGTGTTATGAAATAGTGTGATTTTAATCAGCTTTGACTGTACCTTGCTCTAAAGGTTTACTCAGTGCAGTCCTTAGAGGCACATTACCATTCGGCCCCATTCCAGGGAAGAAGTCTGTTCTTCATCAGCTTTAGAAAGACAGGAGTGCTTTTGTCTCATCATTCCAGAGCTACCAGAAGCACCTAAGACACAGATGGCCAGCCATAGACCTGGCCTTGCCAAACTGCAACCACACTGTAAACAGGCCAGTGTAACTCAACTCTCTAATAATGACTTAGGAGAGGTATGTCAAAATGGCACAGCCTCTAAGACCACTCAATCCCTAGTTACATTTACCAATAGCAAGTCAGTGCAAACAAAAGCCCCAGACCATCAAACGTATTTTCTGTACAATACAGCACAAATATTGTCTAATGCTACCAATATGTATGGCAAATTGCTCCCAAATTTCATAGATTTCTTCACAATCTCTGAGAACCTTCAGATACATTCATTTAATCATTTATTTAACAGAGTTCTAGACACTGGTTATATGGTGGTAAACAATCACAGTTTAAGATTTGGTTATATTACAATAAATAAAAGTGATAATCACTATACTCATGAACATTTTAGTCTAGGTAAGAGATAGTCAATAAATTATTAAATTAGCAAATAAACAGAATGTGATTATAAGGTAAGAAAGAACTACAAAAGAAAAATACACAAGGCACTGTAATAGGAAATAACAGTGCCTGGATGGGGAATGATTTTTAGATAGGGTGACCAGGGAAGGACTTTCTGAGGACTTAAGCTCAATTTTGAAAGATGAAAATGAACTAGTCATGTAAAAAATCACATTAAAAAGCACTTCAAGTGTTGCAGGATTATTGAGCACAATGGTTAAGAAAGAATTCTCGAGATGTTTTATGGTATAACTTAGCAAGTTTATTGAAGTAGCCCAGGGACAAGACCCATGGGCAGAAAGAGCTACACTTTTGCTGTATGAAGCTCATGGTTATATGCTTAGTGCTCAAGGGGGAGGGGGCATGCAGGGAGTATTAGATTATAAATGTTTTTTATGAATTTCTACTCATAAAACTACTTTGACAAGATTTCTCTGGTGCTTATCATTCAGTTCAATATTAACTGTCAGTGACATGTACAGGCAGTCATGACACCCTTTAAGAAAAGAGCAACCAGCATGTATTTGATCCTTACCGAAACTATGCAGGCTATAGGTCAACATTTTTCTGCTTCTATCCCTCATCATTTCCCCCCTGACCAATTGTTGGTCCTTAAATCTTTAAGGTTGTTAAAGGGCGAAGGGCCCGGCCTCTTGAGCTTCTTCAAACTGACAGGCGTTGTAAAGATATCCCTATCTATGGACCAAAATTGGTCACTATCTTTCCCTAGAAGTAACTGTTATGGAAGGCCATTGTTCTAGAGTGCAGAGTGGACATTGGGGCGAATTTGTTTTGAGTCATAAGGACTATCTGTCAGCTGGGTGAAGGAGTCAGGAACTGCTTGCATGTATCTCAACAATAGGAGAGAACAAAGTGAAAGAGACAACATACTAGGATTAATACTATAATAAAAATAAGAAGTATGATAAAGAGACCCTTTAGGGTAGACCATAGCCCACCTCCCAACCAGGAATTTAATCAATCATTAAGTGCTATGTAGGGTCTTTAAAAGCACCAATTTGGTTATTTATATCAGTAAGTAATCTTGTTATATTTTTGTCATAATCTGGAATGTAGATGCAACATTCCATTTTAATAATAGCACATGTTCCTCTTTGTGCTGCTGTAAGATATCTAATGCCAATCCATTTTGTAGAACTGCTTTACACATTTGAGTTAACGTAGTGTTTAATAATGTAATGCTATTTGAGTCATTTAAGGCCTTAATTGTGTATTTATCAAGGGCATCCATATGCCATATGACATTTTCTAAACCTGATAGAAAAAAAATCAATGTCAGATAGATGGTCATACCAACAGAACATGGATCTTGCCCATCATTGTTTCATATATGGAAGATCAGCTGGACTTATGGTAGTCTTAGTGCCACAGCCATGCATCCAGGCATAACCTATAGTACATGTTCCAATCCAGCCTGGTGGAATCCAAGGCCACAAATTTGGCCCACATAACCATTGTGTTCCATTAGATGCTAGCCATCTGATGTCTGGTTGCCTTGTCCAGTCAGTAGTAAAGCAATCAGTTGCCTATAAAATAATGGTATGGTCACAGGCTTCTGCAGGGAGCTATCCCATTTGGCAAGTACCTTTGGGCCATAAATCAAGGATATGTTTTTTCTGTTTCCAACATAAAAAAAAGCTCTTTGGCTTAGTTGTCCTACTGTAGGAGTAAGCCACATATATCCATTCCATATTTAATATGATCCTTCCTGAGTATATTGATAGGAAGGACTACGTAGTCAGGGAATTTGTTGTCATGAGCCTATCTGTGGGTTGGCATATTCAGTTAAATTCTGATAGTTTGAGGATTAAAAAAAAGGCCTCTTACGGCCTGGAAAGTCTCATGTAACATTTACCATAGGCCAGCAAGAAACATTCTTTTTAGTAATAGAAATATCCCTATGTGTGCTGGAATTGGGGTGACTTCATGTTGGGCCACCTTTAGGTGGCCACTGTATGCTTGGCTAAAACCTCTATTTGTAATTTTGCATCAATAGAGGTGGCTCCCAGGACAAATATGGCTAAGGAATAAAACCATTAAGAAATTTTCTTTGCTTGATGTCTAACCTTAACAATATCCTAATCACAAGAAATTACTGGCAAGTGGGAGATGATGTGTCCTGGTAGATAAGGGCATCCCCAAGTGCATTTTCTCAATCCAATTATAAGGAAGGTGGGGCCATCCATTATCTCCACAAGTTCATAGTTAACCCCATGGAGTGGGGTATACTCTGACTTTTAAGGAACAATTTTGTTATCCCAGCCACATAGAATTGATCAAGGTGACAGCTGGGTTACACAATTGTTGGGGCATCCAACCCATTTTCCAGCTGTTTAAATAATCATATGCCCACCGAGTAACAAGCAGGAATATCGTCTATATATGAGGTATTATGGCAATCTCTCTGAAGTTTACCTCCAGTTGTCTAGCTTAGGCAAACAACAAATATTTAAAGACAATCAAATCTAGAATCTAACATTCATAAGGATGCATTATTGAAACATAATTTTTCTCTCTCAATTCACCCTTATTTCTAGAGATAGCCAAATCAAGACTAATTCATTTGTAAAACAAGTCCAATTTTAACAAACTTGGCCTAATTATTTATATAAGCTCAGCAAGAATAGTGATTGATCACTAAAATCACTTAAAATCTGCTTTGCTAGAATTTATTTTATAAAGAATCTCCAGATTGAACTTTTAATAGCCTCTCGAGGCCAGAGCCAAGCCAAATATTTGTTGTAAGACTTGCCTGCAATACCTGTGGATTTGGGGATATTTCTCTTCGTGAGGTCCCCACAATATCCTAAGGTTTCCTGCACCTGCCATGAAATGACATTCTTTATTCACCTGGTAAGGCTGATGGGAAATCTGTAAGCAAGGTATCAGCCTCACATTCTCAAGGGGCTTTATTGGCTCCATAAAGTCAACCTTACTTCCTTAAAGCTGTCTGGTCATACCTGAGTCTATGCATGTCTCTCTCAAATATGACATTCCAGTCAAAGCCTTGGTTATATAACCAATGTTTCCAATGGTGTCCTGTTACAAGGAGAACAGATTCTCATTGAACTTATGAAAATAATTATAATTGCCATGAAAGAAAGAATACTCGTTGACAGTTTCTGAATTCTGAAGGGTTCAGGTAGGGAGAAAAGTTAGAAGTTTCAATTTTTTCGCAAAGGAATATTTTATCATATTTCTGTAAGTCATGGGTATCTTAAGAGAAAGTTTCCTTAAATCTAGAAGGGCAAACACTAAAAAACCAGCAATGTTTCCAACAAGAGTCATAAAAAAACTAAAATCATCTTCTTCAATTCATTCAGTCCTATGTTATTAATTTTTATTCTGTTTCAATGAAGCTTTCCCATTAGTTCTGGAAATCCTTACCCAGTTCAGAATTATGATTTTACAGATATCAAAAACCTGTATTTGTCAAAAGTCCATTTTATGAATCTCCTTGAAATGAAACACATTTTGCAAGAGAATCAGAACAATCACTATTAATGACAAAAAAAAAAAAGACTCAGAAATGGACATGGTTTAAGATCTGATATGAGAATTTATCATAATGAAATTGACAAAGAAATCTGGTTATTTCTGTGACACACATTTCAATAATTCAAGTAATGACCTTATACCGGGACATATTAAAACTTCAGGAATTTCATATATTTTCTAGAAGAGTTAGAGCATTTACCCTTACAATACAACCCAAGGCTTATCATTATTGGTTTGACAGTGCTTTCTAAGTAACTTAGCATGTCAAATAAAACAAACCTAATTAGTCAAAAAGATTTCATTTGCCATTTCAATCTTGGGAGGTTTGTTAAAAACCTTACAAAGTTTTAAAGCACATACCTAAATAGGATTACAGATCATTATAAATTTAATATTTATATTTAACCAAGGTGGCAATAAGGGATTATACAGGAAGCTATTGGGTTGTTAGCAAAACTTAGCTCGTTTAATACTAAGAAGTTTTAACATTCTTAAGTAATCAAAGACCTGATAAAGACAAACCATAGGAACTTTTGCTTTTCTGGGCAGATAAAGAAAAAAACTTTATGTTTTCTTTTTTTTTTTTTAAAGATTTTATTTATTTATTTGACAGAGAGAGACACAGCGAGAGAGGGAACACAAGCAGGGGGAGTGGGAGAGGGAGAAGCAGGCTTCCCACAGAGCAGGGAGCCCGCCCCGATGCGGGGCTAGATCCCAGGACCCCGGGATCATGACCTGAGCCAAAGGCAGATGCTTAACGACTGAGCCACCCAGGCGCCCCTGTTTATGTTTTCTTATCAAGAGCAGACCAACAATCCAAGAAAACTCTCTTTTTAACAAAGAGAAAAGCAGAATTTCAGTCTTATATCAGTGTACTTTTAAAGTCCATTCTTTCAACCTCAGTCCTGACCACACATAAAATTCTTTTCCAAAGCTTTCCCTTCACAAGCCTTCTTTTTCATTCAGATTTTGTCCTAAGCCTTTTCTCTCCAAACAGCCTCATTTTAGAACAAAATTACCTTCTTTTTCTCTCAACAAAATATATTTCCATTCCTTATATCTTTCTCATATATTTCATATTTTCCTACATACAGATTTGCTTTCCTTATTTTCATCAGTCTTAATTACATTGAGCAAAATTTTAACTCTTAGAAACCTTAGCTTCAGTGAAAATTAGGTAGTAACCAATTGTGAACTGTTACACCAGAGTTCTTTAGATCTGAAATTCATGAATACATTTCATAATTTCAATAAAACATGTTTTTCCATAGTACAATCTTTCAATAAAACATATTTACCAACAGACCCAAGTATCCTTAGTTTCTCCACGATAAGAAGCCAAGGCAGATTAAACCTATGTTCAGTAACCAATGCTTTAGTATTTTATCTTATTTAGAAAAGACTTAGATATCCAATGAATTCAATCCAATTTTTCATTTAACTTAGCAAAACTTCAAAGGTTCAGGTTACTAAAAATTTTGAAAGTTATTTAAAAATTTTACTGATAAACCTTTTTATTTATTCAACTTATTTGTTAACAATAACTCATGAAAACTCTTATGAGACAGACAACATTAACCATCATTTAAATCACCTTTTTGCTGACAAATTGCAACAGAGATAATGGGAACTTATTTGATTGATCTTTAGTAAACTTTGGAAGAATGAAAGTTTTATAGTAAATGCTGATAAGTGTAAAGACATGTATTAAACTAACAAACTGAAATTAGTTCAAATACTGAATATGTTGCACCTGAGTCCACTAAAAGTCAATCAATTTGTTCCACACTGTCAATTTTTACCAGGGGCACCTGTGGGGAAATGAAGTGGGAAGTTTAAGTTCAAGGGAACCCTTGGACACTTTCATGTTGATTCAGGAGGTGCTCCAGTTTGAACCTCATAAGGAGGTGGCCCAACAGCTTGGGGTGCCCTTTGCTCTGTGATAGTGATGGTAGTAGGAATAGGAGTCAGTGGTGCCAGAGGCACGGAGGATTCTACAGGAGCCAGGTATGAAAGCTGGACCTATGGTAATGCAGAAATAGGAGGAGGGGAAGGAGGAGGCAGAAGAGGTGAGGTGCTGCCAGCAAGGCTGGAGGCAGATAAAAGCCCAGAGGGCAATGAAAGAAGACTCCCCATCCTAAAGCTTGTCAGCTCAGACAGGTGAACAGATATGTTTTCTTCCCACGAACAAAAAGTGAAAATAGGCAGTCCATGTCAGGCCAGAAAAGACAGGGAACCTCCCCAAAACAAAAGGAATTTTGGCAGATGCTTTGGAATATTCCTTCAAGTCCCCATTCCAAGGTAGACTAACCAGACAATTGGCGCCAATTATCATAGCCATTAACCCAGGAAATGGATGAGGGGAAAACCCCACATATGACAAGAGTCAAGCAATATTCATCCAGTCCTCTCAAGATATATTCCAGATCTGACACACAAAAGAAGGAAACAAAGAGGAAACACATGACTGAGGAAGAACAGAGGGAGGCAGGTACAGGATCTTTGCAGCAACCTGTTTACAAGAGAGTTGGACACCTTGGCGGCGGGGGGGGGGGTTCTATATTTTATAGCCCAACAGCTTAGGATGCTTTTTCTTTAAATCCAAATTGACTTTAATATGCTAGGAGACAGCCCAAGAAGGAATCCTTTGAGATCAAGAAAGCTGATCCCATAGTTAATTCTTATAAAACAAGGAGAGTACATTAACTAACTAGGAGTCCATTACCAAAATTCCCCTCCACTTCTAAATGGCATCTCATTAGGAATATTGCTGAAGTTTCCTGAGGTTCAGAGTGGCAGGAGGCATCCCTCTTTCCTAACCACTCTGATACCTCTTACTACCTCCCTTCGGTTCCCCATTGCCTTCTAGACTATAATAGGTGCATGTGGATGGACTGAAATGCCCCAGAGATTGGGGCTGCCTCTTTCTATTTTGGGGTAATTGATATATTTGGTGACCAATAATAATATCCTTTGTAAGCCTCTAGATCTAGTATTAATGGGGTAGAGGTCCTGGCCTTTGTTAAGAAGAGGCAGCTATTTTATATCATATTAAGTATCACATTCTAAGTTAGATGCCCTTTCAATCTGAAAGCAGGACTGAGAACACCAAAGAGCCCAGGCATAAAGACAAATGAGAGACATGAAAAAAAAATGAAAGTATGGAACTCCTATCTAATCCAGGCAACTTTCTTGTGAGCTTTATCCATGATCCAGTCTCAAGGGAGTGGTCTCCAGTTGGATGAGTACCCCAATTGGGTAACAGCTCCAGCTGGTCCCTTTTGGGAAGCATGCAGTCAGACATATCTTAGATTTCATGCTCAGCAAGAAATCACACTGGGTTTTTCAGGAGGAAGGCTTACATGAGAGTTTTAAGATCGGCGACTGTCCTAATGACATGTATGTTCATCCAGTACCTGAGAAGAATACAAATATTAAAAGAACAAGTAAAAAGAGGGAGAGCCTGATTTCTGAGCCCAACACCATTACAGCCAACGTACTGGCGTCCAGCTGGATGGCAGGTGTTTGTCCCTCTCCATAGTGTAGCCACAAGAAAGAAATTATTTCCTGAGCACTCGGGCAAGACATATTTTGAAGGGTTGTACTATTCAGAACATCTCCCCCAAAAAAGAGAAAGAACAGGTAAGAAACAAAGACCGGCAGTAAAGAAGACTTAGCAAGTTGCACCGACGCTCTTGGATTCACTCCATTGTCCCTCTCTGGGCCACTAAAAATGTTGTGGGATGGTCGAGCACAATGGTCAAGAAAGAAATCTTGAGACATTTTATGGTGCAATTTAGTAAGTTTATTTAAGTAGCACGGGAACAGGACCCATGGGCAGAAAGAGCTGCACTTTTGCTGTATGAAGCTGGTTTTATGCTTAGTGCTCAAGGGGGAGGGGATGTGCAGGGAGTAATAAATAATAAATGTTTTCTTTGAATTTCTACTCATAAAACAACTTTTGCAAGATTTCTCTGGTGCTTATCATTCAGCCTGATATTAACTATCAGTGAGGTATACAGGCAGTCATGAGACCCTTTAAGAATATAGCAACCAGCATGCATTTGATCCTATTGAAACTATGCAGGCTACAGGTCAGCCTTCTGGGCTAAAGATGAACATTTTTCTGCTTCTATCCCTCATCACAAGCAGATGACCTGAACAAAAGTGCTAAAGCATAAAAGAGTATGACACCTAAAGACCTGAGAGGAGACCACTGTGGATAGAGTATAATAAGGAAAAAGAACACTGAAATTAGAAAGGTAAGTATCGTAGGGTAGAACATGTAAGACCTGTAGTCCATGACACAAAGTTTTGATTTTATTTATAAATACAATGGGAAACCAGTCAAGTGTTTTAAGCTGAGAATGAACATAAACCTATTTACATTTCTAAAAGTCATTTGCTCTCATTAGTATGGGGAAATCAATTGGAAAGAGGTAAGACAAAAAAAACACCTGTTGGATTGTTGTTGTTTATGCAAGAAATGATGTTGTCGTTTATGCAAGAAATGACAGTGGTCTAAGAAAATGGCAGCATAGATGGAGAAATGTAAACAGATTCAAGATATATTTTGGCGATTACACATACTAGATTCAGCTACCATATAAAAAGTCTTATAAAAACTACCATTTTTAGGGCGCCTGGGTGGCTGGCTCAGTTGGTTAGGCGATTGACTTCAGCTCCGGTCGTGGTCTCAGGGTCCTGGGGTCAAGCCCTGCTTCGGGCTCCCTGCTCGGCAGGGGGCCTGCTTCTCCCTCTCCCTCTCCCTCTGCCGCTCCCACTGCTTGTGCTCTCCTGCTCTCTCATTCTGTCAAATAAATAAATAAATCTTGAAACAAAACTACCATTTTTAGAGAAAAGAGTATGTCTTATAATTCTTTGTCCCTGTTTGTTATCCATGGATAACATATCTACCACCTGCCTTTACTGTACCTTATATTTTCAAGTGTTTTCCCAGTTTTTATTTAATCACAAAAGCAATATACCAGGTGTATGCTAAGGACGTTACATATGCAGTATCATTTAATTTCATTTAACAATCATCCCATTTTTGTGCAGCAAAGGCAGTCCTAAGAGGGAAATATATTGCAATACAGGCTTACCTCAAGAAGCAAGAAAAGTCTCAAATACACAACCTAACCCCACACCTAAAGGAGCTAGAAAAGGAACAGCAAATAAAGCTTTTAGTTATAAAGAACTTATCAAACTCAACACCCAAAAAACAAAGAATCCAGTTAAGAAATGGGCAGAAGACTTGAAAAGACACTTTTCCAAAGACATCCAGATGGCCAACAGACACATGAAAAGATGCTCAACATCACTCATCATCAGGGAAATAAAAATCAAAACCATGATGAGATACCTCCTTACACCTGTCAGAATGACTAAAATTAACAACACAGGAAACAACAGGTGTTGGTGAAGATGCAGAGAAAGGGGAACCCTCTTGCACTGTTGGTGGGAATGCAAACTGGAGCAGCCACTCTGGAAAAAAGTATGGAGATTCCTCAAAAAGGTAAAAATAGAACTACATTACAATCCAGCAATTGCACTACTAGGTATTTACCCAAAGGATACAAAAATACAGATTTGAAGGGGTACATGCACCCCAATATTTATAGCAGCATTATCAACAATAGCCAAATTATGGAAAGAGCCCAAATGTCCATCAACTGATGAATGGATAAAGAAGATGTGGTGTATATATACAATGGAATACTACTCAGCCATCAAAAAAAATGAAATCTTGCCATTTGCAGTGATGTGGATGGAGCTAGAGGGTATTATGCTAAGTGAAATAAGTCAGTCAGAGAAAAACAAATATCATATTATTTCACTCGTATGTGTAATTATAAAAACAAAACAAATGAACAAATGGGAAGGAAAAAAAAAGAGAGAGAGGGAAGCAAACCATAAGAAACAAACTGAGGGATGATGGAGGGAAGGAGGGAGGTGGGGAATGGGCTGGATGGGTGATAGGTATTTATTTTTTAAGATCACATCTTTTTTTAAAAAAAGATTTTATTTATTTATTTGACAGAGACATAGAGAGCACAGATAGGCAGAGCAGTAGGCAGAGGCAGAGGGAGAAGCAGGGTCCCCACTGAGCAAGGAGTCTGACGCGGGGCTCGATCCCAGGACCCTGGGATCATTGCCTGAGCCGAAGGCAGCCGCTAAACTGACTGAGTCACCCAGGCGCCCCTGGGTGATAGGTATTAAGGAAGGCACTTGTTATGATGAGCACTGGGTGTTGTATGTAAGTGATGAACCACTGAATTCTACTACTGAACCACTGAATTCTACTATGTTAATTAACTAGAATTTAAATAAAATTTGAAAAAATAAAGATTGTGGTTCAAGAAAAATGTTTTGGAGTTATTGCCACATGCTATATCTTTAATTTCTATTTGCCCATGTACAATAAGAAGTTTTAGGCATAGCATCCCTCAGTATTAATGGTATTAATCAAATAATGTATATATGAATTCCTTATCACAGCATATAAAAGCTGATCTTTACATAGTAATTACTCTGTGCCAGGAAGTATCCTAAGCAATTTATATATATTAACTCATATTAATCCTGTGAATAAGTACTATCACTTCCCCATTTTATAAATGGTAAACTGAAGCAAAGAAGTCAAGGAGTTTCCCAAGATCACACAGCTGGCAAATAGTGAAGTCGAAATTTAAAACCAGGCAACCTGGATCAAAAATCAGAGCTCCCATGTTTATGTTTAGTACTGTAGTATGTGTAGTCCTTAATTTCCAAGACCCTGGAGTTAGAAATAATATACTGCTGAGAGAATCAAAGAAGACCTAAACAGATGAAGAGATATGCCTTGTTCATAGGTCCAAAGACTCAATATTGTTAAGATGTAAACTCTCCTCAAATTGATCTATATATTCAACACAATCCCAATAAAAATCTCAGCAAGACTTTCTTGTTGAAATTGACAAACTAATTCTAAATTGCATATAAAAATGTTAAAGACCTAAAAAAAAAAAAAAAATCCTAGACCTAGAATAGCCAAACAGTTCTGGGGAAAAAAAGTGATAATAAAGTTGAAGAACTTATACTACCTATTTCAAGAATTATTATGAATCTGTAGTAATCAAAACGGCATTGTACTGCCATAAATATAAAACAAATAGATAGAAGGAAAAGAATACAGTCCCAGAAATAAACCCACACATAGACAACTGATTTTTGACAAAGATGCAAAGACAACGTAGTGGAGAAAAGCAGCTATTTCAACAAAGTGTGATGGAATAACTGCATATCCATATAGAAAAAACGAATGTGGATCCATATCTAACAATAAAAAAATTAACTCAAAATGGATCATAGATCTAATTGGGAAACCTAAAACTATAAAACTTCTAGAAGAAACACAGAAGGAAATCTCTGGACCTTGGATTAGACCAGAGGTCAGCAAACTCTTTCCTTAAAGGGCCAGATAGTAAATATTTTAAGCTTTGGACCAAGAGGGAAAAAATGAGAATATTGTATAGCTCCTTATATAGCAAGAAAAAAAACATATTTCCACAAATTTTTTGAAGAAATTCATTTTTTAATTTTTTATTATGTTATGAAGAAATTCAAAATATAACCATGATAACTGAGTACAATTTTTTTGTAGTACTGGTCCACAATATGGATATGAATATGAATAACAGAATTTGGGGTGGGGAGATAATACTTCACTTAATTGGATGTCAAAGTTAGTGTTCTCTAAGATCAAAACCGATTGCAGAGTGACATCAACAAAACTGGCAGTGTAAGTACCTCCAAAAGTTTGGCCCTCCATAAAAGCAACCAAAAAATGGCCCAAAATCCTGTCAAAATTAACTTTTTCAGAACTCTGGAAATTAACAAAAGGCTTGTAGCAATCCAGGAAACATCTAATCAAGAAAAACAGCTAAATCTCAGTAAGAAATTGAACTTTGTTTTAACTTGCACTAGTCCCATACCCCAGCCCAGTTAGTTTTGAAAAAAATCACAGCTCACATTCCCAGTTACAGAGGGAGTAGAACAAAATTCCTTCTCAAAGAAGTAATATTTGACCTGTCTGGTGGTTCCCTGGAAGACTCCACTCAAAATGCTTGCATTTATTTGATCTCACTTGAATTTGTCCACAAAGAAATATCACCTTATGCCTGGTAGAATAGCTAAAATAAAAAAGAAATAACAAGTTTTGGCAAGAATGTGGAGAAAAAGGAACCCTTGTACACTGTTGGTGGGAATGTAAATTGGTACAGCCACTGTGGAAAACAGTATGGAGTTTCCTCAAAAAAATAAAATAGAAATAATTAATGCAATAATTCCACTATTGGATATTTACCCAAAGAAAATGAAAATACTAATCCAAAAAGGTATATACATCCCTATGTTTATTGCAACATTATTTACAATTACCAAGATAGAGAAGCAACCTAAGTGTTCATCAATAAATGAATGGATAAGGAGAATGTGGTGTGTGTGTTTGTGTACATGCATATGTGTGTGCATACATGGAATACTACACAGCCTTAAAAAAAAACTAAGATTGTGCCATTTGAGACAACATGAATGGACCTAGAGGCATTATGCAAAGGAAATAAGTCAGACTGAGAAAGACAAATACCATACAATTTCACTCATATGTGGAATCTAAAAAACAAAGCAAATAAATAAACAGAAAGCTGAATCAGACCTATAAATAAAGAGAACAAACTGATGGTTGCCAGAGGGAAGGCGAGGATAAGCAAAATGGAAGGGGTGTGAGAGATACAGGCTTCCAGTTATAGAATGAATAAGTCATGGTAATAAAAGGTACATCATAAGGAATATAGTCATTGATATTGTAACAGCAATGAATGGTAACAGATGGTAGCTATATTTGTGGTGAGCACACCATAACATGTAGAGATGTGGAATCATTATACTGCACACCTAAAACTAATGTAACATTGTGTGTCAAGTACATTCAAATTAAAAAAAATTAAAAGTATGTATCAAAAAAATTACAAGGGAATTGAAATATGTTAGAAAATATCTATTTTACACAAAAGACAGCATTAATGAAGGAACTGAGGGGGAAAAAGAAATATAAAAAACAAGTAGCAAAATGGAAAGTATAAATTTTAACCTTAACAATAATTATATTATATGTAAATGGATGAAGCTCTCCATTTAAAAGTCAGAAATTGGCAGACTTGATTTTAAAAACATGATCTAGGTGCACCTGGGTGGTTTAGTCAGTTAAGTGTCTGACTCTTGATTTCAGCTCAGGTAATGATCTAAGGGTTATGAGATTGAGCCCCAAGTCGGGTTTCACATTGGGCATGGAGCCTGCTTAATATTCTCTCTTTCCCTCTCCTTCTGCCTCTCCGCCCTCCCTCTCCCTCTCTAAAAACAATTAAATAAAAAACAAACAAACAAATAAATAAATAAATAAATAAATAAATAAATCATGATCTAACTATATACTGACTACATGACACTTTAATTTCAAAGACAAAAATATGCTGAAAGTAAAATGATGGAAGAATATGCACAATGCAAATTGTCGGCAAAAGAGAACTAGAGAGTCTACACTAATATTAGACAAATTAGACTTTAGGACAAGTATTGTTACTAGAGTCAAAGAAAGACATAATGATAAAAGCATGAATCCATCAAGAAGATAGAGCAATTATAAATATATATGCACCCAATAACCATCCCAAATTATATGAAATAAAACTGTCAGAATTGAAAGAAGAAATAGACAATTCAACAATGGCTGGAGACCTCAATATCCCACTTTCAAACATGGATAGAACAAATATACAAAAAATCAGCAAAGAAATCACAGGTTGAACAATATAAACCAACTAGACCTAACAAGCATCTACAGAACAGCAGAATACACATTCTCCAATTCACATGGAACATTCTCCATTATAGATAACATGTTAGGCCATATAACAAGTCTCAATAAATAAATTTTAAAATATTGAAATCAAACAAAGCATACTCTCCAATAATAGTTTGAAAGGAAAAATCCAGAGAAGAAAATTTGAGAAATTTACAATATGTGGAAACTAAACAGTCCATTTTTAACCAATGGATCAAGGAAAAAATCAAGGGAATTTTAAATATAGTTTGAAATGAAAAGAAAATGAATATACAGCATGCCAAAATCTATAGAATGCAGCAATAGCAGTGTTCAGGAGTAACTTTATAGCTGTACATGCCTAGTTTTTTTAATTTCAAGTCAATAATGTAATAATAAAAATTATAACTAAAATAATGAAATAGAGAATAGAAAAATAATAGAGAAAAATCAATGAAACCAAAAGTTGGTTCTATGAAAAGATCAATAATTTTGACAGATCTTTAACAAAGGAAAAAAAGAGAGAAGACTCAAATTACTAAAATTATGAATAAAAGGGGAAACATTCCTACTAAACACATACATATATAAAGGAGTATTGGGGAATATAATGAGTGTCAACAAATTAGATAAATAAAATGGAAAAATTCCTAGAAAGACACAAACTACCAAAACTAACTCAGGAAGAAATTAAGTTGCCAGATCCACCTCCCTGACCTCTTTGTGATCCAGCAGACTGCATTTCTTGTTTAGAAAGGGCTTTTTTCACTTCACAATTATGCCCATTAATAGTGTGGTATTTCTGAACAACAATTTTATCAACTGTATCATGATCATCAAAACTTACAAAAGCAAATCCTCTCTTTTTTCCACTCTGCCTGTCTTCCATAACTTCTATGGTTTCAATCTTGCCATACTTTTCAAAGTAGTCTGGCAACTTCATGGGTTGTGGAGGAAACTTTGGAGGTGGTGGTGGTAACTTCGGTGGAAGAGGAGGCTATGGTGCCGGAGGTGGTGGCAGCAGAGGTAGTTATGGAGGAGGTGATGGTGGGTATAATGGATTTGGAGGTGATGGTGGCAACTATAATGGTGGTCCCGGTTATAGCAGTAGAGAAGGCTATGGTGGTGGTGGACCAGGATATGGAAACCAAGAAGGCGGATATGGAGGTGGTGGTGGAGGATATGATGGTCACAATGAAGGAGGAAATTCTGGAGGTGGTAACTATGGTGGTGGTGGGAACTATAATGATTTTGGAAATTATAGTGGACAACAGCAATCAAATTATGGACCCCTGAAGGGGGGCAGTTTTGGTGGAAGAAGCTCGGGCAGTCCCCATGCTGGTGGTTATGGATCTGGTGGTGGAAGTGGTGGATATAGCAGCAGAAGGTTCTAAAAAAAATTCAGAAGAAAAGAGCTACAGTTCTTAGCAGGAGAGAGAACGAGGAGTTGTCAGGAAAGCTGCAGGTTACTTTGAACAGTTGTCCCAAATGCATTAGAGGAACTGTAAAAATCTGCCACAGAAGGAAGGATGATCCATAGTCAGAAAAGTTACTGCAGCTTAAACAGGAAACCCTTCTTGTTCAGGACTGTCATAGCCACAGTTTGCAAAAAGTGCAGCTGTTGATTAATGCAATGTAGTGTCAATTAGATGTACATTCCTGAGGTCTTTCATCTGTTGTAGCTTTGTCTTTTTCTTTTTCTTTTCATTACATCAGGTATATTGCCCTGTAAATTGTGGTAGTGGTACCAGGAATAAAAAATTAAGGAATTTTTAACTTTTCAATATTTGTGTAGTTCAGTTTTTCTACATTTTAGTACAGAAACTTTAACAAAATGCAGTTTTGAAGGTGTTTCCTTGTGAGTTAACAAGTAAAGAAGATCATTGTTAATTACTATTTTGTATGAATTTTGCTAAAGTTAACTGTAAAGAAACACCTGCTGACTTGCAGT
>NC_138372.1:115185358-115214287 GCF_054177405.1 Leptonychotes weddellii | reverse complement strand
TTTAACTTTTCAATATTTGTGTAGTTCAGTTTTTCTACATTTTAGTACAGAAACTTTAACAAAATGCAGTTTTGAAGGTGTTTCCTTGTGAGTTAACAAGTAAAGAAGATCATTGTTAATTACTATTTTGTATGAATTTTGCTAAAGTTAACTGTAAAGAAACACCTGCTGACTTGCAGTTTAAGGGGAATCTATTCTCTGCATTTCCAAACCATGAAATGAATAGGCTCTGACATGTGGAGAGAATAGATATTTGTATGTTTGCAATGTGTGTTTTAGATAAACAGAATTGGGTATTTAAATTAGCATATTTGTGAATTTAATAGCATTAAGGTTTACCTTCAAATGAAAAAATCTCAAAATTCCAAAAAAAGAAGAAATTAAAAACCTGAATACACATATAACAAGCAAAGAGATTTAGTTAGTAATCACAAAACTTCCCACAAAATCTTCCACTAATATCTATGAATTATCAGAAAGAGAAATTAAGAAATCAAAAAGAATAAAATACCCAGGAATTAATTTAACCAATGATATAAAAGACTTATACACTAAAAACTATAAGACAGTAGTGAAAAAATTGAAGAAAACATGAGTAAATGGGAAGATATGCTATGCTCATGGAATAGAAAAATTAATATTGTTAAAATGTCCATACTACCCAAAGCAGGCCAGTTTCAAGGCAATCTCTATCAAAATTCCAATGGCATTTTTCACAGAATTAGAACTAATAATTATAAAGTTTGTATGGAACCACAAATAACCAAAGCAATCTTGAGAAAGAAGAACAAAGCAGAAGTTATTGCACTTCTTGATTTTAAACTATACTACAAAGCCATAGTAATCAAAACAGTGTGGTATTGGCATAAAAACAGATACACAAATCAATGGAACAGAATAGAGAGCTCAGAATCAAGCCAACACTTTTATGGACAATTAACTTACCACCAAGGAGCCAAGAACATACAATGGAGAATGGACAGTCTCTCCAATAAATGGTGTTGGGAAAACTGGACAGCAACATGCAAAAGAATGAAACTAAACTATCTTACATCATACATTAAAATTAACTCAAAATGGATTATTAAAGACTTGAATATAAGACCTGAAACCATAAAATTCCTAGAAGAAAACATAGGCAGTAAGCTCCTTGACATTGTTCTTAGTGATATTTTTGTGAATCTGATTCCAAAGGCCAGGGAAACAGAAGCAAAAATAAACAAACGGAATTATATCAAACCAAAAAACTTCTGTACACAAAAGAGATCATTATCAAAACCAAAAGACAAACTACTGAATGGGAGGTTATTTTTCCAAATCATATATCTGACAAGGGCTTAATATCAAAAATATATAAAGAACTCATACAACTCAACAACAACAACAACAACAAAAACTGATTGAAAAATGGGCAGAGGAGCTAAACAGACATTTTTCCAGAGAAGACATACAGATAGTTAACAGACACACGACAAGATCTTCAACACTAATTATTAGGGAAATGCAAATCAAAACCACAATGAGCTATCACCTCACACCAGTTAGAATGGCTATTATCAAAAGGAAAAGAAATAATAAAGGTTGGAGAGGATGAGGAGAAAAGGGAACCATTGTAATGGTTGATGGGAATGTAAATTGGTATAGACACTATGAAAAACAGTATGTAGATGCCTCAAAAAAACTAAGGTTAGAACTACCATATGATCTAGACCTTCCACTTCTGGGGATTTATCCAAAGAATAAAAAATGCTGATTCAAAAAGATATATGCACCCCTATATTCAAATTGTAGCATTATTTGCAATAGCCAAGAAATGGAAACAACCTAAATGCCCATCAATAAATGAATGGAGAAAGAAAATGTGGAGTATAGGAGTGCCTGGTGGCTCAGTTGGTTAAGTGTCTGCCTTCAGCTCAGGTCATGATCCCAGGGAGGGTCCTGGGATCAAACCCCACATTGGGCTCCCTGATCAGCGGGGAGTCTGCTTCTCCTCCCTCTGTTCCTTGCCCTGCTTCTGCTCTCTCCTTCTCTCGCTCGCTCTCTCAAATGGATAAATAAAATCTTTAAAGAAAAAAAAAAAGAAAATGTGGAATACAGAATGGAATACTTCTCAGCCATAAAAAAAGGAACAAAATCATTTGTGGCAACATGGATGAACCTTAAAGTTATTGTGCTAAGTGAAATAAGTCAGATGGAGAAAGACAACATGATTTCACTCATAAAAAAGAGTGAAAAAAAAAAACACACCAAAAAAAACAAATAAAACAAAAATAAACTCATAGATACAGAGACTAGAATGTGGGTTACCAAAGTGGAAGGGGTGTGGAGAGTGGGTGAAATGAATAAAGGGGGTCAATTGTATAGTGATGGATGATAACTAGATTTTTAGTGGTGATAACTTTGTAGTGTATACAGATGTCAAACTATAATGTACACCTGAAACATAATGTTATATAACAAGTTTACCTTTATAAATAAAAAAGAAAAAATCTATTAGAACTAATAAGTAAGGTTAGCAAAGTTTCAGGATGTAAGATCAATACACAAAAATCAGTTATACCCTGTCAATGAACAGTCTGAAAATGAAGAAAACAAATTCATTTACAAAAACATCAAATAAAAACCAAATA
Source organism: Leptonychotes weddellii (assembly GCF_054177405.1). NCBI lineage: Eukaryota > Metazoa > Chordata > Mammalia > Carnivora > Phocidae > Leptonychotes > Leptonychotes weddellii. The sequence continues at coordinate 115,211,657 of NC_138372.1, read as the reverse complement.
TTTAGGTATAATTTAACATAAGAAGTATAAGAATTTACACTGAAAATTACAAAATATCACTGAAAGAAATTAAAGACATAAATAAGTGGTAGATAAACATCCTGTGTTCAATGACTGGAGCATTTAATATTGTTAAAATACCAGTAGTCCCCAGATTGATCCAGAGATTCAACACAATCCCTTTCAAAATTCAAACTGCCTTTTCTTTTACAGAACTATACAGCTGATCCTAAAATTCATATGGAATTACAAAGGACCCAGAATGGGCAAAACACTCCTGACAAATAAGAGCAAAGTTGGGAGATTCACACTTTCTGATTTCAAATTCTACTACAAAGCAATAGTAATCAAGACAGTGTGATACTGGCATAAAGATATATATATATATATCAAAGGAATAAAGTTGAGATTCTGGAAGTAAACACATACATGTATAGTCAATTGGCTTTAGAGAGAGCTACCAAGGTCATTCAATGGAGAAAGAATACTCTTTTCAGCATATGGTGCTGGGACAACTGAATATCAACATGCAAGGGAATGAAGATGCTGAACATCATTGCTCATTAAGGAAATGCAAATCAAAACCACCATGAGCTAGCACTTCACACCCACTAAAATGGCTATAATTTAAAAAAAAAGAAAGAAAACATTTGTTGGTGAGGATGTGGAAAAACTGGAGCCCTCAAACATTGCTGATGGGATTGTAAAATGGTACACCTGCTATTGAATCAGTTTGACATTTCTAAAAAAGTTAAACATAGAATTATCACATGACCCAGTGTATTAGTTTCCTAGGTCTTCCATAACAATTACCATAAACTGGATGACTTACAGAAATTTATTGCTTTACATTTATGAAGTTTAGAAATTCAAAATCAAAGTGTGATTTCATACCATGCTCCCTCTGAAAATGCTAGGAAAGAATCCTTCCTTGTCTCTTCTAGCTTCTGGTGGTTGTCAGCAATCCCTGCCTTCCTTGGCTTAGAGTTGTATCACTTCAATTTGTGTTTCTGTCTTCACGTAGCTGCCTCCTCTCTGTGTATGTCTGTCTCTCTGTCCAAATCTCCCTCTTCTTATAAGGAGATCCATCACTTGATTAGAGTTCACCTTAATCTAGTATGACCTAATCTTCATTTGATTATATCTGCAAAGACCCTATTTTGAAATAAGGTCATGTCACAGGTACCAAAGGTTAGGACTACAACATATCTTTTGGGAAAATAAAATTTAACCCACAACACCCAGAAATTCCACTATGAAGTATATACCAAAAAAATATTGAAAATAGGTACTCAAACAAAATCTTGTGCATGAATGCTCCTAGGAGTACTATTCATAATAGCAAAAAACATGTAACCAACCCAAATATCCATCAACTAATGACTGGACAAATGTGGTATACACATACAATGGAATGTTACTCAACCAGGAAAAGGAACGTAAGTAATGAAACTGGATACCACTGGATAAATCTTGAAAACATTATGCTAAGTGAAAGAAGCCAGATACAAATGGCCATTTATATGATTTCATTTATATGAAATGTTCAGCATAAGCAAATCCATAGAGACAAAAAGTAAGTAGTAGTTGCAAGGGATGGGGAGAAGGGGGAAATTAGTGACTACTAATGGGTATCAGGGTTTTTTTGGTATGGAAGTAAATGTGGTAGAATTAGATAGTAATTGTACAACTTTGTGAAAATACTAAAAACTACAAAATTGTATACTTTAAAATGATGAATTTTATGATGTGTACTTTATAACTCAATATAAAAAATAAATTTTAAAAAATAATTGTAATGTACACCTGTTAATGTTGATCTCTAATGAGATTTTATAGATTTTTTTATCTTTGAAAATGTCTTTCACAAAGATAGGTACTACCAAATACTGATGTTGATCATCATTCTAATTATATGGTTTTAATTGAGTATATTTATCTTTATACATTTGCTTCATAGGCCAAAAAATGCTGCTGGGAAAAATACCTGCTACAAATTTGTGTAGGAATGAAGATCTCATTTCTTGTTTTAACTTTCAACAGTACAGAAAGTATATAAAGTAGCTTGACATTACTTGTGATTCAAACAACAAAAACCAAGATGACTTTGCCTCAGTACAAGTTACTCATGTAAGCACTGTTTTCCTTGTAATTTTAGGTTGAACTCACTAATAAAATTTATAAGTTGCAGCAAAAGCCAATTTGCAAAGCTATTCAGTGCTTGATAATAGTAATCCAAAGAGATTCTTCTCTTTCAGAAAAATTTCAATCTTGGCCTTGAGCTCAAAAAAACCACAATAAAACATTACCACTGCTAAATCATTGAACTGTTATGCAGAAGAGCAAGCTAGGATATTTCTCTTCTATTTCTGACAAAAATTCACAGAACTCATAGTGGTTAAGTCACAAGAGTGAATGAAATCCACTGTTAACACTACCGGTTCAGTAACAAATGGTAGACTGAAATATTTCCTGTGAAGTACTACTGAATAACCAAAGACTTTAAACAGCTTTTGTCTTCAAAAGCTTTGTTAATTTGTTCAACCAAAACTTTCCTGCTTCACAGGTATTTTTACCACTATCAGTTGTAACACATTTTTTAGAAGATATCATTTTCAGGTTGTATTGTATTAGCATTTCATAACTTATTTGAAAATATTCTCACCTGTAGCTATTCCATGCAAACTATTCATAGGGCTAATACTTTATCACTTCAAACTTGGTATTTAATCTTTGAATAACAGAAATGATTGAGAAATATCAATAATATTTTCAACTCATCAGAAGCCAAGGAAAACCACTTGAAATAATTTGCCTTCTTTCTTAACTGACTACTGTTGTTACTTCTCAGTCAAGCTTGCCTTAGTCCCAATGCAGTGGCCCCCTCTCCCAGTAGACCAGCACAAACCCCTGCCCATACCATGTCTCTGGACCAGAGTTCCATAGGGCCCCAATTCTGGTGGAGTTCGTGTCAGGTCTCATTTCACAAGCAGACCAGAGCACACCTAGTTAACACTTACCACATTCAGGCCAGGGACAAAATGCTGCCCACAGCAGGCAAGGAAAGCCTCCACAGATGACTGGCCTGAAGGACAGAACAGCAAAAACACAATAGCAGAGTGCCCACAGCACACACAGAGACATTCCTTGAAGGACCAGGCCCTGGGCACTATATGACCTCTTCTTCACAAGGCCATTACTTTCAGGGGCAGGAGACATGCAGAAACTCAGACAAAATGCCAAGACAGAGGAATTTATCCCAAATGAAAGAACAAGATAAGGCCACGGCCAGAGATCTAAGCAAAACAGATATAAGTAACACATGCCTGATAGAGAATTTAAAGCAACAATCATAAGGATACTCACCAGGCTCAAGAAAAGAATAAAAGACATCAGTGAGACCCTTACAAAGAGATAAGAGTTAAAAAAGAATCAGTCAGAGATGAAGAATGCAATAAATGAGATCAGAAACAGGCTTGATGCAATGAACAGCAAGCTGGAAGAAGAAGAGAAATAAAGTAGTGACCTAGAAGACAAAATAATGGAAAATAAAGAACCTGAACAAAAGAGAGAAAGAATAATTATGCAACATGAGAAAAGACTTAGAAAACTCAGTGACTCCATCAAACATAATAACATTCATATTATAGGAGTCCCAGAAGAAGAGAGAAAAGGGGTCAGAAAATTTATTTCAAAAAATAATAGCAGAAAATTTCCCTAATCTAGGGAAGAAAACAGACATCCAGATCTAGGAAGCACAGATAATTGCTACCAAAATCAAAAAAAGCAGGCCAACACCAAGACATATTAAATTTGCAAAATAAAATTAAATTTGCAAAATGCAGGGATAGAGAAAAAATCTTAAAATCAACAAGACAAAAGAAGTCCTTAACTTACAAAGGAAAACCCATAAGGTTAGCTGGAGATTTCTCAACAGAAATTTGGCAAGCAAGAAGAAAGTGACATGATATAATCAAAGTGCTGAACAGGAAAAATCTGAAGTCAAGAATACTCTATCCAGCAAGGCTATCATTCAGAGTGGAAGGAGAGATAAAGAGTTTCCCAGAATCACAAAAACAAAAGGAATTCATGACCACTAAACAAGCCCTGCAAAAAATATTAAAGGGAACTCTTTCAGTGCAAAGGAGAGACCAAAAGTGACAAAGACAAGAAAGGATCAGAGAAAATATCCAGAAACAATGACAAAACAAGTAATAAAATGGCAATAAATATGTCTATCAATAATTACTTTGAATGTAAATGTACTAAACACTCCAACTAAAAGACATAGGGTGTCAGAATGGATAAAAAAAAAATAAGACCCATCTATATGCTGACTACAAGAGACTCATTTTAGACCTAAAGACACCTGCAGACTGAAAGTGAGGGGACAGAGAAACATTTATCATGCAAACGGATGTCAACAGAAAGCCAGAGTAGCAATACTTACATCGGACAACCTGGACTTTAAAACAAAGACTGTGGGGCGCCTGGGTGGCTCAGTTGTTAAGCATCTGCCTTCGGCTCAGGTCATGATCCCAGAGTCCTGGGATCGAGCCCCGCATCAGGCTCCCTGCTCGGTGGAAAGCCTGCTTCTCCCTCTCCCACTCCCCTTGCTTGTGTTCCCTCTCTTGCTGTGTCTCTCTCTGTCAAATAAATAAATAAAATCTTTAAAAAAAAAAAAAAGACTGTAACAAGAGACAAAGAAGGGCATTATATAATCATAAAGGGGACAACCCAACAAGAAGATATAACAATTGTAAATATTTATGCACCCAGCATGGGAGCACCCTAATATATAAAACAATTAATAACAAACATAAAGGAACTCATTGATAGTAATACAAAAATTTTAGGAGACCTTAACACCCCACTTACATCAATGGACAGATCAACTAAACAGTATATCAACAAGGAAACAATGGCTTCGAATGATACACTGGACCAGATGGACATAACAGATATAATCAGAGTGTTCCATCCTAAAACAGCAGAATATACATTCTTTTCAAGTGCACATAGAACACTCTCCAGAACAGATCACACATTACATTACAAAACAGACCTCAACAAATTCAAAAAGATTTAAATCATACTGTATATCTTTTCTGACCACAACACTATGAAACTAGAAGTCAACCACAAGAAAAACTTTGGAAAGACCACAAATACATGGAAGTTAAACAACATGCTACTAAACAATGAATGAGTCAACCAGGAAATCAAAGAAGAAATTAAAAAAAAAAAAATACAAGGAAACAAATGAAAATGAAAACATAATGGTCTAAAACCTTTGGGATACAGCAAAAGCAGTCCCAAGAGGGAAGTATACAGCAATACAGACCGACCTCAAGAAGCAAAAAATCTCAAATAAACAACCTAAACTTACACCTAAAGGAGCTAGAAAAAGAACGGTAAAAGAAGCCTAAAGCCAGCAGAAGGGAGGAAGGAAATAATAAACTTAGAGCCAAAATAAATGATATAGAAACTAAAACCAAACAAACAAACAAAAAAATAAAACAGATAAATGAAACCAGGAGGTGGTTCTTTGAAAATATTAATAAAATTGATAAACCTCTAGCCAGACTTATCAAAAAGAAAAGAGAAAGGACCTAAATAAATAAAATCACAAATGAGAGAGGAGAAATAACAACCAATACCACAGAAATACAAACAATTGTAAGAGAATATTATGAAAAACTATATGCCAACAAACTGGACAACCTAGAAGAAATAGATAAATTCTTAGGAACATATAAACTACCAAAACTGAAACAGGGAGAAATAGAAAACTTGAACAAATAACCAGCAAAGAAATTGAATCAGTAATCAAAAAACTCCCAACAAACAAAACTCCAGGTCCAGATGGCTTCACAGGTAAAGTCTATCAAACATTTAAAGAAGAGTTAATACCTATAAATCTCAAACTATTCCAAAAAAGTGAAAAGGAAGGAAAACTTCCAAATTCATTCTACAAGGCCAGCATTACCTTGATACCAAAACCAGATAAAAACTCCATTAAAATAAAGGGCACCACAAGACAATATCCCTGATGAACATGGATGCAAAAATTCCCAATGAAATTCTAGCAAACCAAATCCAACAATACATTTAAAAAAATCATTCACCACAATCAAGTGCAGTTTATTCCTGTGGCAAGGGTGGTTTCAATATTCACAAATCAATCAATGTGATACACCATATTAATAAAAGAAAGAATAAGAACCATACGATCATTTCAATAAATGCAAAAAGGCATCTTTTATCAATTCATGATAAAAACCTTCAACAAAGTAGGCTTAGAGGGAACATACCTCAACACAATAAAGGCCATTTATGAAAAACCTACAGCTAATATCATCCTGAATGGGTAAAAACTGAGAACTTTTCCTCTATAGTCAGGAACCAAACAGAGATGTCCACACTCACCACTTTTATTCCACAAAGTACTGGAATAGACAGCAAGTAGACAACAAAAAGAAATAAAAGGCATCCAATTCAGTAAGGGAGAAGTAAAACTTATACTATTTGCAGATGACATGATACTATATATAGAAAACCCTAAAGACTCCACACACACACAAAAAAAATACTTGAAGTAATAAATGAATTCAGTAAAGTTGCAAAATACAAAATTAATACCGAGAAATTGGTGCATTTCTACACACTAATAATGAAGAAGCAGAAAGAGAAATTAAGAAAAACAATCCCATTTATAATTGCACCAAAAAAAATACCTAGGAATAAATTTAACTAAAGAGCTGAAAAGACCTGTACTCTGAAAACTATCAAACAATGATGAAAGAAATTAAAGATGATACAAATGAAAAGATATTCCATGTTCAAGGATTGGAAGAATTAATATTGTTAAAATATTCATATCACCCAAAGAAATCTAGAGATTCAATGCAATCCCTGTCAAAATACCAACATTTTTCATAAAACTAGAATAAGTAATACTAAAATCTGTATGGAATGACAAAAGACTCCAAATAGCCAATGCAATCTTGAGAAAGAGAAAACAAGCTGGAGGTATCTCAATCCCAGATTTCAAGTTATAATATAAAGCTATAGTAATCAAAACAGTAGAGTATTAGCAGAAAAATAGATACATATATCAATACAAGAATTTACAACAGGGAAAAGACAGTCTCTTCAGTAAATGGTGCTGGAATAAATGGACAGCTACATGTAAAAGAATAAAAGTGGACCACTTTCTAACACCACTTACAAAAATAAAGTCAAAATACTCAAAAAACTAAATGTGAGACCTGAAACCTTAAAAATCTTAGAAGAGAACACAAACAGTAATTTCTCTAACATCAGTCATAGAAACATTTTCCTAGATATGTCTGCTGAAGCAAGGGCGACAAAATCAAAAATAAACTCTTGTGACTACATCAAACTAAAAAGCTTTTGCACAGCAAAAGGAACCATTAACAAAACAAAAAGGCAACCTACTGAATGGGAGAAGATACTTGCAAAATCATTTATCTGATAAGGGGTTAACATCCAAAATATATAAAGAACTTATAAAACTCAACAACAAAACAGCAATCTGATTAAAAAATGGGCAGAAGACCTGAATAGACATTTCTCCAAAAAAGATATACAAATGGCCAACAGACACATGAAAAAATGCTTAACATCACTAATCATCAGGGAAATGCAAATCAAAACCACACATCTTATACCTGTCAGAATGGCTAAAATCAAAAAGACAAGAAATAAGTGTTGGTGAGGATGTGGAAAAAAAGAAACCCTCATACACTGTTGAAGGGAATGTAAACTGGAAGCAATTGTGGAAAATTGTACAGAGGTTTCTCAAAAATTTAAAAATAGAAAAACCACATGATCCAATAATTCCACTATTGGGTATTTTACCCAAAGAAAACAAAAACTAATTCGAAAAATATTTACATCCTTCCCTATGTTTATAGCAGCATTATACAATGTAACAAGATATGGAAGCAACCTATGTGTCCATCAATAGAAAAACAGACAATAAGATGTAATGGTGGTGGTGGAGGTGAGTGTGTGTGTGTGTACATGTAAATACATAAGTCATGGGAATATAGTCAGTGTTATTATAATAGCCTTGTATGGTGACAGGTGGTAGCTACACTTGTGCTGAGCATAGCATAATGTTTAAACTTGTCAAATCACTATGTTACACACCTGAAACTAATGAACATTATATGTCAACTACACTCAAATGCAAAAAAAATTTTTAATGCAGAATTGTGAGACTGAATAAAAACCAAGAACCAATTACATGCTGTCTACAAGAAATTCACATGAAATACACTGATAGATCAAAAGGAAAAACATGGAAAAAACTGCAACAACTGTTTATTAGAAAGCTAACTATATTAATATCAGACAAAGTAGACTTCAGAAAAATAAGAATGTTACCAGGAATAAAGAGAAACTTTTCATAGTAATAAAGTAATCAGTTCACCAAGAAAGTGTAATAATCATAAATATCTATGCACCTAGTAACAGCTTCAAAACATATGAAGCAGAAACTGACAAACTGAAAGAAAAAATAGAGAAGTCCACAACTGTCGAGAGATATTTCAATACTCCTGTCTCTGTAACTGGTAGAAACAGGAAGGAAAAATCAGTAAGGACAAAGAAGACTTAACACTATCAATCAAGTTTGACCCAACTGACAGTTACAGAGTACTCTATTATTATTAGCAAAATACCATAAATTTCAAACACATATATATAACATTCACCAAAATAAGTCTTAATAAATTCAGTGCCATAAAATAAGTTTCAATAAATCTAATGAAAATAAAATTATACAAAGTACATTCTGGAACCACAACTAAATTAAAATAGAATTCAATTCCAGAAAGATATCTGGAACATTCCAAAATATGTGGAACTTGGCAATACCTTTCTATATAATCCATACGTCAAGGAACCAACTTGATTTTGTGGGGGGAAAAATCATTAGGGAGCTTAGAAAACATCTTGAACTAAAGGAAAATGATGACAAACCGGGGCGCCTGGGTGGCTCAGTCATTAAGCATCTGCCTTCGGCTCAGATCATGGTCCCAGGGTCCTGGGATCGAGCCCCATCGGGCTCTCTGCTCAGTGGGTGGCCTGCTTCTCCCTCTCCTACTCACCCTGCTTGTGTTCCCTCTCTCGCTGTGTCTCTCTCTGTCAAATAAATAAATAAAGGATCTACTTCTTGTATTAACTTTAGATTAGTAACCCCAAAATGAATAAAAAGCATTCTGCTTTTTGTTTGCCTAAAAAAAATAAAATAAAATAAAATAAAATCTTTAATAAATAAATAAATAAATAAAGGAGAACGATAACAAACTTGTCAAAATTTGTGGGGTCATTTAAGGCAATGTTTACAGAGAAATTTATGGCTTTAAATGCTTATGTTAGAAAAGAAGAAAGTTCCAATAATCAATTGTCTATCCATTTTAGGGAACTAGGAAAAGAAAAGCAAATTAAACCTAAAGTAAATAGGAGAAAATAAATAATTAAGAGTGGAACACAATAAAAACAAGGCCAAAAAAAGGGAAAGAGCAATGAAATATAAACCAGTTCTTTGAAAAGTCTGATAAAGTTGAGAAGAAATTCTAGTTTAAAGAAAAAACTCAATTACTAATATTAGGATCAAAAGAAGGAAAATCATGAAGATTCTACAGACACTTAGAATAAGAGACTACTATAAAGAAATCTAGGGGAAAAAATTTCTGATCACTTAGATGGAACAAATTCCTTAAAGACACAAATTACCAAAATTGATTATAGAAGAAAAAGAAATTCTAAATAGCTGCCATATCAATTAGAGAAATTGACTTAGAATTAATCCCTTCTCACAAATAAAATTTCAGGCCCAGATGGCTTCACTTACTCAAGTTCATTATTATTATTTCAAATATTTAAGAGAGAAATAATATCAGTTCTTTAGAAAGAACTTAGAATCTAATAGAGGAGGAGGGACCTTTTCTCAGCTGACTTTATGAGACAATTCTTTCCCTGATAACAATAAGAGGCAAGGACATTACAAGAAAAGAAAATTTAAGAGTAATATTTCTCATGTACATAGAGGCAGAAATCTTAATAAAATATAAGCAAATTAAATCCAGCGATACATAAAAAGTATAATACATTATGACTAAGTGGGGTTTTCCCAAGAATACAAAGGTGGTATAACATATGGAAAAAAAAAAATGTAATTCACCATATTAACAGAATAAAGGAGAAAAGATATCTGAGCATCTCAATAAATGTAGAAAATGTATTTTACAAACTTCAATACCCATTCATAATTTTTAAATCTCAGAAAACTGGGACTAGAAGGAAACTTCCTCAACTTGATGAAGGGTATCTACTAAACCTGCAGCTAACATCATACTTAATAATGAAGACAGTATTCCACCCCACCCCTGCAACGATCAGGAACAAGGCAAAGATATCTGCTCTAACAACTTCTGTTCAACATTGTGTTTGAGGTGCTACTAGTGAAATAATGCGAAAAAAGAAAAAAGACATACAGTTTGAAAAGGAAAAAGTAAACTATCTTAATTTGCAAAAGAAATTATTGTGTACATAAAAAATGCTAAGAAATCTATGAAGAAAAAGCTACTAGAATTAATAAGTGAATTTAGCAAGTTTATAGGCCACATGATCAATATTTAAAAATTAGTTGTATTTATATACCCTAGCATGAACAATTAGAGAAATTGAGAAAATAATACCATTTGATTAACATGAAAATTAAATACTTAAGGATAAATTTAATAAAAATATGTACACTGAATTTATAAAATATTGCTGAGAAAAAATGAAGACCTATACAGATAAGGAAATATTGGAAAACTCAATAGGGTTAAGATATAAATCATCCCTTCCTAAATTGATCCAAAAAGATTAATGTAATCCTAATTAAGATCCCAGGAGGCTTCTTTGTAAAGGCTGACAGGTTAATTATATTTATATGGAACATTAAAAGACCTTGAACAATGAAAACAATTTTGAAGAACAAAGCTGTAGAACTTACACTACTTATTTCAATACTTACAGGTACAGTTATCAGAAGAGTATGTACTGACTGACATAAAGAGCAACAGAACAGAAGAGACCAGTGGCTATGGGTATGCATATATATATATATATATATATATATATATATACACATATATATATGGTCAATTTATTATTTACAAAGGTGCTAAGATAATTCAATGGGGAAAGAACAGTCTTTTCAACAAATTGTGCTGGAACAACTGGAAAGCCATATGGGAAAAAAAATGAAATTCAATCCTTACCTCATATCACACACAAAAATTGCCCAAAATGGCTCACAGACTTAAACATGAAAATTATAGTGCTTCTAGAAGAAAACACAGGAGAAAATGTTTGAGACCTGGGGACAGGCAAATATTGACTTGTTTTGGTCAATAAAATGTGAATGGATATGAAGTGGCAGCTTTAAGTGCCAGGGTATGATATAACATGCTCCTTTTCCCATGTAATCATGAAAGCATCTGTCAAAAGGGAATCTCTGTCAACCTGTGCAGAGATCCTTTGTGGACATGTAGCATGAGTGAGACTTAAATCTTTGCTATGATAAACCACTGATAATTTGGGCATTCTTTGCTACTGAAGCATATTCTAGTCCAGTCTGTAATAAATGTTTTGGATACACAGTTCATATGCTATTTTTCTTAGAAATGTAAGGTCTTATTGGCACTTTTAATGTAGAAAGCTGGCAAATCATCAGTTGAGAACTTCAGTCAAGCATGAAATTTGAGGTGTGACCTCAAAAAAACAAACATGCTGTTAAAGGTGACTTGTGTCCATCCTTTGGGCAAAGAAAAAAAAATTAGAAAAGTATTATTAAAAGAATTTCAAGAGAAAGGTATGAAATAATTTCTAGTGAACCTATGCTCTAGATTTTAAATCCATACTTTTATTCTACATAAAGATGACTCTGTACTAACAGACAACCTCTGCTTTCTTACTAAACCTAATAAAGATTAGAAAGAAATGAAGACTCCATTGCAACCAACTGGCTTAAGGACTAATTAAATAGCTTGACTTTACATTGGACTTTAATTCCAAATATTACAATGACACACTCATTTCATCCATTCATTGTCTTTGTAGGTAGCAAATAAATCAGTGTTTTTGACTCTGAATACTTCCTCTTTTAACTGACAAATGAATGTTAGAAATGGTATGCCAACATTTCACCATGAAGCTATCAATTTCCTTCCCAGAATCTGATCCACACACATTCCAAAAAATTAACACACAAGATTTAATCCAAGCATTTCTTCCTTTTCCCAAAATGTACAAGTTGAGTCCATTTTACAACAATCAGGATCATCCAATTTTGCATGTGGAGTTTGTTAAGTGCTGTGCCAAAAGAAAAGTCAGCCTGGTGGGAAGAAAAAAAAGCTGTGTTGCTCTATGACCATGGCCAGTAGATTGCACTCAGTTAACTTCTTTCAGGCATAATTCATCATGGACACAGCCAATTTGTTAACACATGTTCTCTGGCTGAATTAGGCCATAGCCCTATTGCCCTGCATACCATTATATCCATAGACATGCCAAATAACACTCCATTTTCAGTTGGGCAACCCAAATTAAAAACCCCTCCAAGACATTTATAAACTGCTTACCTCACCATGTCTATTAGTTAGATCTGTTTATAACTTCAAGGAACATTTCTGAGCACTCAGTAATCATAATATTGGGGCTTTTTACAAAGTAACAAGACCTCTCTTATAGTAATTACTATGTAATAGGTTTTTCACAAAAATACATTTCCCTTGGGACGCCTGGGTGGCTCATTCAGTTAAGCGTCTGCCTTCAGCTCTGGTCATGATCCCAAGGTCCTGGGAAAGAGCCATGTGGGCTCCCCGCTCAGTGGGGAATCTGTTTCTCCCTCTCCCTCTGTCCCTCCCCGCCCCCAGCTCCCCCACCATGCTTGCACACATGCTCGCTCTCTCTCTTGCTCTCTCTCAAATAAATAAAATCTTTTTAAAAAATACATTTCCCTTACATGCATAAATAACCTTATATTTTAATATTCTCATGATCTATTAATTTCCTATCAAATCTATGGACATAGCATTAAGAAAATAATATCAATTCTCAAAACAATTATTTAACTGGAACCAACAATTCCTTGTCCTTAAAATTCTTTAAACTTTCATCCCAACTATCCCCCTTTGTTTGATACTTGGCTAGAAATGGAGAAAATTGAAAGATTTTTCAAGTCCTGAAAAGCGAAGGCTTACAATTCATAAATTAGAAATCAAAGGACTAATTTTTCTGCTCACCTTCTCACAAGATCTTTTTATTTTTATTTTTTTAAATATCCGTATGAATAAAAAGAAAGAGTTGCCATGGTATTTTAGTATGATGTTATGTCCAGGAGATATCACAATTCAGAATATTTGCAGTCCATCAAATGAAACCTTACACAGCATATGTTTTTAAACTCCTATCAGTGTCATAAATGTTATAGGATTCCTGGCTTGTTAGCTTATGGAGGCTATGATACTCACAGCACTTCAAGGTGTTTTATACTACATCAGATTGCCAAGAAATCTGTTTCTCCCTACTATCCCTGCCTATTATTAAACTGGGCCATTCAAAATCCTTTCAGGGTCAACACAAGTTGAAATTTGAATCATTAGGTTCCTTTATCATGGGGTATTATCCCAAGCATAAAACACTAAAAAGAGATGTACATCATTTCCTTTGCGTTCTCTTTCACTAGTCTTTTGGTCAGAGATCAGCAAAGATCTACACAGACAACAAACATATCTTAAGTATTTACAATGTTCCAGTTATCATGCTGTACTCTACAAATACAAAAGTGATTAAGTCCTGGTCTCAAGTTGCTTATGGTCTAACAGAGAAAACATCCCTTAATTACACAAACATAGAGACATTCTCAGGATGTTATGGTATTAACTTTCCCATGTATAATGTAAGTTTGGTACTTGGCTGGATCATCTTAAACTCTAACTGTAAAAGTGTTCAACAGTACATTAACCATGGCAAGCAAAACATTTTTATTTTGTATATTTTATTTTGTTTACCACCCATTTAGAAAATTTTCTTGGGTTTTTTTATAAGCCAATTTTAGTTATTTTTTAAAAGATCTTGCAAAAATCTATCAATATCCAAAATTGTCTTTTTTGCCAGGTCTCAAAGATTCATGCTACAGCAGGATTGGACCATCTGCTTTACCCAAATCTCAGGAAACAGGGCTTATAAGTGTGAGTGGATTCTCTGAAGGTCTACACACAAGATACCATTAGTGGACACAGCCAAGGAACATTTTAGGTTACTACCAGCCTACTATCAATAGCCATAGGCCACATTTTCTTCTGAGGTCATCTAACCTTATTTTCATTTATAGGCTAATGTCATATGCAAGCCAGATTATCTAAAACAGTCACTTGATCTACAGATAGCAAGCACAGTATTTTTTGAAGTGTATCAACAGCTTTCCTCTTTTATGTATCATAAAGATAGATAAAATTATCTATCTTCCTTGAAAATTAGGATGATACTAAGATTGTTGCAGCATTAAAATAAAGAGAAATAAAAATTAGTAATCGCTTGGACCACAAAATAGAATTTTCAAGTCAATGAGGATAAGAAATAGTCCTGAAAGTCAGGCTTTGTATGAGAGAAAAGGATTTTCTAAATTCCTTTATGTCCTTGTTTAACAAATTAAGACATAGTCTGACTGATTTGATCACAGATTTTTCTATAAAAGAAGTCCATCCACTCTCACCACTTTTATATATAGTACTGCAAGTCCTAACCACAGCAATTAGACAACAAAAAGAAATAAAAGACATTCAAATTGGTAAAGAAGAAGTAAAACTTTCACTATCTGCAAATGACTTGAAACTATATATAGAAAACCCTAAAGACTCCACCAAAAAAAACTACTAGAACTGATCAATGCATTCACTAAAGTTGCAGGATACAAAATCAATGTACAGAAATCTGTGGCATTCCTATACACTAATACTGAAGCAGCAGAAAGTGAAATTAAGAAAACAATCCCATTTACAATTGCACCAAAAAGAATAAAATACCTGGGAATAAACTTAACCAAAGAAATGAAAGATCTGTACTCTGAAAACTATAAAATATTGATTAAAGAAATTCAGGACAACTCAAAGAAATGGAAAGACATGCTAATGAATTGGAAGAACAAATACTGTTAAAATGTCTATACTACTCAAAGCAATCTATAGATTTAATGTAGTCCCTATCAAAATACCAACAGCATTCTAATTCACAGAATTAGACAAACAATCCTAAAACTTGTATGGAACCACAAAAGACCCCAATAGCCAAAGCAATCTTGAAAAAGAAAAATAAACCTAGAGGTATCACAATTCCAGACGTCAAGATATACTAGAAAGCTGTGATAATCAAAACAATATGGCACTGGCATAAAGACAGACACACAGATTAATAGAACACAACAGAAAACCCAGAACTAAACCCACAAGTATAATGTCAATTAATCTTCAACAAAGGAAGAAAGAATATGCAATGAGAAAAAGACAGTCTCTTCAACAAATGGTGTTGGGAAAACTAGACAGCTACATGCCAAAGAATGAAAACAGACCACTTTCTTACACCATACACAAAAATAAATTCAAGATGGATTTTGAATTTATGTGCGACCTGAAACCATAAAAATCCTAGAAGAGAATATAGGCAATACTTTCTCTGACACCAGCTGTAGCAACATTTTTCTAGCTATGTCTCCTGAGGCAAGCGACATAAAAGCAAAAATAAACTATATCAAAATAAAAAGTTTCTGCACAGTAAAGGAAACAACAAAAGCAAAAGGCAACCTACTGAATGGGAGAAAATATTTGCAAATGACATACCCAATATTTAGTATCTAAAATATATAAAGAACTGATAGAGCTCAATACCCAAAAAACAATCCAATTAAAAATGGGCAGAAGACATAAACAGACATTTCTCCAAAGACATACAACTGGCCAACAGACACATGAGAATATGCTCAACATCACACACCGTCAGGGAAACACAAATCAAAACCACAATGAGATACCACTTCACACCTGTCAGAATAGCTAAAATCAAAGCCACAAGAAACAAGTGTTGGTGAGGATGTGGAATAAAAGGAACTCTCTTGCACTGTTGGTGCGAATGCAAACTGGTGTAGTCACTGTGGAAAAGAGTATGGAGATTCCTCAAAAAGAGAAAACTAGAACTACCCTATGATCCAGTAATCATACTACTGGGTATTTACCCAAAACTTACAAAAACACTAATTGAGGGGTGCCTGGGTGGCTGGCTCAGTTGTTAAGCATCTGCCTTCAGCTCAGGTCATGATCCCAGGGTCCTGGGATCGAGCCCTGCATCGGGCTCTCTGCTCAGCGAGAAGCCTGCTTCTCCCTCTCCCACTCCCCCTACTTGTGTTCCCTCTTTCACTGTGTCTCTGTCAAATAAATAAATAAAATCTTTAAAAAAAAAAAACACTAATTGAAAGGGCTACATGCACCCTTATGCTTATTGCGACATTATTTACAATAACTAAATTATGGAAGCAGCCCACACGTCCACCAATATATGAATGGATAAGGAAGATGTGATGTGTGTATATAGACACACACATATATATACAATAGAATATTATTCAGTCATAGAAAAGGGGTGGAATCTTGCAATTTGCAATGACATGGATGGGATAAAGAGTATAATGCTAAGTGAAATAAGTCAGTCAGAGAAAGACAAATATCATATGATCTCACTCATACATGGAATTTAAGAAACAAAACAAACAAGCAGAGGGAAAATAAAAGACAGAGAGGCAAATCAAGAAACATTGTTACCCCAGAGAACAAACTGGTGGTTACCAGAGGGGAGGTGGTTGGGGGGATGGGTTAAATAGGTGATGGGATTAAGGAATGCACTTGTGATGAGCACCGGGTGATCTATGGAATTGTTGAATTACTATATTGTACACCTGAAACTAATATAACACTGTATGTTAACTAACTGGAATTAAAATAAAAACTTAAAAAAACTGGTCAAAATGGTAGATTTTATATTATGTATATTATACTACAATACAAAAAGAAGATAGTAACTATTAAACATTAAAATAATGCTTCATATGGTACTTAGTAACAACATACTCTACAAAGTGAAGTCTCCAAGGGATACATGCTGTATAAATTACATATCTTACTTATCAATGTGAATTTTCAACAGAAACAGACTAATATGTTAATGAGTAAATAAATAAAACAGCTAAAATATTTAAAATAAAGATCAGTAATAATTTCCTCATCAGAAGCCTTAGCAATTTACAAACTAGTTTGAGGGCCGTATACATTTCATTCTTACTTAGAAGTACACTGAATAAGAACAGATAAAAATATGTTGTTGTAACAGAATTTGAAGTAACTGTAAAATGATACCTGCTACAGATATATTAGTTTCACAACTAAATAAATATTTTTTAAAAGTCACTGTATTCATTCTGTAACAAGTACCTTAACAAGTGAATATTAAAATATACATTATTTGTAAGTAAAAATATGAAAGAATATGGTGAAAACAAGCAAGCTAGAACACTAAGTCCTCTAAAGAGTTAAAATAAGCAGTAGTCTGAGCAGTCACCCTCTAGAATCATGTCTTCATAAATCTGATTCATTTATAGAGTGTTTTTGATGATAGGCAATTCTTTGTTGAAAGTTAAGTGCTCTTTTATATGAATAAATAAAGAAGTCTTTGGTTTGAACTAATACATTATTTTGACAAATGTTTATTGGAAACCCAATTATAGGTTCATAAATCAGGGTTCTTTGTGGTCCATCAGGTGAGCTCACCAATGCCACCAGATGTCATGGTGCATACCAACAGGGTAATTAAAACAATTCCATGGAATGCTGTCCTTTTACACAATGACAGTAATCAAAACAGAGGGAAAAAAATAGCTTATTATCTTTAATTTACTGAAAATGCTTTTGCAAGATGTTGTGACCATACCTTAAAGGAAAAAGAAACACATTTGTTTTCTATTTACTGCTAGATTAAAATGACAAGGTCAAAGGGTGCCTGGATGGTTCCATCAGTTAAGCATCTGACTCTTGATTTTGGCTCAGGTCATGATCTCAGGGTTGTGAGATCAAGCCCCATGTTGGGCTCTTCACTGGGCATGGGGGCATGGAGCCTGCTTAAGATTCTCTCTCTCCCTGTCCCTCTGCCCCTCCCCACTGCTCTCCCTCTCTAAATAAATAAATAAAATGACAAGATCAAGAATGATACATGATCTGTCAGTTGATTTTCAAAATTCTTCACAATAAAAAGGGAAAAAATTCATCTGCATATATCCCATGCCTGAACAATGTCCTTAGAAGAACTGCTCTTTTTTTCCTTCATTTCCTCCCTTCCTTGTCTTCCATCCCCCTTTTAAATAGCTGTTATTTCCTGAAAAAGTGAGTCCTATTAATAAGGCCTAGTATACCTGGGCCAATGTAGCACAATCCAGCTATATAGTGCATGGACCTGAGTTGTATGAAAAATTCCATGATAAAAGTTTACATTCTTCATTGTCAAAAAGAAAATGACAAGACAATTCTGGCAAAACCACAAACTCATTTCAACTGAAAATTGGAAAGACTTTTAACTCTAAAGATTTCCTGAAGTCCCTATACAGGCCAAATGTACCAACCATGAACAGGGAGGGGAGTAAGGTATATAATGAAAGCACACATTTGTATATTATAACAAAGAGTAAGATATTTTCTTGACATTAGATTGTCTAAACCTAGTGAAAGATGCCAAAAAATCAGATTTGAGTGATTAGCTTGATAAATAAAATAAAATGTAAGAATTCTGTTTTTGGGCGCCTGGGTGGCTCAGTTGGTTAAGCGACTGCCTTCGGCTCAGGTCATGATCCTGGAGTCCCTGGATCGAGTCCTGCATCGGGCTCCCTGCTTGGCGGGGAGTCTGCTTCTCCCTCTGACCCTCCCCCCTCTCATGTGCTCTCTCTCATTCTCTCTCTCAAATAAATAAATAAAATCTTTAAAAAAAAAAAAAGAATTCTGTCTTCTACTATTATAAATTTGTTATAATTATCTCTAAGCATTTTAAATCTTGCCTTGTTGTCTGTTAATGACTCAGGTTTGCTTTCTATGTAGGTAAAGTATTTCTTCCTTTATAGAGAGAATGATACATACAATAAAAAGATATTTGAGTATTTTCTGGGGTGGAAATAGAAATTTTATGCTTTCCTTGTGGTGCCTGGGTGGCTCAATCAGTTAAGCGTCATCTGCCTTCGGCTCAGGTCATGATCCCAGAGTCCTGGGATCGAGTCCCGCATCGGGCTCCCTGCTCAGCAGGGAGTTGCTTCTCCCTCTCTGCCCCTCTCCCTGCTTGTGATCTCTCTCTCAAATAAATAAATAAAATCTTAAAGAAATTTTATGCTTTCCCATACAATATAGCTAAAAAGGGCTTCTGCTCTTTGTTCAGACATTACTACTTAAGTAGCAGTGGAAAATGAAGGATCTCTGCCTGTCCCAAATAATCACGAGTAATGCAGGCCAACACATCAGACATTTGTCTCTAGACCAGCCAGACAACTCCACATGAAGTACCAGTTGAGTAAGACCACAAATGCAGAACTCTATTTTACTCTATAACTGCACTGCCCAAGCCTACCAGCTTGACTATTGTTAATAATATAAACAAGGAGGTGAGTGACAACTTAAAATAATAGCTGTTAAGCTACTCCAAACTTAAACCCAAGAAACCATGTCACCAAGACCAACTTAAAAATGTCAGTGTGTAAATACAACTATTATTTGTGAAAGACAAAAAAAATGTTACCACTGTATCGTAGGAAAAGTGTTTAGAAAGAACTGAACTGGGAGCTGGGTCTCCAAGCATCCCTGATTTGAATTCTGTTTAAATGGGTGCCTGACTAGTATCCAAAATCCATAAAGAACTTCTTAAACTCAACACCCAAGAACAAATGATCCAATCAAGAAATGGGCAGAAGACATGAACAGACATTTTTCCAAAGAAGACATCCAAATGGCCAACAGACACATAAAAAAGTGCTCCACATTGCTCGGCATCAGGGAAATCCAAATCAAAACCTCAATGAGATATCACCTCACACCAGTCAGAATGGCTAAAAGTAACAAGTCAGGAAACGACACATGTTGGCGGGGATGCAGAGAAAGGGGAACCCTCCTACACTGTTGGTGGGAATGCAAGCTGGTGCAGCCACTCTGGAAAACAGTGTGGAGGTTCCTCAAAAAGTTGAAAATAGAGCTACCCTATGACCCAGCAATTGCACTACTGGGTATTTACCCCAAAGATACAAATGTAGGGATCCGAAGGGGTATGTGCACCCCAATGTTTATAGCAGCAATGTCCACAATAGCCAAACTGTGGAAAGAGCCAAGATGTCCATCGACAGATGAATGGATAAAGAAGAAGTGGTATATATATACGATGGAATATTATGCAGCCATCAAATGGAATGAAATCTTGCCATTTGCAATGACGTGGGTGGAACTGGAGAGTGTTATGCTGAGCGAAATAAGTCAATCAGAGAAAGACATGTATCATATGACCTCACTGATATGAGGAATTCTTAATCTCAGGAAACAAACTGAGGGTTGTTGGAGTGGTGGGGGGTGGGAGGCATGGGGTGGCTGGGTGATAGACATTGGGGAGGGTATGTGCTGTGAAGTGTGCAAGACTGTTGAATCACAGATCTGTACTTCTGAAGCAAATAATACATTATATGTTTAAAAAAAAAAAGAAGAAGAAGATAGCAGCAGGGGAAGAATGAAGCGGGGGAATCGGAGGGGGAGATGAACCATGAGAGACGATGGACTCTGAAAAACAAACAGGGTCCTGGCGGGGGGGGGATGGGTTAGCCTGGTGGTGGGTATTAAAGAGGGCACGTTCTGCATGGAGCACTGGGTGTTATATGCAAACAATGAATCATGGAACACTACATCAAAACTAATGATGTAATGTATGGTGATTAACATAATAATAAAAAAAAATAAAATAAATGGGTGCCTGAAAGGCCCTGAATTCCCATAATGAATTAAGAGACTTTCTTACTGGCTTGAGTTGAATGAATCTTCATAATATCAGGTTAGTAGACAGTTGTCAAGAGCAATAGACTGCTATGAACATGGCATGACAGCACAAAGAGTTCCACTGACTCACTCCCAGTCAAACTGGAGAGAATTATGAAAAAGCAAGCAACCAAAGCCTCTGGAAATGGTCCTGTGTGTAAACAGCAAATGAAGAAACATCTATTCAACAAAACCTAAAAAATTTCCTATAAGTGAGAGTCTGTGGTATTTGAATCAAGACCATTTCTTCCACCCCACACCAGCACAGTGAGGCAGACACTCTACTCAAGACTGCTGCAGCTAGGAACACGTGGCTCCCCCTTTCCCCAGTTCTCTCCCAGAGGGAGGAACCTCTTCCTAGAAGCCAGCAAGATTTCAATGTTTCTCATCTTGTCCCCAGCTGCCTATTGCTGGAGATAAGTCCCAGGTAAGTGCAGTCAAGAAGTGGGAGCTCCCTTCTTCCACCGAACTCCCACTTGTGGGACTGAGGCTCGTATAGTGGGGAGTCACCAATAGAGAAACTTGCCATTGTTCATACTTCTAGCTCCAGAGTCCTAGCCCAGAGATTTTGCCTAAGGAAGAAGCAGCCATAAAACAGATAGCTCCTGATCTCTTCGCAAAGAAATTGATTTCATTTGCAATAGAGCTTGGAGAAGTTTAACCGAAGAGCACTCTCAAGAAAGTGGAGGCTGTGATAAAAGGCAATTGGAAGGAGATTTGTGTATGTAATAAAGAAAAGGCCTAGACTGTGGGCTGGTCAGCAGTTTAGAGAACTGGGGAATAAGACAGCTGGGAGGAGCCCTCCTGGGGTCAGAACAAATATCACACTGATCTCAGAAACTATTCTGTCCAAAGAGCCACAGTTTGATTGGATTCATTTGTCGAGGAATTTATGCCCTAGGACATTTTAAAAAAAAAACAGAGCAACCAGGCAGCAATTACCGGAGTTTTAACAGCTGAGTATGGTCAGAGAAAGAGTGGTAAAGGGCCCTACCACTGCTGCTATCATCCCAAAGTGACTGTGGGCACACCTAAAAGCTGTACCTCCCTGAGGAGCAACATCAGATTCTTTACCTTGGTGGGTGGGAGGAGGGTGGGGGAAGCAGGGAATAGATGGCACTAAAATGATACAGCCAATCACTAAACAAACAAGCAAGTAACAATAACAAGCCCCAGAATGAGGGGACCACTGCCCAGAGTTACTAAAATATATTATGTAAATTGTCCATAAAAATTACTGTATCAATAATATTAATAAAAATTAAGAAGCATGCAAAGAGACAGAAAAGTTTGACCCATACTCCAGAAAAAATAAAAGCAGGCAACAGAAACTTCCTGTGAGAGCAACCAGAAGTGTGATTTAACAGAAAAATATTCGAAAGTAGCCATTATAAATATGTTCACAGAAATAAAGAAAACCATGTTTAAAGAAGTAAAGGAAGGTATATGGACACTGTTTTACCAAATAGAAAAATCAAAAAAGAGATAGAAATTGTTTTTAAAAAGAATCAAATGGAAATTCTGGAGTTAAAAAATGCAATAACTGAAATAAAAAAATTTACTAGAAGGGGATCAACAGTAGATTTGAACTGGCAGAAGAAAGAATTGGTAAACTTAAAGATAGATTGATGAATATTATGTAAACTAAAGAACATAGAGGAGAAAGAATGAAGAAAAATAAACAGCCTCAGAGAAATGTAAGACATCATTAAGCACAACAATATACAGATAAAGGCAGTACCAGGAGAGAAGAAAGGAAAGATCTATGACCAAGTGGATTTATCCCAGGAATTCAAGGTTGGTTTAGCATCTAAAAATCAATTAATGTAATATATCATAACAATAGAACAAAAAACAAGTCATCAATAATCATCTCAATCACAAAATCATCTCAAAAGAATTTGAAAAAAAATCCATCACCCCTTCATGATAAAAAAAAGTTAAACAAACCAGGCATGGAAAGGGATTTCTTCAACTTGATAAAGAGCATCTATGAAAACCCACAGCTAACATCATAATTTATAGTAAAAGGCTGAAAGCTCTCCCCCTAAGATGAGGAACAAGACAAAGATGTCTGTTCTCACCACTTCTAATTCAACACTGTACTGGAAGTTTTAGCCAAGAGAATTAAATATGAAAAAAAAATAAAAGACATCCATATTGGAAGGGAATGAGTAAAACCATCTCTACTTGCAGATGATATGCCCTTGTATATAGAAAATCATGGGGCACCTGGGTGGCTCAGTCAGTTAAGCATCTGCCTTTGGCTCAGGTCATGATTTCAGAGTCCTGGCATCGAGCCCCACGTCAGACTCCCTGTTCAGTGGAGAGTCTGCTTCTCCCTTTGCCTCTTCCCACCACTTGCACTCTCTCTCTCTCTCCCTCTCACTCTCTCTCTCAAATAAATAAAATCTTAAAAAAAAAAAAGAAAATCCTAAGGTACCACTAAAAATCTATTACAATTAATAAATGAGTTTAACAAGTTTGTAAGATACAAGATCAATACACAAAAATTAGTTACATTTCTTATACACTGGCAATAAAAAATCTAAAAATGAAATCAAAACAATTTCATTCACAATAGTATCAATAAGAATAAAATACTTAGGAATAAATTTAACAAAAGCAGTGTAAAATTCATACTCTAAAAACTATAAAACCCTGTTGAAAGAAATTAAAGGAGATCTAAATAAATGGAAGACATCCCACATTCATGGACTGAAAGACTTAACACTGTTAAGATAGTATTACTCCCCAAACTAATCTACAGATTCAACATATTCCTTATCAGAATCCCAGCCAACTTCTTTGTATAAATTAACAAGATGATTCTAAAATTTATATAAAATTGCTAAGGACCCAGAGTAGTCAAAACAATCCTGAAAAAGAAGAAAAAAACTAAAAGGACTCACTTCCCAATTTCAAAACTCACTCCCAATTTCAAAGCTTACTACAAAGCAACAGTAATCACCACAGTGTGGTCCTGACACAAGGACAGACATATAGACCAATAGAATAGAGTTGACAATCCAGAAATAACCCCATACTTTTGTGGCCAACTGATTTTCAACAAGGGTGCCAAGACCAGTCAATGCGGAAAGAATAGTCTTTTCAACAAATAGTGCTGGGACAATTGGATGCAAAATAATGAAGTTGGGTTCTTCCCACCATATACAAAAATAAGTTCAAAATGGATTAAAGACCTAAATGTAGGAACAAAAACTATGAAACTCTTGGGAGAAAACATAGGGGCAAATATTCATGACCTTGGATTTGGCAAAAGATTTTCAGATATTATGCCAAAAATATGAATAGTAAAAGAAAAATTGATCAATTATGCTTCATCAAAATTAAAACTTTTGTGCTTCAAAGGACACCATAAAGAAAGTGAAAAAAATAACCCATGGAATGGGAACAAATATTTATAAATCATATATTTGATAAGGGACTTGAATCTAGAATGTATGAAGAACACTCACAAGTCAGTAACAAAAAGATAAATAACCCAACTAAAAACATGAGCAAAGGTTCTGAATAGACATTTCTCCAAAGAAGATATACAAACGGCAAATAATAAGTTTATGAAAAGATGCCTGACATCATTAGTCATCAGGGAAATACAAATCAAAACCATAAGATACCATTTCTTCCCGACTAGGTGGCTAGAATCAAAAACTCAGATAACAAGTGTTGGTGAAGATGTGGAGAAATTGGAACCCCCATACACTATTTATAAGAATATAAAATGGTGCAGCCACTTTGGTGAAGAATGGCAGTTCTTCAAACAATTAAACATAAAGTTACCATATGACTTTGCATTCCACCTATAGGTATATACTCAAGAGAAACGAAAACATGTCTACACAGAAACTTGTGCAAATGGTTATAGCAGCATTATTTCTAATAGCTAAATAGTGGAAACAACCCAAATGTCCATTAATGAACAACCAGATAAACAAAATATTATATATTCATACAATGGAATATTATTTTGCATAGAAAGAAATGAAGTACTAATACATGTGAATACACTAAAGAACATTGAACTGTATACATTTTAATAGGTGAGGTGTATGTGAATTATACCTCAATAAAGTTATTTTTTTTCAAAAGGACAGACTACCACAATAATCTTCATATCCTTGGAAAACGCAAACAAGTTATTTTACCCACAATTTTTTGAAAAGGACTTTTCATCCATAGACTACCACAAAAACACAAATCACTCTCTGGAGGTAATCGATCAATAAGCAACCAATACTTACCAAGCCCTCTCTTAGCACAGTGCTGAACACATAGACAGCCCTCAGAAGTAAACACTGATAGTTTGATTCATTGCCCCCAAAAGGAATCAGGTGCTTTTCCTAGTGCTCTGTGGAATGAAACATATTCTATTCATTTTTCCAGGGAATCAGAAAAAGCAACATACTACGCTGCTATTGCAAACTCTATGCAAAGTCCTCTGAGGGTCACAGAAATATAATCCCTGATCTATGTAAGTTTATAGTCTACTTAGCAAGACATACTACTAGACAAGAAACAAATACTGTAAGTAAAACTAGTGTTTAATCTTAAAGCAACCATAGCTAAGAGATTCTGTGGTCCATAAAAAATTAAGAGAAATAATACTTACCAACAATTATTTAATGAAATCTTACCATTCATATAAATGCATTGTAATAGGCCTGATGGCTTTAAGGTTACTTTGCAGAGCTGGAGTGCTGGCCACGCAGGCTGTCAGGGCCCATTGTCCCAATGCAGTCCCTGCAGTGCACTCCATGGCATCTGGAAGTGGTGTTCCTATTGATGGCAAGCAGTTGAATGGGCTGGAGAGGAAGGTTATGATGGCTGAACAGAAGGGACTGGACCCATACAATATGCTACCCCCAAAGGCAGCTTCAGGCACCAAGGAAGTTCCTAATTTAGTCCCATCTATCACCAAAAAGCAATAGTGGACGGCATCTGTGAAGAGTAAACAGTGCCATCATCACAAAGGGGAGACCTAGCGATGCCCTAGCTGTGGAACCCATTACAAGCTGATGCCCCACCAGCTGGCCCACTGAGCCTTTGCACTAACTTACTCAAAATGTACTGTAAAGTTTCTTCTTTCCAGTAAAGACACTTGG
>NC_138372.1:115157017-115184858 GCF_054177405.1 Leptonychotes weddellii | reverse complement strand
AGAGTTGGATGCTTAACCAACTCAGCCTCCCAGGTGCCCCAAGGTAAATTAAAACATCTATCAATGAACCTGGAAAATTCTAACAGTACAGCAATGACTCATATAAGCACTGATAGTGAAGAGCAAGTAACCTTTGTGCTACATGCAAATAGGGGAACTTCGTACATTTGACTACCCAAATACAGAAAGATAGCTTCTGTTTGCATAAAAGAAAAATAATGTTAATGATCAAAAGTGTATGCTCACCTTGTAAAAACTCCTCCTTGCAAGCAATGAAGTAGAAGAAAACAATGCTGATTTTCTTGGCCTGCTTTCTTTAAATCAGCCTTGAACCAAGAATAACTAAAACACTGCACCACAAATGTTCCAAAGAGCATAAAGCTTACTGTTAAAATACCAAAAACATCTTGTCCTTCATAGAAAAACCTGACAGATACCCAGATGTCCACAATTAAATCAGTTATATAGATTATAATGCCAAGAACTGACAACATAAAATTCACTTTAGTGTATTTCATTATGAATCACTATAGTTCTTGGTTATCTACTTTCTTCTCTCATACAAAAAAAAAAGAAAGAAAGAAAGAAAAAGAATATTAGTGCATCTGCTACTATAACCCTGAATTTTAATTTCTACTCCCTAAACTTATTCAGAAGAATAAATATTATGAAATTGAAACACTAAAACCAAAGTGACTAATTTTAATTTTCTTTTCTAAATCTCCTATCCAGGTCCAATGTTACAAGACTTTAGTTAATCTTCTGTTTTTCAATGATCTTCATTATAGATGACAACACCTAAAATGAAACATATATAAAAGATTCTAAAAATCTTGAGTATAATATTAAAAACCCTAGGCCATGATTTTATCAAACCTCTACTTTTTCTAAAAATAATATATTACCACTAAATATAGTTCTTATAATAGTTTTGGGAGAGTAAAGCCTCAGTAATATACTTATTAATTGAAAACTTCCTCTCAGACTACTTACCTTTTAAAAACCATAACCTACTAACAAAGATATTTATGACAGGTCCATCTACAGTGGCAAAAAATTAGAAACAATCTGTGTCAACATAAGGAATTGGTAAATAATGGTAGATTCACAAAATGGAATATTACAAGCTACTAAAAAAACAATTAACAAAGGTGCAATAGCTGTGAAAATTCTTAATATAGTCTTTAAATTTTATTTTAATTCCAGTTAGTTTACATACAGTTTGATATTAATTTCAGATGTACAATATAGTGATTCAACACTTCCATACAACACCCAGTGCTCATCACCAGTGCACTCCTCAATCTCCTTTACCTATATTTCACCCACCCACCCAACCACATCCCCTCTGGTAACCATAAGTGTATTCTCTAAAGTTAACTTAATATGGTTTTGATTCAGCAATTCCAACTAAGAATCAAGCCTAGAGAAATAGTCACAAATGTGCACAAAGATATATACTCTTTGCAAAACCTTCTTTATAATAGCAAAAAGTTGAAAACTACCTAAATGACAAATGAGACCTCGTTCAATAAAATATGGTACACCATAGTAAAGAATACACCACACAACCTTTAAAAAGAATGAAGCAGTTTTGTATAAACTGACCTCAGAAGATCTCCAAAATGTATTAAATGAAAAAAAAACAAGTGCCAGAAGGATAAATACAGCATTTATGGGTTTTTAATTATATACAGAGAGAGGAAGGAAGTTGGGAGTGGAAAGCAAATGCAACTTCAATCTTGTAATTAATTATTCTTTTATATTGTTGGAATTTTTTACAAAAGACATGTATCCATATATTACTTACACAGTCTCTTAAAATAAAAACAATAGTAAATGATACTTTTAAAGAATTTCAAAGACTGGACAAAGTGTTAGCTAACATTTACTTAGCACTATGTGCCAGGCATTAAACTAAACCTTATACATAAAATACCCCCATTTAAATCTTACATCAAATTTAGGAGACAGGTATTACTATAGTGACCTCTATTTTATAAACGTGGGCTGAATGCAATCTACATACAAGATCTGCCTGACGTAGCAGCTGTTCCCATATTTCCTGGGGTGCTTGTGTCTGGGCCCTTTGTACCTGCCCGTGGTGCTTTCTGGTAGAGGCATGGAATTGGTGGCTGCAGCCTCTGGGCTGAGATAAAACTCTCTGTGGATGCAGGGAAGCCAAGCCAGAGCCATGAGCAGTACACTGGTAGCAAATGGACTGACCATTACCACTGTAGGATTTGCAGGCTGTTATGTTTTGCAAGCCATGAAGCATATGGAGCTTCAAGAAAAACAAGTTTTCAAAGCCTACCAAAATCTGCCTTCAGTGGCAGCTATTACAGAGGTGGGTTTGAACACAAAATGCCAAAACAAGAGGCAGCATTAACAGCAGGTGTAAGCTCTACTACCAATAAAGGAAAAATAAGAGCTGCTCTTCTACAAATTATGCTTTTTAATCACCCAAACAAGGAAGGATCTCCTTATATAGCAGCCAAAATCAATGAAGCTAAAGATTTACCACAAGGCCAAGCTAAAAAATGAAGTAAATGTGCAATGAATTTTAAGTTCCTATTAGTTTATGTTTAAGAGTACCAGCTTTTTATAATAAAATGTCTCAAAGCTTAAAAAAAAATGTTTGATTCAACAGTGTTTAATTTTCCTAATTGCCAATATTTCATATTAAAATACAGATTTTTCACTGCTATCAAAAAACTGAAAGGTCTGCTACACTAGACTAACTAACATTCCTCCATGAGCAGTGGATGCCTCCTAGGTGGGGCATGCGCTCTCAAGTTCACCACAGTAGCCAGCCACCCCATTGCAGTCATTTCAGCAGCTGAGTCTCAATGCTACTATAGCTACCTACTAGCTGTGTGTCTTCAAACATGTTCTTTTACTTCCCTATGCCTTATTTACCTTCACTTGAAATATGGAAATAATAATGGCATATACCTCATAGGGTTGTTGTGAAGACTAAGAAAGATGATATATATAATACATATAAACCTCTAGAAAAGTACTTGGCCAACAGAACTCAATAAATGTTAGTTACCATTACCATACCTTGCCGGCCTGCCTGATCCCTATAAGCATCTAAGTTTGCAATCTTTGACTTCACTTTAAAGGATGTTAAATAAAAAAAATATGATGGTATGATTGCAAAGCTTTGAAAATACAAAGGAAATATGACTGGAGGAATACAAAAATGTTAACAGTAGTTTTATCTGGGGAATTAATGGTATTATAGATGAATTTTTTTCCTCTTCTTCATTTTTTTCTATATGTGTGAACTGAATTGTTTCCCTCCAAAGTTCTTTTTTTTTTTTTAAAGATTTTATTTATTTATTTGACAGAGAGAGACACAGTGAGAGAGGGAACACAAGCAGGGGGAGTGGGAGAGGGAGAAGCAGGCTTCCTGCCGAGCAGGGAACGCGATGCGGGGCTCGATCCCAGGACCCTAGGATCATGACCTGAGCTGAAGGCAGGCGCTTAACGACTGAGCCACCCAGGCGCCCCCCCCCTCCAAAGTTCTTATGTTGAAGTACTAACCACCAATGGACTGTATTGAGATGGGTCTCTAAGGAGGTAACTGACATTAAAAGGAATAATAAAGACAGGGCCCTAATCTGATAGGACTGGTATCCTTATAAAAAGAAGTGACAACAGAGACCTCCCTCCCCCACACCCCACACTCCCATACACACACAGGAGAGTCTACATGAGGATGCAGCTAGGAGGCAGTCATCTGCAACCCAAAGAGAGCTAGGAGGCAGTCATCTGCAACCCAAAGAGAGAGGTCTTCCAACAAACCAACCCTGCTGGCACCTTGATGTTGGACTTCTAGTCCCCAGAACTGTGAAAAAATATATCTCTGTTGTTTAAGTCACATAGTCTATGGTTATTCTGTCGTGGCAGCCCAAGTAGACTAACACCCTACATGTTCTATAAAGAATGTTTATTACTTTAAAAACCAGGAGGTGACAGTGTTACTGAAAACTCACACAACATAATACTTACACTGTTCTTGTCATTTTACCACTTATAAGTATTTTGTTTAAAAGTTTTCAAAATAATATCAAAAGGTATTTCACTCTTCTTAATGAAAAAAAAAAAATTCACTATCACTACTTTTCCTGACAAGAATGCTGTGGCCAACAGGATGGAAAAAAATAATTTTAAAATCTGAGTTTTCCCAATCTAGCAGGCCATGAATTTCCATGCGGTAAGTTTCTTATCTTAAAATGAAAGACATCACAATCAGAGAAAGACAATTATCATATGATCTCACCGATACGAGGAATTTGAGAAACAAGACAGAGGATCGTAGGGGAAGGGAGGGAAAAATGAAACAAGACGAAACCAGAGAGGGAGACAAACCATAAGAGACTTAATCTCAGGAAACAAACTGAGGGTTGCTGGAGTGGAGGGGGGTGGGAGGGATGGGGTGGCTGGGTGATGGACATTGGGGAGGGTATGTGCTATGGTGAGTGCTGTGAATTGTGTAAGACTGATGAATCACAGATCTATACACTGAAACAAATAACATATTATATGTTAATAAAAAAAATGAAAGACATCATGCCCAACATAAGCATGGAGTTTAGGAGGATGAGATTTAATCAGATGGCTCTGTTCAATTGAATTAAATACTTACTTAGAACTTACCATGTGCTGTTTTTAGGCTTTGGGGATATATCAAATGACAGACAAAAAAAATCCCTGCCCTTGTGGAACTTACATCCGAACAGAGAAAGACAGTCAATTAACAATAAAAATAAGTGAATTAAATATTATATTGGGGGCGCCTGGGTGGCTCAGTTGGTTAAGCGACTGCCTTCGGCTCATGTCATGATCCTGGAGTCCCTGGATCGAGTCCCGCATCGGGCTCCCTGCTCGGCAGGGAGTCTGCTTCTCCCTCTGACCCTCCTCCCTCTCATGCTCTCTGTCTCTCATTCTCTCTCTCTCAAATAAATAAATAAATAAATCTTTAAAATATATATATATATTATATTGGAAGGTGATAAGTGCTATGGAAAAAACAACCCTAGGAGTTGGAAGTAGAGACAGGCACATCATGAGTTGCAATTTTAATTAGAATGTTCAGGACAGAGAGAACCTGGGTGGCTTAGTCAGTTAAGTGTCTGACTCTTGATCTCAGCTCAGGTCTTGAATGGTCAGGACAGGACTCACTGAGAGGATGGCATATAAGTAATGAAATCAGTCATGTAGATATCATGTGGAAAAGCTTTCCAGATATAAAGAACAGCTAGTTTGAAAATCAAATGTACTATATTTCAAATATGTCCTCCAGAAACGAAAGTTCTACAAAATATTGGCAAATTCCTTACCATGGTTATACTGGATGTGTTTAATGTGCATCCAAGTCCTGTTCTAATATCATTCTAAAAAAGTATAATTTCTTAAGCTTCACTATCTAGAGAGGGAAAAGAACATCACATATATAATGGAAAAATAGTAATAACAGTAGCTATCATTGCTGAGTGTTTACTATGTGTGAAGTGTTTTACATACATTTTATTTAATCCTCACAAATCTCTATGAGAAGGGTATTATTGAGCAAAACACTGAGGCTTAGAGATATTGGGTATTTAGATGAGTTATCTCTAATGAGTAAACTGATTTTAGGGGTCCCTGGGTGGCTCACCCGGTTAAGCGACTACCTTCAGCTCAGGTCATGATCCCAGATCCTGGAATCAAGCCCCATGTCAGTCTCTCTGCTCAGCAGGGATCCTGCTTCTCCCTCTCCCTCTGCCTGCTGCTCTGCCTGCTTGTGCGCTCTCTCTCTCTGTCAAATAAATAAAATCTTTAAAAAATAATAATAATAAAAAAATAAACTGATTTTAATGTAGATAATTTCCTTAACACTACAGACTATAATACCTAAGCACTCCACTCCATGTGTATATTTCTTAACCATTCTCCCCAAAAAGAGAGTTTCCTTTACCTGGCATGGATATGGAAAACACTAGCAGTTTTGAAATAAATTTACAAGATGAGAAAAATAATTTCTAAGAAACTTGGAAATTCCATTATTAGCAAAACATGAGATTCACTAGACTAAGTGGCAACATCTCTATTCCTAATTTAGTCAAGCAGAACATAATGCCAACCGGAAAGAAAACTACACAGCAAGGAAATAAATATAGCAGCTCTCATAAAGAAGGCCCACACCTCTTTCAATAACCACATAGTTCTGTAACTTGTATGAAGGCTAGTTCATCTCTTTCCCTACGGTTAATCACTGTTCCAATTATCACCTTAGGAGAAATAATAATACCTATAAAATTTCATTTTATAAAGAATTTGTGACACTTGCTGACTTAATAGGACAGTTTCAATCCAGCTTCATTGAGAGGTCAACCCAGCTACATGGCTAACTGGCTGGCAACCAAGACACATAACCTTTGTCCACTGTACATGATCTCTTTGTAATAAAGCAGACGTTTGAAGTAGTAAAAACTAGCAAACTTTCATTTGTCAACCAAATTCAACACACAAAAAATACAGACTTACTTGTCAAGTATAAAAGCCTTCTTTAACTAAAAGTCTCTTCTGGAAAATCTTCATCCTGGGAATCTTTTATTTCTCCTTCACTGAAAACAAGTTATCATTAAAGGGCATGTAAACCTTTAAGAACGAATACTAAAATGAAACTGAAATCAGCTGTTAGTCATATGTGGGATTTTCTCATCTAGTGATAAGAGAGTTTGTATCATTGCAAGTACAGTACACCCCTTTATAACTATCACATTAGGAGAAGGAATAACTTCTCCTCTCATAGGTTGACTAGGTTACAAGGTTTTACTGTATTCAAAATTTAAGGTTTTTTTTAAGATTTTATTTATTTATTTGAGAGAGAGAGAGAGCACAGAGGGAGAGTGAGAGGGAGAAGCAGACTCCCAGCTGAGCAGAGAGCCTGACGTGGGGCTCGATCCCAAGACCCTGAGATCATGATCTGAGCCATAGGCAGATATTTAACTGACTGAGCCACCCAGGCGCCCCTCAAAATTTAAGTTTTAAGAAAATACAATTTGCCTCACTGCATATCCAAGCAGACAACAAGTGTTTGAAAAGGAAAGAGAGATTCTGACATTTGAAGTACTCTGATAATTTACAAAGTATTTTTAACTTAATCCTACCTACCTTTTTCAAACTGTATACCTTCTTAAACCCTATGCCCCAAGGACATGATTGTTGGTTTCTGTTCCCAAAATAAATACTACAGTTGTTCTATTTCCAAGCCTTTTCTCAAGATTATTTATTGTCTAGAATGCTCTTCCTACCTCCACCTACCTGATCAAGTTCTATCAGTCCTTTAAGAGTGAGCTCAAAACCCCACAACCTTTAAGCTTTTCCAGATATTCCCAATTAATTTGATTCTCCCCTTCCTCCTTGCAATCCTATCACTTCAGCTATACTTCTCTAGGATTTACTCACAGGTACTTTAAAATAACATAATGTACGTCTCCTTTCTGGTTATAAGACTCTAGAAAGCCAACTATCATTTTAACACCCCCCATATGTCTACAATAATACTGTGCATACTGTAGGTAGATGATAAATGATTATAAATACAACTGATCAGAATATAAAATCTTTGGGGTTTGGTTTGTTGTTTTTTTTTTTTTTTACTTTTTGGGGGGGGGTTTTGGTGGGCAGCAAAGTTTATTGAGCAATACAAAGCTCCCGAAGAGGGAGGGGACCCAAGAGAGTTGCCCAAAATCTTTCCTCTTACTTCTTAGAGAAGAGCTTAAACTTCAAGTCACATTACTAAACATATCCACAAAGACAATTTTGTATTAGCAGCCTAGATCTCTCTTCTGAGCTCAACCCATATATATCCAAATGTCTATCGATTTCTTTACCAGTATATCCCACAATCATCCCAATTTCAATTTGTTTAAACCAAGTTCACTACCCAACCTCTCTTCCCCCTCTTCTGTCAGTAGCTCCTTGTATGACTCAACTGAAGTCACTTAAGTTTTAAATTATTTGTTGGGTCCATTTGGCAGATGAAGAGCTTGGCAATGAATTAAAAGAAAGAGAGATGGAAGCCACAAGGGAAATTCTACATTAAAACAAAAAGTCAAGGGATAAAAGAATGGAACTGCCCACAAGTCCCAGAAATTACTGTTCCACCCTCTTCTCAAAGGTTTGTTGACTTTCCAGCACAAGGTTTTTTAAAAAGGAAAATGGGGGTAGCTTCCTGGCTGAATAGCCATTAAGTGATGGCTACGAATAAATAAAACTGGGAGTTGAAAATGCCTGATGTGGGGAATTTTGATGGTTCTTCCAAACATTTTTAAAAGGGCATATTGCCCTTTCAGCAAAGGTTTTTGAAACATTTTTCCATTAAAAGTACATCTTTGAAAAAAAAAAAAGTACATCTTTGAGACACAAGGTAAAAAAATTTGTCACACATAAAACAGGTGTGTCTTTCAAGAAATCTGGAATATTAAACTAATGATTTGTAAAATAAGTACTGTACAAATTAATAGTCTTTTCTTCAGAAATACCTGCAAAAAAGTGTTAAAATATGTTTCCTAAATTTTAGAACCACAAGTATCTGTGTCAATTTCTCACTTGTTTTGAAAAAGACTTGTTTTGGAAAAAAAAAAAAGATTTCTCACTTGTTGGGACAGTGGATATGTCCTATATCTCTTTTGAGGTAGCTTACAGACAACTATCCTAACTCAATGAAATGGATCATAGGATTTCCTTCAGGTAAATTGTAAATCGTTTTTATTGTTGTTGTTTAATAGGGACGGGTAATACTGGGATAGTCCACGCTTAGCAGATTAGAAAAGGACTCCTCGTGGAGAAAATAACTCCTATCTTAGGGACGAAACTCCTCAAGGCCGATCTAGGTCTCTGGGCAGGAACAAAGCACAAGGAGGG
The DNA here is from genome assembly GCF_054177405.1 of Leptonychotes weddellii. NCBI lineage: Eukaryota > Metazoa > Chordata > Mammalia > Carnivora > Phocidae > Leptonychotes > Leptonychotes weddellii. The sequence goes on along the minus strand of NC_138372.1, from coordinate 115,175,936 downwards.
AGCAGCAAGCTCCTTGAATCTAACGAGAAGGGGAGAAGTGTTGGGGCAAGGCAGCTAGGAACAAGGCTTCAGACGCTGAGCTGGGTTCACACAGCTGTCACCTGGCCAAGTCTCCAAATCTCCGTGTTTCATTTGTAAAACAGACATAAAAAGAGTGTCTTCCTCTTCATGTTGTTGCCAGGATTAAATGAGAGTGTTTAGAAAAAGCACTTAGCATGGCAGTAAGCACTAAGGAAATACTAGTTGCCCCTACTTATTATAAAAGACAAAACAGGTTTCCACACACACACACACACACACACACACACACACACACATCGCCATTGCCTAAAAACAAGCCATCCTTCCCAGGATTTAGTGTTCCGTAACTAACCCCAAACCTGCCTGCCCTGTGCTCCACAAGACTTCCCAGGTTAAAATGTCTCTCGTCCACTGGGAAGAACTCCGCCACAAATTCCTGTGGGAAGGCACCAGACTGTGACAGGCGACGGCGCTCGGCCAAGCGAATGCAACCTCGCCTCAAGACGCCTACCGCCACGCGCTCTCGCCCGCCCTCCCGCCGCCTCCGCCCAAGGAGCCCGGGCCACACCAGGCGACCTCTGGCCCCGCCCCCAGCATGGCCGGCGCTTTCCCCTCCCGCCCCGGTCACGCTACGTCAGACGACTGCCGGCCCCGCCCCGCCTCCTCCCCCGCACGGGCCTAATAACCAGTTCCGCGCTCGAGTCGACGCGCGCCGGCGGGCTGCAGAAGCAGATATGTCGGTTGTCCTGCAGCGCGTCGAGCGGCTGTCCAGTCGGGTGGTGCGCGTCCTGGGCTGTAACCCGGGACCCATGACCCTGCAGGGCACCAACACCTACTTGGTAGGGATCGGCACCAGGTAAACGTCCCCATTCCTCCCTAGCAAACACCCCGGCCTGCGGGACCCAGAGAGCTGGGGCTGGGACTACTGCTCGCCGGAAGCGGAGAGGCTGTGCGCCCATGCAACCTGGAGCTCAGCGTCCAGTCCGGGCCTGGCAGCCCCACCCAGGACCACCCTCGGACGCCCCGATTCCAGGCCTCCCCACATCACTGCAGTACCGCCTGGTAACCTCTGTAACGTGGGTTATGGCTAGTGAGGGAGAAATAATGAGGAAAGAGAAACAAAACAAAACTTCCTGGTTTTGAAACCCAATTGACTTTGCCTAATGTTGAATGCCAGCGTGAGTGTTTAAGCTGTTGAGAAATTAGGATCGCCTGGAGTTAAAAATCCAGGAAAGCATTTACTTTGCTCACCTTTTGACTTTTCACCAGTGTTTTGCTCAGACTATAACTTGCCCTTCACAAAAGTGATTAATTGGGCTGAGGCCTTTTTCTTAACTCAGCAGCAGAGGGCAGGATTTTCTTGCTTCCAAATTGCTCGAGTCTGAAACACCAAGGATCCCCCTAGCACTTGGGAAAGAGGAGCGGACTGATTTTGGTTTTTGTTACTATTGTGTAGCCTCATTTATTTTTGCAGATGGAATAACCTATCTGTATTTCTATTTTTCTCTTGTTCAGCTGCATTGTTTTAGTGTAATTATGCAGAAGTGGGGAGATGTGGTGTACTGCACCAATGTGCATTGAACAGTTTTTTTATGCTTGGTCTTTAGTATACCCTACACAATACAAAATAAAAATAAGATACAGTTCCCTTTAAGCATAAAATTTAAGTGTATATTTCAAGATGTGTTAAAATTAATATAACTGATTTCTAGAAAACAGTTTAATAGTAATTTTAGTTTTCATTTGAAGTATCTGCTGTATTTGCCTTTTTCCAGTAAATCAGAATTTTAGATGGAGCAGGATGCAGGAACTGGAAGTACTGAAGTCGGACAGGCAGAAGTTAGGTTCAGAATAAACAAGGCAGGGTCAAGTAAGTACAGGAGCTTAGGCTGCCTCCAGAATCTAGGAGGATAGAGAATTCAACAGAAAAAATACTTTATATCTAGAGTAGAGTCCGTCTTTTTTTTTTTTTTTTTTAAAGATTTATTTATTTATTTATTTATTTGAGACAGAGAGAACGAGACAGAGAGCACATGAGAGGGGGGAGGGTCAGAGGCAGAAGCAGGCTCCCTGCCGAGCAGGGAGCCCGATGCGGGACTCGATCCAGGGACTCCAGGATCATGACCTGAGCCGAAGGCAGTCGCTTAACCAACTGAGCCACCCAGGCGCCCTAGAGTAGAGTCCGTCTTGCCTGGGACTCCCACACCCCCAAAGTCCATAGACGTTCCCTTCTCTATTCAGCGTGTCATGTTAAACTAGTTCTAATGTCAGTACCTATTCTAAACATTGAATATAGTCAAAATTAGCCTAAGAAGTCTCTTAGGAGGCACTGCGTTGGAGATCGTGTACGATCACAATAAGTTCGGTGCAGCCTGCTTTTTCTTCCAGCAGTGAAGCAAATGGCTGGTTCTGTTTGAAAACCAGATGAAGTTGGCTTGCATTTAGGGGCCATGTTATATGAAAAATGCATACTGTATCTTTAAACACTAGAACCACATTCAGCGTAGCAAAGTGCTTGTGCTAAAAGAGACATAAAGAATCTGAAAATGACTGAGGGAAGACATTCATGGTCTCCCACTTTACACTGCTTCCACTACCACTGGCATAAACTCATGGGATGGAGTGGCCAGTGGAATTAGTCATATGTGACATATATGTCATGAATACATATAGTTGAGCTAGAATAAGTTAATGTGTAGATGATGCTACTCTACTGTATAAAGTAGAAGTCAGGTGGCAAGAGATGAATATTAATTGGGTCCAAGTAAGAGGTTCAGATATTGGTATCCACCTGTTCTGCACAAAACAGTTTCAAGATCACAGGTGGCTCCTGTATTACCAAATCCAATGGCATTTTTCCATTTCCATTGTATTTGAACTTCAGTACCTTTGACACTGTTGACCAGTCCCTCCTTGATTTGCTAACACCACATTCTTCCTAGTTTACTCTTACTTCTCTGGCTGTTCTTTTGCAGTCTCCTTCATGGAATCAGCCTCTTCACCTGATCTTTAAGTGTGTGAGTTCCTCAAGATGTAATCTTAGTCTGTCCTGTTCTCATGCTATATTCTCTACCTAGGTGATCTTTTCGACTTCCTTGGTGTCCAACTTCCTCTTGTGCTCAAGAAACTGTAAAAGCTGCAATTTTAACCTTTACCATCAAAATTGTAACTCCCTGGAGGCAAATAGTTTATCTTTAAATAGAAAAAGGCAGTCTAGTGTAGTAATTAGAGTTAAGACTCTATACTCTGATTACCTAAATCCGAATCCTAGCTTATGACTTTAGACAAGACAGTTGATTCTCTAAGCTTCAGACTCCTTATCTGTACCATGAGGATTGAATAGCACCCACCTCAAAGGATGTTATGAGGATTCAGTGAAATTTAAATGAAATTTAAATGAAAAATCATATCAAAAGCACTTAACAAAGGATTGAATAGCACCCACCTCAAAGGATGTTATGAGGATTCAGTGAAATTTAAATGAAAAATCATATCAAAAGCACTTAACAAATTCTAGCATATGGAAAGCGTACCATAATGTTAGCTGTTATTATCACTTCTTCCATCACAGCATCCAGACAACACTGGGTTCATGGTAGGTGCTCAGAAAATACCTAATGATTTGCATCTTATAATGAATATAACACAGTATCTTGTACACGGTAATCATTTGTTAGAATTTGAACTGAACTTATTCAATAAACATTTATTGTGCCAGGACTGTTCTAGACAACTGGGGTTACATCAACAAACAATTAATAGTTCATTCATAGTAGCTCAGACTTGATTTTATCATCTCTTTTCTTCCTCCTCTTCCTCCTCTACCAGAATCGGGGGGTTGTTAATCTGAAGTCTATGGTCCCAAAAACGATATAATTCAGGGAGTTTGACCTTAGCTGGGGGGAAAAAATTATACCATTATTAATCTCAGACTGAAAATTAGCCTTTATTCAATCATGAATATGGACAACAAACCATAGTAGTAATAGCAGTACCTGTGATTTTTTTCTCTAATATTCTCATCGCATATTGCGGTCATGATAGATACCTCAAAATGCTATGTATATTCATCTCCATTTAGAAACTATGATCATTGGGGAGCCTGGGTGGTTTAGTTGGTTAAGTGTCTGCCTTCAGCACAGGTCATGATCCCAGTGTCCTGGGATCAGGTCCCACGTCAGGTTCCCTGCTCAGCTCAGCAGGGGGCTTGCTTCTCCCTCTTCCTTGGCCTGCTGCTCTACCTACTTGTGATATGGGCATTGCAGTTAGAAAAGTGTGGAATCAAATATATCCTGTGCTGGAGTTCATGACTCTAGGCAAATTATGATATTACATATATGTCTAACTTGTCAAGGCCTCAGTTTCCTCATCTGTACAATGAGAGTAAAATCTCGGGATTGTTTTGATGATTAAATAAAAATAAAGCCACTACCTTATTTATTCATCCAACAAACATTTATAATCTAGTACATGCCACCGTCTAGATTCTGGCAAAACCAGACCAGGTTCCTTCCCCCGTGGAGCTTAAATTTGTAGGCTGTGGGAGGGTGTGGAGACAGGCAATAAATTAATAAACATGTAAATATATAATATGTCATATGGTAATAAATGCTATGAAGAAAAAGCAACGGAAGATGGCTGGCAACACCATCAAAATTCATTGTGACCCAAACCACGTTTATCTCAAATTTGCTCCCTCCAGTGTTTTATAGTCTTGGTTAATGACACACCAGTCATCTCACCTAGAAACCTCAAAATCATCAATTTTTTTCCCTTCCCTTCCACATCCAGTTGTTTAAAAAAAAATCCTGTTGATTGTGCCTCCTAAATGTTTTTTAACCATCTCCTCCTTATATTTCCACTGCCTACAGAACCTCATAATGCATTCATGGGCCAGTATATCCATCTAGTTTCCCTGTCTCCAGAAGGGACAGTTATAACTCTGTGTACTTGTAGAGCCATTGCTCTGTGGAACTTAAGGTGTAGATAAAAGCCTATGGACCACAAGGCCATTGTCCCCACCTCTCCACCCCACCCCCTCCCCCATGACAGGACAATTTGTTTTTATTGGCTGTGCGTCTCAGGGAATAGAGTTAGGGAAACAAACCATCCAATATAAAATAGCCATCCAGATACTTCGGGTCATATTTACCCCATTTGAATGTTCTGCAGAATGCCGTTTATCTGTCACTATTACTGTTGGTTTTCATAGGTCCCTCTTCCCACTTTCCACTAGAATGCAAACAGGATTTTTTTGTCTTGCAAGAAAGACATGGCACATAGTAGATAATTCATACAGTTATTAATGTACTAATGAGTGAATGACTGAGACTTTTCATCAAGACTAATCTTCCCTCCCCCAACCTGAATTAGGGAGATGTTATTGTGAAGCAGCCTGAATTAAAAAGTTTGTGAGTTGGTTCTTGAGGAGGAAGATGTCCCCCTTCTTTTTTAGTTCAGGAAAACTTTATAGAGAAAGACCATCATCCTGTGAAATAGTGAGGAAGGGCATACAAAGTATAAAGAAGGTTCAGAACCACAAGCAGAAAAATATAACTAATGGGTTGTCTAGGTGAAGAAATAAAGCAATTCAGACATTTCCCCATGCTTCCCTACTCCTTTCATTTTCATGTGGACGGAAGCCAATGTAAAACGTTAGTAATAAGTTTTGTATGTAGCGCAGAAGACTAGGTTTCTTTAGGAATACCACTGAATCTAATTCTTTCATATCTATGAGACATTTGAGTATGTTGTAAAAGATCTCAGAGGCAGAGTGGATAAAAACACATATTCTAGAGACAGAATACCCAGGTTTGAATTCTGGTCTTGCCGTTTATTTGCAGAGTAACCTTGGGCAAGTTGTACAATGAAATACCTCGTTTAAATAGTTGTGATGAGGAACACAATTGTTAAAATACATAAGGTCCTTGGAATAGTGCCATATTTGAGTGCTGTATAAGTATTCAATATTATTGTGCCTTGAATTTGCCAAGTTCAGACTTACATGGAGCTATAAGATTTTTTCAAAAAACTTTTCTTAGTGAGATTACTATAGTGAAATATATTAAGGTGAAATATCATATAGCTGGTTTTCAAGCAGGTTGAAAGCCAAGCAATTTATGCAGTTTCTTAAATATAATATGAATTATCTGTGTGAGAAATATGCTACTATTAATTCTGTGTTCCAATTGTGTGATTATCATCCATTTAATTTTCAGGAGAATCCTCATTGACACTGGAGAACCAGCAATTCCAGAATATATCAGCTGTTTAAAGCAGGCTCTGACTGAATTTAACGCAGCAATCCAGGAAATCATAGTGACTCATTGGCACCCTGATCATACTGGGGGCATAGGAGATATTTGTAAAAGCATCAGTAATGGTAAACAGAAAACATTAATTAAGCTCTTTGAGGAAAACTGTGTTTTCAGAATAATTTTTTTCTGTTACAGAAGTAAGTAAGCTAGTCAGTCATTTACTGAATACCTTATATACTTACATGGTACTTTTAGAAATTAATATACTTTTAATACTGCCCCCAATTTTAACAAAAGAGGAAAGGAAAAGTCCTATTTTCTATTTCAGATCTCTTATCCCTCTTATTTTTCCCTTTGCCAGGGGTGAAGGTCAGTTTGAATTTTGTCTGCAGTAGTAGTAGTAGTGATGATTGCTACTTCCGAGTTAATAATAACTAACCACTCTTGAGCATTTACTGTGTGCCAGGCACTGTGCTAAACACTCTACACGGGTACTGTGAGGTAGCTGCTGTTACTGTCCACACTCTAAACATGATCTTAGGTCTTCCATAACTTTAAGGCAATTACTATGATACACTAAAATGCTGGTGAAAGATCATTGTATTGATAATTCTCCGTCCCTGAAACCTATTCAGTACTGACACCTTACCGCCTCTCTCCTTATACCCCCATATTACCATCACACACATAGATTCATTCATTCCTTCCTTCCTTCAACAAATACTCAAGTGACCACTCTGTCCAGGCACTGTTCTTGGCACAAGGGATGTGGCAGTGCACAAAACAAAGATTCTGCTCTCATAAAGCGTGCTTTCTAGTAGGGAAGGTAAGTGGTAAGTACGTAGTAGGTCAGATGGTGATAGGTGCTATGAAGAAAAATAAAGCTAAGTGAAGAAAAAGGGGAGAGAAAATAAAGTGGGGGAAGGGCAGCGGCTTGTATCTAGGGTGGATAGGGAGAAGAGAGTAAGCTATACAGGTATCCGAGAGGAGGCTATACCAGACAGAAGACATTGCAGGAGTAGAGATACTGGAATCGGGCTGTGCTTGGCAAGTTCGGGGCATATGAAGGACAGGAAGTCAGGAACGTTCATTCACAAAAGGAACATACATACGCATTCAGCTCATGTTTTTAAATATTTTTAAATGTCTTCCTTTTAGGACTTGAGACTACAGTTGGGACACCAAAGTGTTATCAACCAAAGCACCCAATATCACCAGGCTGCCCATTATGAAAAACGCTCTAACCTCACTTTGTTACCCTCTTAACCTCCTTTCTTACAATCCTAGAGGACTATATGCCACAGGAAATCATTATCTTTCAGTCTAACTTTTCCTCACCTTTCTCTTGTCTATCTACCAGTAAATTCTGTGAATTAAAAAACTATGCTGAAGGTTCTTGACTAGCTTTGGCCAACTCTTTTAGCATGAGTTTTAATTTAATGTTAAACATTTTAAATGTTTATGGCCTACTTTTTCTCCTTCATAAATCAACTTTATTGAGCTTGAATTGACATACATAAAATGTACCCATTTTAAGAGTATGGTTTGATAAACACCTTTTGACAGATCCAGTCAACATAAAGAATACTCTCATGACCCCAAAAAGAGGTCTCCTGGTGCCTCTCTGCAATCATCCCTCTCTAGCAACCACTGATCTGCTTTATTTTACTATAGATTAATTTTGCCTTGCCACATAATGGAAGCATACAGAATCACTCTCTAGCTTCTTTCACACAGCATCATGTTTTTGAGATCACCTATGTTTCAGTAACAATAGTTTGTTCCTTTATTGCCAAGTGGTAATCCATGGCAGGACTATACCAAGATTTGTTTAACCATTCACCTGTTAATGGACACTTAAGCTATATATTTAAATTAAAAATTAGGGGCACCTGAGTGGCTCAATTGGTTAAGCGTCCGACTCTTGATTTCAGCTCAGGTCATGATCTCAGGGTCATGAGATCGAGCCCTGCATCAGGCTCCACGCTCAGGGAGGAGTCGGCTTTAGATTCTCTCCTCCTCCCTCTGCTCCTCCCCCTGCTCACTCTCTCTCTCTCTCTCTTTCTTTCTCCTTCTCTCTCTCTCTAAAATAAAATCTTTTTTAAAAAATTTAAATCGTTTGGGTTCCATACAAAATAATGAATATTTGTATAATAGATTACCTATTAGGTTGATTTAAAGAAAGTCAAGGAGAAATTTGACCCTGCTCTGTAGCCACTAAAATTTTAATACTTTGAGAAGTAGCTTGTTGACTTTCAATCTGAACTTTATTGAAGCTAGACCAGCTGCATACAGACCTTGAGTTGCTCAGCACTGAAATCGTGCAGAGGTTACCTTTCAGAATCTCCCAAGAGTCCATGTACTTCTTCATTCTCTAAATCCTTAATCGCTAGCATTCTTGTTCCATTTTGTTTTATTATTTTCTTTGCTCCAGATCATTTTACTACTTAATTATTAGTATGGCAGAAACTTTTCAACTGCTTTATGATGCTAACAACTTGTGGTTTTACAGGCAACACCAAAATTATGAATGCCAGTTATAAGATTTCTATGAGAAGATACAGCAACCTACTTTCAAAAGTTTAAGATATAATCAGTGTATAATTCCAGAACTCCCAGTGGCTGGCAGGAAGCCAGAATTTTACTAGACATGAGAACTATATAGCCCCAGGCTGCCCCCAGTGTTTTTGGTTTGTTTTTGAGTAAATCTTACAAAATACATTTTTGTGATCATGATAGTTGTTATTTTGCAGCTGAAGTTGGATCTTTGCCATGTATTTCACATTCCGGTCAAATGTTTGCTTCTATGCCATTCAATTAGATTGTGTTTTCATTAGAAAGTAGTATAAGCAGGGTGCCTGGGTGGCTCAGTTGGTTAAGCGACTGCCTTCGGCTCAGGTCATGATCCTGGAGTCCCGGGATCCAGTCCCACGTCAGGCTCCTTGCTCAGCAGGGAGTCTCCTTCTCCCTCTGACCTTCCTCCCTCTCATGCTCTCTATCATTCTCTCTCTCTCTCTCAATAAAAAAAAAAAGAAAGAAAGTATTATAAGCAATATCACATGTTTATATCAGCTTCAATAATTAGCATTAAGAGGCTCCCTGCTCGGCAGGGAGTCTGCTTCTCCCTCTGACCCTCCTCCCTCTCATGCTCTCTGTCTCTCATTCTCTCTGTCTCAAATAAATAAATAAAATCTTTAAAAAAAAAAAATAAATAATTAGCATTAAGAATAATGTTATAAGCCATTATTCAAACCTTTAACAAGTGACTGAGGGTTTCCTCCTGTTAAAATAATCATATGATAGAGACAAAGTAGATAAGTGATTGCCAGAGGCTGGTAGGAGGAGAGAAGAGGGAGTAACTACAGTTGGGTAAAGGGTTTCTTTGAGGGGTTTGAAAATGTTACAAAATTAGATAGTGGTGATAGTTATACAGTTCTTTGGATATACTTTAAAAACACTGAATTGTACTCTTTGAAAGGGTGAATTTTATACTGTTGAGTTATATCTCCATAAGCTTTTATTAAACATAATAATGATTATTATATGATTGCTTTCAGCATGCCCTTCTCCCTCCTGCCTGTACAGACTGTTATTGTGAGTAGGATATGTGTTTTCGTATTCGCACATAACTTTAAAAACTGACACAGGTTATTTTATAGTATAACATTTGTTTTGTAATTTTGAGATAATGGTGAGTTTTTTGGGAGGAGTGTGTGCCGGAGGTCTCATAACTAGAAATATAATACCTCTAACTTCTTTACTGAAAGAAAAATTATACAGATTAAAAATAAACACATACCAAAAAACCTCCCCATCTCACTCCAGAATGAAGACAGCCTTATTATGTAATGCCAGTTCCCAGAATAGCATATTATTTTTTGCTCCAGCCTCTAAGATACAAAATAATGGAGTTTGGGGCTGGAGAGAGAAGGTCTAGTCCCAGTTGTTTTATTTTATTTTTATTATATTTGCAATATTTCTGTCTCCTTTATCTTCCATACTAGCCTGACTTCTGTGCCTTGTCAGTTTTTCTCTGAATGTCTTTTTCTCCCATATTTCCGTTGCTGTCATCTTAGTTCTAATATTCACATCCTTCCGGCTGAGTTATTAGTCACCCCCTCCTGGTGTTTCTGATCTCTCGCCCTCCAGTATCCCACCTAGAGCTGCCATATTGATCAACTAGTTAACACTATTTCATTTTCTTTCTAAAGAGTGTATAATGGTGCACATATGGTAGAGTTTAAATTCCTCTATTCCAGGGCACCTGGGTGGCTCAGTTGGTTAAGCATCTGCCTTCAGCTCAGGTCATGATCTCAGGGTCCTGGGATCGAGCCCTGCATCGGGCTCCCTGCTCCGCCGGAAGCCTGCTTCTCCCTCTCCCACTCCCCCTGCTTGTGTTCCCTCTCTCGCTGTGTCTCTCTCTGTCAAATAAATAAATAAAATCTTTAAAAATAAATAAATAAATTCCTCTATTCTATGAAAGGCAATTTAAGGCCTTCCATGATCTGAGCTCATCTAATCCCACTTTATCTCCACGTCTCAGCCAGTGTTTTGCATTGGACAAATTGGTAGCATACTTTGTTGCACGTATGCCACGCTCATTGTCATTTCTATGCTTTTCCTAATGCTGTTCCCCTTACCTACAAATCATTCTCTGTACCATTTCCCAAACCACTCATCTTGTAAGCCACACTTCAAGTTCTGTCATATTTGTGAATTTTTTCCTAATTGTTTTCCTTTCTCTAAACTGCTGTGGCTTTTATTAGCTGAATTGCCCATTTAGTATTCATTAAATGGTTCTGAGTATAGTTCTGTATTTATTTATTTGTAAGTTTTATTTCCCCAACTGTGATAGTTTTTAAGCACTTTAATGTCACCATGCTTGTATTCACTGTATATAGTATATTTGGCACCCAGCTATTGATTGGTTAATTGATTTTCTTTGTGTCAGTGAGAGGTAGTATGGGTTAAATTTATTTTAATGGTTTAATATCTTTGTCCTGGGTTTGGGGCTTCCTTTCAGCATTCACAGAAAGAGCATTATGCTATCATCCTTTTATTACTAAGTACTGCCATGATGCCATGACTTCTTTTACTATCTGCTAAGACTAGAAAGAAAAACGTTCTCCGGTTCTGTATTGCTGCCTCTTCAACACCCATCTTGATATCAAAGCTAGCCGAGATTATGATGAACTACTTTCAAACTTTTATATAAAATAAGAGTGACTAGAACAAAAAGGTGTAGACCTAGAAGTGCATGAGAGAATAAAAAGCTCTTTTGTTGAGGTAGAAAAAATAGTTCAAATTCCAGAGATAGGCTGCTGTAACCCATCCCATTTTCTCTTGTCTCTTAATGTTAATATTTTTTGCAGTCATTCACAATGTTAGCTCTATGAAAGTTGATCTCTTATTTTTTTTGTTTCCATAGAAAAATTTAAAGAGAGTCAACTTTTAATGAAATCAGATATTAAATATGAAATGACAAAAGTGCAAAATTGAACAAATAGGTAGACTGCAGACTTAGAGGAACAAAATCATGAATCGAGCTACAGTGTTACAAAAGCAAGGAGTTTGAAACAGGACAGAATAAAAATGGCTGAAATAAATTAATGGGGTAGAGAAAGGGCTTAATAAATTACTGTAAAAACCAAATACGAGAAAAAGATTAGGAGAGAAAGTTGATCTCTTAAAAGGCTGAATTATCACTTAAAGTATGACTTAATATATTTTACATGTTTTGTTACTAGACACTGCATATTGCATTAAAAAACTCCCACGGAATCCTCCGAGAGAAGAAATTATAGGAGATGGAAAGCAACAATATGTTTATTTGGAAGATGGAGATGTGATTAAAACTGAAGGTGCTACTCTCAGGTCAGTAAATGTCCTTTAGCTAGGGAAGGGCAGGGGGAGGTTATGTATGTGTCTTATAAAAAGGGAGTAAAGGAAGATTTTTGAATATTTGCTTATATGAGTGAGGAATATCTCAGGAAGGATATAAAAGATCTGATAACATGGTTACTCTGGAAAGAAAAACCAGGTTGCTTGAGAAATAGGAGAAAAGAAAGACTTTTCACTCTACCCTTTTAAAATTATTTGTTTGAATTATATGATTACCATTTTTTAAATAAAATTTAAATTAAAAAATAAATTAGCATTTCCTGTTAGGATGGTTTAGGGCTCTACTCATCAGTTAAATTCAGGACTTTCTCATGCTCTCAATTCCAAAAGATGACCTAAAGTAAATACATTTTAGGCCAGACCCCTAATCTCCCATGACCTAAGTGAGGTCGAAAAGTTGTTTCAAACTCAGTAATTTTAAAACTGAACTACTTAGGTTTCTCCTCTGTCCCCCATAATCTACTTGCTTTCTGACTTCAGAACACCTACTGCTCTCAGCACGTAAGATTTTATTTTTTCTTCTAAGATAGAAGCTGGTTCCACTTCACCTTTATCACTCCCCCTTTTCCTGCCCACCACATCTAATTGTGTTAGATTTTACCTTAAAAATACTGGTCCATACTGTCCCTTTTTCTTCATGTCCACTACCATTACGTCTTGTTTAATATTCCTGTCTCCAGGCTTCCCTTTCCAGTTCATACCCCGTGTCACTTGAAACCTTGAATAACTCTTACTGCACACAAGATCATGTTTATTCTCCTTACCATGTTGCTATCTGGCCCCAAACCGCTTTTCTGGTCCAATTTCCTACCACTGCCATTGTAAACACAATTAGCCATATCCAAATACCTGGACACGTTATGTATGTTCATGCCTTCCCTCATGCCCCCCCCCCCCCCTTTACCAGGTAGGCATCACGGCTTTCCCCCTACTGTCTCCTTCATAAATTCTTACCTATTCATTCTTCAGACTTCAGTTCACATGTTACTTACCTCAAGAACCCTTTCCAGGCAGAATTAACTGCTCCCTCCTCTGACTTTTTTTTTTTTTTTAAGATTTTATTTATTTATTAGAGCGTGAACGAGCGCGAGGGAGGGAGGGAGGACAAGCCAAGGGGGAGAGGCAGAGGGAGAGGGAGAAGCATATTCCCCAGTGAGCAGGGAGCCTGATGCGGGGCTTGATCCCAGGACCCAGGCACCCCTTTCCTCCTCTAACTTTCGTATAACTTTTATTATTTTATCATAGCACTTAATAAATTGTATTGTAATCTTAAGTCTGTAAGTAGGTATCTCCATAAAAGGTAATCAACCCCTTAGGTTCACAGTATTAGTTAATGCCAGTTGCTGTAGTAAACCGACCCCAAAATGTATAATGGTTCATACATGAAATAAGTTTTCCTCCCAGTTACATAACATCCAGGAAAGGTTCCTGACTATCAAGTGGCCCTGCTGCAAATAATGTTTCAGACACCTTCCATCTTGTGATTCTACCATCCTCAATAGTTGGTTTCAAGGTCGCTTTGTTCACTTCAGTCAGTCCAATGGGTGGCAGAGAGGGAGCATGGAAGGGATCTTTCACGGGAGGCTTTCACAGACCAGACCTTCTGTTGCATTGGCTGTAAATTCAGTCATAGGCTACCCCAGGCTGGGAAGAAGAGTTGAACTTCATGCCCAGGAAAAAGAGGAAGGAGGTTTGATGATAAGTTAGCTATTCTCTGATACATGGCAGATGCCAGATTCATCTTCAGATCCTCAGTCCCTGGCACATAGAAGGCACTGAATATTTATCCAACATGTAGTAAATATCTACAAAGAGGGGAGTAGATTAGCAGGTGAATGAGAAAGAGAAGATGAAGAACTGGGTATCCATGCCCCCTTTTCGTTCCCTTTTTCCTAGTATGCTATTGATTTGTAAATTTAATTTATAAACCCAACTAATTTCTGGGTAATCTTCTTAAAATGTTCTTGTTGGAAATATGATGTGTCTCCTATAATTTGTTCATGATGCCAAAAGATAATAAACATTACATTACTAATTCTTCAGAGAGTATTCTTGACAATATTGAATTTCCCCCATCACACATTAAAGATCTATCTCAAAGGCTTGGGAATCATAGTACTAGTTTATTAGTTATCACAGAATCATGGATATTAGATCTATACCTAATTTGCAGATTAAGAACATTCGGCCCTTGGTAGTTAATTACCACCCATCTGCCATAAACAGCCATATATTTTAAGCTTTTAAAAAAAAAAAAAGATTTTATTTATTTATTTGAGAGAGAGACAGACACAAGCAGGAAGAAGGGGCAAGGGGAGAGGGAGAAGGACAAGCAGACTCCCCACTGAGCAGGAAGCCCAATGTGGGGCTCAATCCCAGGACCCTGGGATCATGACCTGAGCTAAAGGCAGATGCTTAACTGACTGAGCCACCCAAGCTCCCCTATTTTAAGCTTTTTATTAAAGTAAAAAAAAAGAAAAGTGTGCATATCATCTGTGTGCAATGTGGTGTACTATTACAAACTGAACAAATCATTTAAGCAGCTTTCAGATCAAGAAACAACAACAGCAGGGGCGCCTGGGTGGCTCAGTTGGTTGAGCATCCGACTCTTAGTTTCAGCTCAGGTCATGATCTCAGAGCCATGAACTCGAGCCCCATGTCGGGGTCTGCACTCACCATGGAGTCTGCTTAAGGCTCTCTCTCCCCCTACCTCTGCCCCTCCCCACTCTGTCTCTGTTTCTGTGTGTGTCTCTATCTAAAATAAGTCTTTTTAAAAATGACTTAGTAAATAACCTTTTCACAAAAATAAATTATACTAGAATTTGAATAAAACATTTAGTTTACTGATGACAGATACTTTCCAATTTCCATTTTTATAAAGTCAGTAAAACCCAATTGTTTTAAATATTAACAAGAAGATTCATCATTAAGCAAAAGTTCCATAAACAGAAGGTTAAAATATACTTAAGTCCTCAAGTATTTGATGTCCAGTTGATCTGGTCTATTTGCCAATTTGGGGGGGAAAAAATACATTAGCGATAGGGACAATACCCACCAAGAACCCTTTAGTAAAAAAAGTAGGAAGCAGATTTTTCAGTAGGATTTGATTGAATATAACCTTCAAGAATTTTCTAGTGACCTAAGTCCCATCTCTCAAAAGTCAGTCTGACAGCTTTTGTTGACTGTTCTAAACCTTGTAAGGGAGCCATCTTTATAAAGTCTACTCTTATCACAGAAGTGGCAGAACTGGATAAATGTGCCACCTGATGAATGGGGAGGCCACAGCTGCAGTTCCTCTGATCTTTAGCAAAGCACCTCTGATGTCATCTCCTTTTTTCCTCCTGCCTATGTGAAGTGAATTTTAACACAGTTTTTATGCAGATTAAAGCATTAGCTACCCAGGTGACTGGAGAATTAGAATTTCTGATCCCCTCATTTAAGAAATCTATTGCCTTGGTTATCAAAGAAAACCATTACTGAGGTCTGGAGTTGGAGGAGGGGGGACAAATAAAGGATGCACTGCAAGCACATCAATGGATAAGACAGTCTGCAGACTCTGAAAAAGAGTGGTTCTCCACATGAGTTTTTGTAGATTGAAAAACATTGGGGGTCTGTTTGTAAACACATTGTCTGTGTGATTGTTCGTAAGACTGTCCGTGAGATATGAGACACACCCACACCCACATATTCTTAGTCATGGAAATATGCCTCCTGAAATTATTTTCATGTAACATTGAATACTTTCATCAATAGGTTGCAACAGGTTTAATCAAACAAAAGAGATGTCTCCATATCACATTTTACTTTCCCTGTTCCAGAGCTGGAGCCAGCCATGTCTGCAAGAAGCCCTGGTTTCTTTGAGTGGGAAATGGTATTTCAGTTCCCTCCAGAACTAAGTGTCAGGTGTGCTCATGACTACTGGAGTATCATTACTTCTGGGCCTTTTATAGAGCTAGGAAAAAAATGAAATGATGAATTCATAAGGATTTCTCAATTCAGATGAGAACCCAGAACCTTAATTCCCTCATTCATACAGTTTTTTCCCTTATCCCACAGTAAAAACCTTGGTTCTCAACATCAATTTATTGTTTATACTCTTGTGCAGTAAACACAAAATAGTTTCAGAAACACAGTAACCAGTAACACTGCCAACAATAAACCTATTAAGTAAAGTTCAAAATATCTTTCTACTTCTTTAAACTTAAGATACATTCTATTAAGGATATATAATCTTAGTATTTAAAAATTATTTGCATTAATATTAGCATGGCTGTGTTATCTATCCCGTATATAGTAAGATTCATTTCTTTCTGTATTCAGTGTTAACATTTTCTTTCGTTTTTTTAGTTTTATGTTTAGAATATATATTTACATAGCTCAAAAGTTAAAACTAATAAAGTTACAAGAGAAGTCTTGCTTACATCTCTGTTCCTTACATCCCATCTGCCTACCCCTACAGGCAGTTATAATTCATTAGTTTTTTATCTTCCCTTTCTTTTTGCAAAAATAAGGAAATATATACATATACATTTTTATTTCCCCAACTTTTTTTTTTAAGATTTTATTTATTTTATTTTTTTTTTTTAAGATTTTATTTATTTATTTGACAGAGAGAGACACAGCGAGAGAGGGAACACAAGCAGGGGGAGTGGGAGAGGGAGAAGCAGGCTTCCCGCGGAGCAGGGAGCCCGATGCGGGGCTTGATCCCAGGATCCCGGGATCATGACCTGAGCCGAAGGCAGTCGCTTAACCAACTGAGCCACCCAGGCACCCTATTTCCCCAACTTTCTTATACAAAAGAGCAACTATAAACATTCTTTCATGCTTTGTTTTGATTTGTTTTAAAGAGAAAAGCACTTGTTAGCATTTAATGGACATCCCTCCCCCGTGGCTTCAGGACCCAGCCCCCACACACACCCACGGATTTTCTGCTCAGCTCTTCTACTGTCCTGTCTTCAGGATGACAGGCTGTTTTAGGAGCTTTCCCTTCCCCAAAACTTGGTAGTAGCCTGATCATACCGCATCAAGGATAGGAGCAGCTCCAGTCAGGCACACCGGCCTGTGTGTCTCAGAGGTCCGAACCCCAGGCCAAACACGCCACCCTGCCCTGAGGCCCACCTTGTGTGGCCTGGAAGACTGAACTAAGGTCAGGGGTGGGTAGTTGGGGTGCAACACAAGCACAGCTCGCAGCCTGCCCCAGCAGCAAAGCAGAGGCACGACAAGAACCATGCTTGTTCGTTTTTTACCACTTAACAATACATGCTGCAAATGACTCCATATCCGTTCACAGAGATCTTCATCATCTTTTTGATGGCTGCTGCATCGTACTCCATGGTATGGTTGTACCACAGTGTGTCCATAGTGTCCAACCATGGGTATCTGGGTTTTTCCTGTATTTTTTTATAAATAATGTAATGAATAATTTATATATGTATTTTGTATTTGTGAACGTGTATATTCAGGGTAAATTTCTAGCTGTGGGACCAGTGGGTCAAAGGGTTATGTAATTTTGTTAGAAAATGCCAAATTCCCCTCCACATGTGCTATTACCATTTTGCTCTCCCCACAGCAACTTATGAAAGTGCTTTTTTCTCACAGTCTTGCCACAAAGTATATTGTAAAATAAACATCTATGCAAAGAAAATTGAAAAAAAAAGTTTTTAAATAGTAAAAGCACTGTCTCTGAGTAGTGGAATGATTGTGAATTCATATCTCCTTTAAGTATTTTCCTTTCTGTTTTCAAAATTTGCTGTAATCGGTGCATGCTTATTATTTATAAAATAAAAAAAGGTGGGAAAAGTATTGAATTTGTACTTCAGAGTAGGAAATCTGATTTAAAGGAGCAAATTTTCTGATGATAATTTCTGTGGGCCACAAGAGGAGGAGTTTTTTAACCGATTTGACATCACTTATTTGTGTTGTATCCAGAGATAAGGCTGGAGAATAATTTCTTCTAAGCCTAAGAGTTTCTGATTTTTACTATTTCTTTGTTTCCTTTTAACCAGAGTTATACACACACCTGGCCACACTGATGATCATATCGCTCTACTTTTAGAAGAGGAGAATGCGATCTTTTCTGGAGATTGCATCCTAGGGGAAGGAACAACTGTATTTGAAGACCTCTATGATTATATGAACTCCCTAAAAAAGCTATTGAAAGTCAAAGCTGATATTATATATCCAGGTGGGTAGTTGCTTAAATCTAGCAAACCATTTGTGTGAAATGAGGAAGAAGGTTCATTTTGGTTTGTCCCTGTGTGTGTGTGTTCTTTATGTTTTCAGAGTTTGAAGAGCTACCCATAAAGTGCTTCTTTAAATTATGCCCCTAGGGGCACCTGGGTGGCTCAGTCATTAAGCGTTTGCCTTCAGCTCAGGTCGTGATCCCAGGGTCCTGGGATCGAGCCCCGCATCAGGCTCCCTGCTTGGCGGGAGGCCTGCTTCTCCCTCTCCCACTCCCCCTGCTTGTGTTCCCTCTCTCCCTGTGTCTCTCTCTGTCAAATAAATAAAGTCTTAAAAAAAAAAAAAAGCTGGAGAGTTAGGGGTGCCTGGGTGGCTCAGTCAGTTGGGTGACTGACTCTTGACTTTGGCTCATGGCTCAGGTCATGATCTCAGGGTTCTGCAATCAATCCCCGCATCCAGCCTCGAGCCCCCACCCCATCCCACATCCAGCCGGCTCTGCACTAAATGGAGGATCTGCTTGAGATTCTCTCCCTCCTTCTTTGCCCCTCTCCCCCCCCCCC
>NC_138372.1:115133024-115156517 GCF_054177405.1 Leptonychotes weddellii | reverse complement strand
CCTGGGTGGCTCAGTTGGTTAAGCGACTGCCTTCGGCTCAGGTCATGATCCTGGAGTCCTGGGATCGAGTCCCGCATCGGGCTCCCTGCTCGGCAGGGAGTCTGCTTCTCCCTCTGACCCTCCTCCCTCTCATGCTCTCTGTCTCTCATTCTCTCTGTCTCAAATAAATAAATAAAATCTTTAAAAAAAAAAAAAAATGAGCTCAGAATCCTGAGAATGTCCTTTTTTTAATTCTTCACTAAAGGTAAAACTTTAAAAATTTTTCTTAAACTTTCTTTGACATCCTCCCCTTTTTCTGCCACTTTTCCCAAAGTCCCTAGGATTTTCATACTATCGTAACACTTGTTTTCATGCCATAGAGACCTGTTGTGTTCCTGAAACCATTTCATATTACAGAATAACTCTGAACAACAACAATAACTCCATTCAAAAATGGGCAAAGGACTGGGGTGCCTGGGTGGCTCAGTTGTTAAGCATCTGCCTTCGGCTCAAGTCATGATCCCAGGGTCCTGGGATCGAGCCCCACATTGGGCTCCCTGCTCAGCGGGAAGCCTGCTTCTCCCTCTCCCGCTCCCCCTGCTTGTGTTCCCTCGCTCGCTGTGTCTCTCTCTGTCAAATAAATAAAATCTTTAAAAAAAAAAAATGGAGGGGGGTGGGGGGATGGATTAGCCTGGTGATGGGTATTAAAGAGGGCATGTATTGAATGGAGCACTGGGTGTTATACGCAAACAATGAATCATGGAACACTACATCAAAAACTAATGATGCAATGTATGGTGATTAACATAACATAATAAAATTTAAAAAAAGACTATATCCTTTATAAGCAAAATAAACAACATGTTTTCTAACTAAGATAAAAAAAAAAGGGCAAGGACTTAAATAGACATTTCTCCAAATAATATATACAGATGGCCAATAAGCACATGAAAATATGTTCAACGTCACTAATCATTAGGGAAATGCAAATTAAAACCACAATGAGATACCACTTCATGCCCATTAGGATGGCTATTATCAAAAAAATAATAATAAAAGTGTTGGGGAGGATGTGGAGAAAATGGAACCCTTGTACGTTACTGGTGGGAATATAAAATGGTACAGCTGCTATGGAAAACACTTTGGTGGTTCCTCAAAAATTAAACATAGAATTACCATATGATCCAGCAATTCCACTTCTGATATATACCCAAAAGAACCGAAAACAAGGACTGGAACAGATACTTACACACTCAGGTTCATGGCAGTGTTATTCACAATAGCCAAAGGTGGAAGCAACCCAAGTGTCCACTGAAGGATGAGTGGATAAATAAAATGGTGTCTATACAGACAATGGAATACTATTCAGCCTAAAAAAGGAAGGAGATTCTGACACATGCTACAATATGGATGAAACTTGAAGACATTATCCTAAGTGATATAAGCCAGTACAAAAGGACAAATACTATATGATTCCCCTTATTTGAGGTACCTAGAGTAGTCAGATTCATAGAGACAAAAAGTAGAATGGTGGATGCCAAGGACTGGAAGAGAGGGAGAAATGGACAAGGAATTGCAGTTTGGGAAGATGAAAAAAATTCTGGAAATGGATGGTGGTCATGATTACACATAAAACAATGTGAATGTACTTAATGCCACTGAACAGTATACTTAAAAATAGTTAAAATGGTAAATTAAATATATATAAGTATTTTCCCCAACACCACCCCCCCAAAAAAAAATCAGTATTCCCATTCCCTAAGTATAGCATATATCAGCAAAATTTAGACAAGAAATCTGATTATGTATGTAAATGGTTAGTTACTTCTTAACTTGCATCTCCTCCATTCTTTCCTATCTGAATACAACACCAGTTGATCAAACCAGAAAAACCCAGTAATTATTTTTGATATGCCCCCATCCGTCATCTCATCCAATTCTTCACCAAGTACTTATTGACTGTTCCAGCTCTAGAATTTTTTGTCTCTACCTCTTATTCCACCAATACTTCTTAGTCCAGGCCATCATCCTCTCTTGCAAGGGACAACTGCAATAGTCCATAACTCTGGTCTCCCTACTTCTGTTCTTGGAAGAAGTTAGGGGACAGGGATGAGAAGGGCATTCTGAACTGAAGAAATCTGCACAAAGCCGTATAATCATTGTCCTTTTTAAAGAACCATGGCACAACTGCAAGTGGATATATCGGACGAGGGATGATAATGGGAGGCCCTTAAATTCCCTGGTCTTTGAAAGAGTCTAGGCAACTGACCTTTAACAAAAACAATGGCATCCATTAAGTATCTGCTTTGTGCTGGGTACTGGACCAGACAATGAGGACACAATGGGGAACAAAACAGTTTCTCTACTCTCAAAAGAAGCTTATATTCTAGTTGTGGAAATACACAGAATACGCAGTACCATTAAATTTGGTTGGGTTATAGAAAGCTTAGAGGAGCCTGAGCTCAGTCTTCAAAGCTGAGTAAAGTGGTATCCAAGTAAAGAAGTTAGAGACATTTAGGAGATGAGAAGAATTGTTCCAGTTAGAAGAAATAGTATATGCACATAAACAGAGAGATGGCAGAGCGTCACATGGTTGGGGAACTAAGTTCTATAGCTAGAGTATATAGTTTTTGTGACTTGAGGTCATAGAGATAAGCAGCAGCTAAGGAACACAAAAATTTCACAGGAAATTTCACACACCAGTGTACTGTCATCCAGCCATGCTTCACCCAGCCATGCTTCACACAGGCTGGAGTATGCATAATTAAGGAAATAGAAAGCTAAGCACAGTCCAGAGAGTTCTAGTGTTATTTTGTTGCCTCCTCAAAAGCAAGAGTTTGTCCCCAACCATTATGGTGTTTCATTCCTATTTTTTCTATCGTATCAGCCAATTATTTTATCCTCCATTCAATATACCCAGTAGTTTTGGATTACAGCTTCTGCTTGCACATTTTCTGTTTACTCGAGAGCTTACATTCTCCTTGTCATCACCTCTGCCTTCTCCCTGTATATCTTCAGCTTCTGTTTTGCAACAACTGAGTAGTCCTCTATGTGTCTCAGACTCAGATCTCATAGAAGAGGACCTGCTTAGTGTAATTAATCTTCACTGTCCCTGTTTAAGAGAGCTTTCCTGCCATCGTGTCTTTTATATTACTCACCAGCCTGTATGGTAACTATGCTAGATCAATCATCTGGGACCAGAAGGGAACCCCATTCAACAGTAGATAGGGTAAGGATTCTGAGATTTGGCCTTTTCAGTACAGTGGGAGAAGTGAAAAAGCAGCAGAAAGGGTCTCAAAGGTAATAGAAGACAGGGTAACAGATACGAGAAATATTTATGAAAAGGAACAGCACTTAGAAACTACTAGATCTTGAAGGATGGGGATCAAGTAGAAAGGGAGAAGTCTAGGAGAGCTTTGGTTTCTGGCTTGGACAGCTGAGTAGATGCTGACCTGATACTCAAGATAAGAAAATAAAGGAAATGGGGTAAGTAGAATGGGTAAGGACGGAAAGCTGCCTTCTGCTACAGATGTTTGAAGTCCCAAGGAACATCCAAAGGGAGATACCTAGAAGGCACTTAGATCTATGGAGCTGGGGCTAAATAGGTATAATATATTTTGCTGCAAGTGACAGAGACTTATTTTCAACTAGCTCAAGCAAAAGTTGGTTGACACATGTAACCAACCTAAGAAGGGTAAGGGTGGAGCCAGGCTTGTAAACAAGAACGAAGATTTGGATCCCATCAAATGGGATCCCCAAACCTCTCATTTCTACTTCCTTTTCTGCATGTCAGAGACCCCAGAGCAGATTGGCTTCCTCACATGGCACGGGGATGGCTATAGGCAGCTCTGGGCTCATATCCTAACCATTCCATAACCAGCAGACAAAACTGGTTCTCTCAGCTTTGGTTTGAAAAATCCTAGGGAAGGACTCAATGACTTACACTGGCTCATTACCCTGTCCTTGAGCCAGTCTCTGTGATCTACAGAACATGACGTACTATATTTGGCCCAGCTTTGGTCACATGCCTACCCCTGTGGCCAGAGTGGGTGAGGACTGTTCTCAGATAAAGAGTCATAGGAAGATTCTGGAGCAATATTGATTCCTTACTGAATAGCTTTCCTTTCCCTCCAATGTACATAAAATAGTTCTCTGCAGTGGCTCACAGAATGACTAGACCAATTCTGTGCAAACTGAATCTCTTCCGTATGTTTCTGTGAGATTTTTTGAGTGTTTTTTAAGTTATCTGGGAGTGTTTTCGTATCTCCAGATTGTCACTTCAAGAAAAAGTCAGTAAAGTTGGCTAGTAACAGGGAAGCTAAAATCCTGGGGAAAATGAGAAAAGATTCAAGTACAGGTTCTTCTTAATTCTGCCAGTACTATACATTAGTGTCCCCTCCCTTGCAAGTCCCTCCTTGCTTACCAGAGCATGGATCAGCATGAAACTTGCTACCAACTTCCAGGAATTGTTGGAGCAGGAAAATGTACCATAATCAGTCTTTTCCTCCAATCCACTGGGGGGGGGGGGGCTTGAAAGGATACTTTGTTTTGATAGAAAAAAAAGTTCAATATTTGAAATATTGATTGTGAAAGTCTTAGTTCCAGACACCTTAGTGCTGGGCCTTCTGAAACATTTGGAATTAAAATGGAGAATGGAGGAGGGATACATACGTGTATTCACTTGTGTTATGCAGAAAATATCTCTGGAAAGATACCAAAACTATAAGAAAGCTTGATCAAGGATAGGATAATCACCAGGACAGAGGTGTTTTAGCAGCCAAAAAAAAAAAGGTCAATAGTATTAAATGAAGACTCTTATGTGCTGTTTATGCTTATTTTACCCATTATTGGATTATATGACACTAAATGCTCAACAATATTATCATATTGTTACTGCATATTACCAATTTTACCCTGAAGGATTGCTTATAAATGCTAAAATTCTGAATCCTCAACAAATCCACATTAAAATCCATTAACATTATAGGCAGTTTCAAGAAACATTAAGCATTATTCTTTTAAAATGTAATTCTATTTAGTACTATTTCTGGCAGACTTACCACGTTTATCGCTACTCCTTTCCAAGACCCAATAAAAAAATATGTATTAAGTGTACAGAGCTATAGATTTAAAAGAAAAAAAAACAGTAAAAGCTACAAAGCAGAGAAGACAGAGTGCAAGAGGGGACTGCACAGATTATAACCAAATTTTGAAAGACTACAGATAGAGCTAGGGCAGTCATACAACGATAGCCTAAAATTGCTGTAGGAGGGAAGAAAGCCAATTCACCCTAACAACCCCTTGAGAAGTTAGGGCCGAGAGGCACCAGGTGCCGCCGAAGGTGGGGGCAGTGCTCTGTTCTAAAAGAGGGATTGTTCAAAGCTTGTATGTGCAACATACCCGAGTGCTACACAGCCAGGCAACTGCTACCCCAAAAAAGAAACCAAAGTTTATTCTTAGAAGTGAAAGGCAGAAAAAAAAAAAATAAGTGAAAGAACAGTAAACTTCCATTCCCCGTTCCTTACCTGTCCCCAGAACAGCAGTTTCCAAGTAGACAACTGCAAGGTAGAAGATTGGGAATTTCATCTCTAGAGAAAACGAATGGTACAGCCAAAAAAAAAAAAAAAAAAAAAACCTTTACATACATTTATATATGGGCTCTACAACAGAATGGCCAAATCTCCCTACAGTGAAGCCTACAATCTGACAAACCCTCCCATACACTTACCCACACATATATACAGTTTCCAATCAGTATCTCTTAATATAAACAGAAATCCAAAGCTCATCAGAAATGAAAGAACAAAATAAGCAAGAATAGGGAGAAAAAGACAATGTAAAAAAAATTTTAATTTTTAGTATCCTTAGATGAGGGAAGGTATAATTTGTAAAGCAAGAATAGGATACTATGAAAAACAGCTCTATGAAAAAACCTTGGGAAGTAAAAATATATAACCAAAACAGAGAAATTTCGGGAAACAGAGTTGAGAAAGTTTTTGGAAAACAACAAAACAAAGACAACAAAGGGAAAAGATGGAAGGCTTTGGGAGGAAACCAGGAGGCATAACATCAAAGTAATAGGGGTTCCAGAAAAACAGAACTGAAAATAGTCAGAAATTATCAAAAAAGAAATACAAGAAAATTTCCTAGAACTGAAGGACATGAGTCTTTCCGTTGAAAGGGTCTACTAAAGGCCCAGCAATTCGTAAAAAAGATAAAACAATCCACACTAAGTCATAACATTATAAAATTTCAGAACACTGGGGTAAAGAGGAGACCTTAAAAGATTCTGGGTTGTGGGTATGGTGGTAGGATTGGGGGTTTGGAATCACTTAGAATGGAGCATGATCAAAACAGCACTGCCTTTTACAGTGTGTTAGGACATAATGCCTTCAAAAATCTGAGGGAGGAAATTATTTGTCCGAGAAGTTTATAACCAACCAATCAATGGTGTGAGTGCAAGGACTCAAAACGTATAGCTGCATGCACCTCTAGGGACCTGCTGGATAATGCACTCCAGAAGAACAAAAAAAGAAAGGCACACAATCGAAATAGTAACTCCAACACAGAAAAATGTCAAAAGTAAGTTCTAGGGGTGCCTGGGTGGCTCAATCGTTTAGCATCTGCCTTCGGCTCAGGTCATGATCCCAGGGTCCTGGGATCGAGCCCCGCATCGGGCTCCCTGCTCGGCGGGAAGCCTGCTTCTCCCTCTCCCACTCCCCCTGCTTGTGTTCCCTCTCTCGCTGTGTCTTTCTCTGTCAAATAAATAAATAAAATCCTAAAAAAAAAAAAGTTCTAAGACAAAGGTGTGCCCAAAACCTGCTCTAGATTGGAGCAGGAGGAAGTGGGGGCTCAGAGAGAGAGAGAGAGAGATCTCCAGAGGGGAAAATGGAACTGACGGATTCTCTAGTATGTTTGAGCCTTTGGGAGGAAAAAAACTGCTGGTGGTCATACAACAGCTCTAGTTGAACAACTGAAACAATGACCAGTTAATAGAAAACTATACTGGTGAGGAAAAAATGAGGCAGTTGTTGGATTCCAAAAAACAAA
Organism: Leptonychotes weddellii; assembly: GCF_054177405.1. Lineage (NCBI taxonomy): Eukaryota > Metazoa > Chordata > Mammalia > Carnivora > Phocidae > Leptonychotes > Leptonychotes weddellii. The sequence continues at coordinate 115,149,488 of NC_138372.1, read as the reverse complement.
AGCTACACAAGGAAGGAAGACTTATGAAATAGTATCTGTCACTGCAATTTTACATAGGCAATAATGTAAGCACTGACTAAAAATTATGTTCTAGGATAATAGAGGAAAGGAAACTATTGAGAGTTTGAGAATGCTAAATTGAGAGATTGAGAATGCTAAATCATCACCTCAGATAACAGAAAGTAAGTCTAAAATTAACAAATCAGGAAATAGAAGTATAAGCATTTTACTAATGCCAGAAAAAGAATCTCAAAAGTAGAAAGAAATTGGGAAATGGTTTTCCTGTTTAGTACTATTTAATTTTTAAATTAAGTAAATAGTTTGATATAAACTAAACATTTTAATGTCAAAATACTGATATTATGCAATGGGTGAGTTCCAACTCTTTTAGTCCAGTGAAGCAAGCACTTTTGTCACAGAAGTGTCTCCTGCAAAAATTACCAGGAATTGGAAACAATGAGAGATACGTGCTTATTTGGTGTTCTCTTAGCCCTAAGGATAACAGTCTGCAAGTTCATATTCCTTAATGGATACAAATGTCAAGCATAACGTTTTCCCTAAGAGGAAATCCTGCCCCTAGTATCCTGGAGAACCTGAAGAATTAAGGTGAACTGGAGTCAAAGACGTCCGTGGCCTTTAAAGTTTCACTGCATATGAAAGCCATCTAAGGATAACTAGACCTGAGGTCACCCGAATCCAGCAGAGTGCTATTTATAACTGTATGGTAGATTCCCAACTTTGTATTCCAGCCCTAATATAGTACAGTATTAAAGATCTATCATAGTTCGAGTTTCTCCTAATGAGATCTAAACTGAACTTAGGATTCAGTAATTAGCCAATGTAAGGAGGAAAAGACTCCACCTCTATCTCTCAGAGACTTCAGCTAACACTTTCTCTATAGTCGGTTAAGTAACCTGCGACAAAATTTGCAGGAAAGCTAACACTGATATGACAGATTCCCTCACTGACGTTTACTAGTGTTTTTAAGAACTTTGGGGTGGCTAATGACCCTGAAGAAGCACTCTTCTGGAGAAAATATGTTTCCAAATCAGAGGCTTCCAAATAGAAGTTAGGCTGCAGCAAGCCGGGCTACATGTACATGACCTTATTTTGTGCATGAGTATATTAATACCGTGCTATCTTTGGCACTTACGTGTTTGGAGGAAAGTGCATCTCTACCAAAAGACCAGTCAATTAGTTTTCCCGTGTTTGTTGCTTTGATTCCAGAAGATTTTAATCCACTGAGTATCCACTTCCTCCTTTTAGGGTGAGACTGACACTACTCTAGAGCCATATGAAGCAACCTATGCTTTTCATATTTTCCCAAGGGTTGAAGAAAAATTTTCACTAACAGAAGCTCTCTGGTTTTGTACCACAGAAGTCTTCCCAGCATACTCTGTGGAAGCAGATAATCCAGCCTCCTTCTGCTAAATCAGTTTTCAGAAAGGGTAAAAATGTCTGTCACAAATGGTATATCTAAAGATTTTATATCTAAACCTGAAACTCCCAGGAATACTCTTAGCCATCCATTCTCCCAGCACAAAATGTACTCTTGGACCACTTGCATCCCTATCAACTGGGGCACTTGAATATTTCAAATGCACATTTCTGGGCCCTAACAAGATTGACTGAATCAGAATTTCTGAAGAGGACCAAGGAATACAGTTTTTTCTGTCAACCCAGATGATTCTTTTCCTACATCAACAGAATTCTAATTTAGTATTGTGTTGTTGGTTTGTATTTGTCAAAGGTTTGTGTGAAATACACACAAAATCTCTGGAGTTTTTTTAATGCTATTGAGGACATTGTCTATTTTATTATTCAATGTTCTTTGGTATCCATGGAACAAAATCCATTTCAGATTTCAGAGCTAGATAAAAGGTTTTCTCTCCTGTGAACTAATGTTTCCTTTATTAGACTAGTATTTGTCAAATTTGGCTAATCATCAAAATCACATCTACGGGGCGCCTGGGTGGCTCAGTCGTTAAGTGTCTGACTTCGGCTCAGGTCATGATCCCAGGGTCCTGGGATCGAGCCCCGCATCGGGCTCCCTGCTCGGCGGGAAGCCTGCTTCTCCCTCTCCCACTCCCCCTGCTTGTGTTCCCTCTCTCCCTGTCAAAAAATAAATAAAAATCTTTAAAAAAAAAAAATCACCTGGGGAAATTTTTAAAAATACACAGCTTCCCAGACCCCTTGTAAGACCCATTGTAAGACCCATTCTCCAGGCGAGAGGGGATCCATGTGATACTAATAATTAACCATGTTTCAAAAACTGTACATGGAATGATGTGTAGGTAATTCACCATGATCACTTTTTGCCTTGACTTCCTGGAAGCTACTCTTAAAACAATTTTTCTTGGAATTCAGTTCTGTTTTTTTTTAAGATTTATTTATTTATTTGAGAGGGGGGGAGGGGCAGAGGGAAAGAGAGACTCCCATGCAGACTCCCCACTGAGAGTGGAGCCCAACGCAGGGGCTCGATCTCACGACCCTGAGATCATGATCTGAGCTGAAATCGGGAGTCAGAGGCTTAACTGATTGAGCCATCCAGGCACCCCAGAATTCAGTTCTTTAATATAATTATTCTCCTTTTCTTCCCCCATTTTATTACTTCTCTGTTTCAGTATTTTTTAATGAAGTTCAACTTCAGAGGAAATAATTTATAATAATACTAAACTTTGGACCAGCACATTCCTTGCAAGAGCATTTAAGCCTAAAATAAATCAGTTATTAGGATTATAGCGGTAAAGAATCTGGTGGGCTTAAAAGTTTCATCATTCAGATTTTATGGAGACTTCACAGGAAATCATTGTTTGAAAAACACTCTGAAAATCATTGCTATTAAAAGCCATATACATAATTAAGCTCCCAATCCCCTTTCAGCCTCTTTGCTAAGACTAAATAACATTGTTCTTCTTTCTTTTTATTCACCACCTCAAAGATCGAATCCATTTTAGTGGTGTTAACCATTACCATCATGCTGATCAATTTCCAGATGTATGCTTGAGCTTGAATCATTCACCAAAGCCCCAGGCCTAAATCCTTTGCTAACTGCAGAAACTCTTCCTTTGGCTGTCTCCCAAAGACCACACATCAATACAATCCACAATTTCACATTCCTGATTACCACCCTCTCCCAACTCACACTTTGGGTAAATAGCATCACCATCACCATTCTTCCATGCCCCCAAGCTAAATTAGTCCTTGGTCACTCATTCCTTTTAATCCCCACTCCACTTAGCAGAGCAGTATTTGTGCTCTAATTTGAGGATGTAGATGCGATCTGAAAACTAAAGAAAATGACAGTGGTTATGAGTAATGCTCAGAAGGAGCGATAAATTGCCTAGGGAATAAATGTGCCTTGTTTCACAGGGACAAAACTAAACATTTGTCGTAGGCAGTCTCAGGAACAGAGCCCTTTCTCTTTTCCCCAGACTAGTGTTCATGCCCCAAATTAAAATAAACTTCTAACTGATTTCCCCATATGTGACCTATTCCAGTTTCCATTCATCATGGTAGTGGTGGTACTAGTTTAGTAATAGTATTTGTCCAATCAATTCCTCATCTGTAGAAAAGGAATAACAGTACCTAACTCAATGAGTTGTTATGAGCATTAAATATCCATAGCGTTTAGCACAGCGCTTGATACCCAATAAGTATTAGTTGCTATTATTTTTGTTGTTATTGTTTTTTTTATTTTTATTTATTTATTTGACAGAGAGAGACAAAGCGAGAGAAGGAACACAAGCAGGGGGAGTGGGAGAGGGAGAAGCAGGCTTCCCGCGGAGCAGGGAGGCCGATGGGGGGCTCGATCTCAGGACCCTGGGGCCACCACCCGAGCCGAAGGCAGACGCTCAATGACTGAGCCACCCAGGTGCCCCTTTGTTGTTATTGTTAACAATATATTCACCTATTGTGATTATTTCACTTTGATTTATACCAATTAAGCTCCACAAAACACCGAATTTACTCTTTAGTAAAATCTTACATAAAATGCCCATTTTTCATCTTGGGAATTAAAATTTGATGGTTGTAAAATCTTAGGTTATTTTGCTGAGCCTCTGTTTCCTTATTTTAAATAGGAATAACTTTAGGTTCTAGGTTGATATGAGGTTAAAATTAACGTATATCAACAGCACCTGGGAGGTTGTAATGACCTATAACCATTTTAGTTGTTTTCATCTGTGCTGCAAGCTTTGTCTTAGAGCACACAGGCTGACGAAAACAAGGAAACAGGTCCAAAGAATCCTTGGCCGCCACCCCCGGACCTTGATTCTACTAGGCACTGAGTCATATACCATTTTTGATGGCTCCAAGATATCAACTCAGTTCATGAGGCCTTCTAATGTTAGAGAATCTGGTGGGCTTAAAAGTTTCATTCCCAAAATTCCCTGAGGCATGAGGCCTTCTAACGTTAGAAGCCATTTAGGAAAGCACTTTGCACAGAAAGATGCTTTCATTAGTTCATTCTCCTCAGGTGAAAGTGATCTACTGGGTGGCCTCCCAATTATTTCATGAAGCATTCCCCAAATCTGCTGCTGTGTTCTGCATGTGACACCCTCCCCAGGAACCGCTTACCTACTACCATCTTCCTATCTGTTCCTGAGAACTAGAACCCTCTTGGCAGCACAATAAATTCCAACTAAGACCCCCTCTTCTATCTGTGTCTGCTGAGATTATTTCAGAAATCTTTTCCTACTGTGCATCTCCATAGTCCTTGGCCATTGCCTCAAATACAAGTCACTCCATTGTCTATTACTCTCATTCACTCATGTCCATGCTGCTACTAGATTTTTCTCCCCTGATCCAACCACTTCCTGCTGTTCCTTGACCTCCAGAGCCATGTTCTCTGGAGTACCTGTGGTGGTTCATGTTCTTATTTGCCCAACACCCCTTCCTCCATACTTTCCAGTAATAAACACACCTACCCTAGCCACAGGGAAAAGCGGGGAACCCAAAATGGGTGAACCAAAAACTGACCCAGATCCTGCTACCAAGCCAGACTGGTCTAGGTATCTCCTTGGGATTATTCTGACAGAACTTCCAAGTGACCATGTTCTCCGCCATGTAAGTAAATTCCAATTACAACAGGGAAGAATGAAGCAAGCTGAAACAAAAGAGAAAAAAGATGTGTTGAGAGTCCCGATGAGGTCAAATGCCTGGTTCTAGTTTCTAAGATCCACAACACACTCCAGGTCCTGAAGCTTCTTTTTTTCAATCTGTTAACTTTTAGCCCAATATATCTTCTTTTCAGTCACTTGCAACTGAAAGAATTACAACTAATATAATCCATCCCACTATAAATAAACTCCCCTCCATCCTCAACTGTTACACCCAACATTCCCTTCACCAGTTGCTTTGACTGTATCATAGCCCTCCCCTCAAACCACCAATCTCCTTCAGCTCTCTTAGGAGGGGCTGACAATCCCCTCCCTCTCCAAACCATTGCAGTGCCACCCTACTCCTGAAAAACCCCTGCTCCTTCAGCCATCTTTCCCTCCACCCGTACTGCCATTAGTCTCCCCATTCATTCATTCATTCAGAAAAGGAATCTGGCTCCCAATCTTCCTTGCATTGGCTCTCCTGATCTCATCACCCATGTGGGAGAGCCTCCACTCGCAGATCCATGACTGCCTTGTCTCTCCTGACCTTTTCTCCGTCCTTTCAGTGTGAAAACTGGTGTCCCCTCCTATGTAAATGTAACACTCTGCCTATGTTCTGGTGGATCCCAAACCACAGAGACCTCAGTCCATCATTCCCACCTCTTCCCATTGCCCCAGTGTCTTCAACCTCTCCCTCTCGTCCCTCCTTCTTGTCATCTAAACATGCACAATTGTCACATCATTTAAAAGCAAACACAAAACCTACCTGGATCCTTTATTCCTCTTTAGTTACATACCCTGCTCTCTCTTCCTCTTCAAAGCCAAACTTCTTGGACGCATTTACACTCTTCTTTCCCTATCTTCACTTTGCACCACTCTCTGAAACTGATCTCTCTTCTATCAGAGAAGCTTTGACTTGGGCCCTTGATGTATTAAATAAAGCAAGATTAAATAAAGTGAAATAAGTTATAGGTTAAAGGAGAGAAAGTCTACGTTGGGCCTCTTAAGCTTCCAGAGTCATAAGATCACAGTCCTAGCCCTAAGGACATAGGAGTGGTCTACGTGGGTCACAGACTTTCATCATCTTTATCAGCCAGCCCTCCCTCAACCACCTCCAGGTGTGATGTGTCATCTCCTGCCAATCTTTCCTACTAGTAACAACACTGCATTATGAATTTGGTTTATTTCCATAGCAGTAAAAATTATACTCAAGGAAATTATATAATTTCCAACTATTAATGGAGTGAATTTGCTTCCTCATAGAAATATAATTTCTTCCTTACAATATGAACACAATTTTGTATTTTAAAGAAACTTACTGTAAATGATATAACAATGGCATTTAAACAGATCAATCACCTGCTTAAAAAAAAAAGTGCTGTGTTTCTCTCAGGGCAGGACTATCCTCTGGAATGGATTAGGTTGACAATCATTGCTCCCTACAAGTTCAACATCTTCCTGCTAAGTGAAGCTCCTGGAGTAGTACTTACATGAAACAAGAATGGGTTTGGCAAACAGATTACCAGCCCCGTGACTTTGGGCAAATTGTTTAACCTCTCTGAGCCTCAGTTTCCCGATTTAAATTAAAATAATAACACCTATTTCATAGGGTTTTTGTGAAGACTAAATGCTCTAACCCATGTGAAAGCAAAATACCTGGAACGTAGTAGGCATGCAACAAACAGTTCCTCATCCTTCATCCTTCTGGAATCTAGGAGAGGTGAAAATGCAACAGTCCCACTTTCGTTCTCACTTTTTTTAGGCACCTTCTTGCATTTCACTCTCATATCCTCTCAGAAGTGTTTTTCATCCTCGTATAGGTCTAAGGTGGCCAACTAGAGATCTTTCAGGGCAAAGATCATCTTTCTGTTTCTTTTGTATTTCTCATAACTGTAGCAACCCTATGCCAAAGATCTTCCTGGAGAGACCCAAATCCACATAATCTGCCTTTTGTCTTTTTCTACATCATTGGAAGTATCCTGAGAATCCCAACGTCTGAGGGCCCGAGCTACATTTGCCAAAAAATCACTTATCCAGAATGTGGTTACTGTACGCTGTATAGTACTGTGGTCAGCACTGGGCTGGACACAAAACGGCCTCCAGAGTGGGACATACCTGAGCAACCAGTCTGCTTGAAAGAAGCCTCCAGAGCCCCAAGGGCCTTGGTAAGACTACTTTCCCCACTACCATGACCCAACCTGAGAGGATTCAATAGCAGTCACCCCTCCTTATAAACTCCTTAAGAGGCCAATCCTAAAAAGGAAGTTAAAATTAGAACAGATTCCCTGCTTTCCCCTAAAAGACCATGAGAATAATTCCACCATGCATTAGAACACTTTCCACCTTGGTAAGGTGGAAACAAGCAAACCTCCAGTGTCATCCATTGTCACCATCTTCTCTTCCCCCACATGATTCTGCTCATCCCCTTGGTGACATAAACTAAAATCCAACCCCCTGGCCCCTAAACCCTTCTATACTTTATCCCCTGGAACCCCACCTGTGTAATCTGCCAAATCCTCCCTACCTTCCACCACTTTCTGAATATTTTCTTCACCCTCTAATGCAGTAGCCTGCTACAGCTCTAACTGAAAACTGAAACCTGGTTTCCTTAGTGCCTTGTCAAGAGGTGGCTGTTTCTTCCCTCTCACTCCTCACATACCACCAGGGGTGGAGTGGGTGTTTTTCATGATCCTTATGGCTGATCACAGTTTTCCTCCCTCGCTCAAAAACCCCAGCTCTTCTGGAAGCCCATGCCCTCCAACTATACCACCCACTATCTCCCTGTGGCAATCATCTGCTAAACTCTCTGACTCCTCTTCATTTATGTCAGACGTTAGCACCTGGCTCATTTCCTGGCTCCCTTCCCATTCTACTCCTCCAGTCATTCTTGGTGACTGAATATCCATGTAAAAGTGTGTGTCAAGCATCCTAGCTTCCTGGTGCCTTGACTCCTCCCTTCCAGTACATTCCTCCTCCATTCATCTCAGCACTTCCTCCCTTCATCATATCCTTGCCATCTCCTGGCCAATGACCAATGACAACATGTGAACTCACTCCCAGCATCCATCTCCCTGACCACTTCCTTCTCAACCAACTAGCCCCACTCCAACCATCTTCAACCCCATGGGCGCCCCCCATTCAGAGGCCCCAGCACTATTTCTCTGTCCTTTGCATCTGTCAGAGAACTGGCAAGGAAGAGATGGCATGTTCAGAAGGGTTTGGCTGGAGAGGGTTTAATGAAGTGCCTTAACAGGGGAGTGGGCAGGTGGAGGGAACAAACAAGAGATAGGGAAGCTCCTGATGATTAGGAATGTGGGAAGCCATTATCACCAACAGCCTGAAGAAGCCAGGGAGAGAATGAGCTCACTGAGCCCAGGGAGAGCTGAACAGAGAAGGGTTACCTGACAAGGGCTAAGACCACAGAAAAACACAGCCACTGCCAGAAACAGTAAAGCAAGGAGGAATCAAAGGACAATAAATCCCCAAAACTCTCCTGATTTTTGGCCAGTGCCTTCCCTCGGCCGAATTCAACTAGAAGTCAGAGGGCAAGGGAGCCTCAGGGATGCAGTCTGCAGAGGTTTGCCTTTCACAGCAGAAAAAGGTGGACTGTAGGCTGGAGGGTGATAGAGGATTGGAGCACAACCATGCCTAACAGCGTTCACTTCATTAGCCCTGCCCTCATCTGCAAACATCCTCAACATCCTTGCCCCTCTACCACACAGGCCTTGCAAAACCCAGCATTCTGTCTTCTCCACACCTGGATCCAAGTAGGGGGTGTGACTGGAGACAAGTGTCACTTTGAATTTATGTCCACAAGTCTCAAGGAGGCTCTGCTTTCTGATTATGTTCCCCCAATCCATTCACCCTCCCACAGTTTTACCCCATCCTCTCTTCAAACTCCATTGTACCATCCCCACTACTGATGATTTCATTTCATATTTTACTGAGAAAACAGAAGCGATCAGAAGAGGTACAAAATACAACTGATTTATCATAGACTTAAATGCAAAAGCTAAAACTGTAAAGCTCTTAGAAAAAAAAAAACAACACAGGAGTAAATCTTTGTCGCCTTCCATTAAATAATGATTTTTTTTCAAGATTTTATTTATTTATTTGAGAGAGAAAGAGCAGAGTAAGAGAGAGAGCACAAGTGGGGGGGGTAGGCAGAGGGAGAAGCAGGCTCCCCGCTGAGCAGGGAGCCCATGCAGGACTCCATCCCAGGACTCTGAGATCTTGACCCAAACAGAAGGCAGATGCTTGGGACTCCATCCCAGGACTCTGAGATCTTGACCTGAGCAGAAGGCAGATGCCTAACCGAGCAGAAGGCAGATGCTTAACCGACTGAGCCACCCAGGCGCCCCTAAGCAATGATTTCTTAGTACACAAAGAGCAAATGATAAAAGAGAACACAGATCAATTGGGCTTCATCAAAATTAAAAACTTTTGTGCTTCGAAGGACACCATCAAGAAAGCAGAAAGACAGACTAGGAGAAAATATTTTCAAATCATGTATCTGAAAAGGGACTTGTATCTAGAATATATTTTAAAAACTCGTAACTCAATGAATTAAAAAAAAACAAAACCCAATATATAGCAAAGGATTTGAAGAGACATTTTTCCAAAGATATACAAATGGTTAGTAAGCACATGAAATGGCTACTAATCAATAGCATTAGTAGAGAAATGCACGTCTAAGACACAATAAGATACTACCTTACACCACTGGGATGGAAAAAATTAACCGACAGAAACTAACAAATGTTGGCAAGTTTGAGTAGAAACTGGAACCCTCAGACATTGCAGTGGGATTGTAAAATGGTGCAGCCCCTTTGGAAATCAGTCTGATAGGTCCTCAAAAAGTAAAGCATAAAGTTGCCATGTGACCAGCAACTCTAGGTATACACCCAAAAGAACTGAAAACAAGCGTTCATATAAAACTTACACACTAATGCTCACAGCAGCATTGCTCACTATCACCAAAAGGTGGAAACAAACCAAACGTCTATCAACTGATAAACGGATAAATAAGATGTGATATAGACATACAATGGATATTATTTTGCCCATAAAAAGGAATGAAATACTGATACGTGCTACAATATGGATGAACCCCAAAACCCTCACTTATCTTAAGTGAAAGAAGCCAGTCACAAAAGACCACAATTCTATGTATGTGAAATGTCAGAATAGGCAAATCTAGAGAGGCAGTAAATCAGTGGTTGCCAAGGGCTGCCAAGACCGTGAGGGAAAATGGAGAGTGAGTGGTAACATGTACAGGATTTTTTTGGAGGGTGATAAAAATGCTCTAAAGTTAGAATATGGGGATAGCTGCACAACTTGGTGGTTCTAAGAACCACCAAATTGTAACTTGAAATAGGTGAACTGTGTGATATAAATTATAAAAAATATAAAATTTTAACTTAAAATTTTAAAATTTGTTTTCAAAAAATACAATTGAATCCTGGGGCGCCTGGGTGGCTCAGTTGGTTAAGCAACTGCCTTCGGCTCAGGTCATGATCCTGGAGTCCCGGGATCGAGTCCCGCATCGGGCTCCCTGCTCAGTGGGGGGCCTGCTTCTCCCTCTGACCCTCTTCCCTCTTGTGCTGTCTCTCATTCTCTCTCTCAAATAAATAAATAAAATCTTTAAAAAAAAAAAATACAATTGAATCCTAAGAGACAGAATGCCTAGATCAGTCATAAAAGTCAGCGAAGGTTTCAAAGAGATCACACATGAATGAGACTTGAAGGCACAGTGGGAGTATGCTGGGTGTATGAAGAAGATAGGAGAAAACATTCCAGACAGAAGCAGCAATAGGCTAAAGCTGCAGGGAGCGTGGGAAGAGAGCGTGATCTAGAGTGTACAGTATGTGGAGTCGGAAATGCTCACACTGAGATTGGGTTTGAGCCTGTCTGGGTAGGCAGGGTCAATTCACGAAGGGCTGTTTTGTCCTGCTAGATTTCCATGAAGGAAGAGGAAAACCACCAAAAAATTTTGAACCTGTTAGATGCATCATTCTAATGTAAAAACTGAAAGGTGATTTGGAGGTAAGTGAAACTAGTAATCATTTGACCAGAAAGGAGAACAGTAATTGCTAACGTGTAGAGAGCCCTAACTCTCTACTAAGCACTTTCCTGGACTCATCTCATGCAATTGCATTGCATTTAATTACAATCATCTTCTCTTTAATAGATGATAGCTTCACAGCTTGGTCCCTTGCCTCCTTTAAGGTCTTCAGGCAAATATAACTTCCCTGTGCTTTCCCTATTCCCTTTGCTTTATTTTTCTCCAGGACCCTCATCTCAATTTAACATGTTTCACTTTCTAAATCCTGTTTAAAGATCCTCTCCCCTCTCTAGAATGAAAGCTCCTAAGAACAGGTTAATTTGTATTTTTCCTTCAGTTCTGTATCCCCAGTGCCTAGCATATGAGTAGATGCTCAATATTTTTTGAATAAATGAATACATAAATAAATGAGGAAATCGAGTCTCAGAGATTAAGTAATTTGTCCCACCGTCATTCAGGTAATAAGTGGCAGAATTCTGACTCAAAAACCCATCATCTTAAACCACTCAACAATTCAACAAAGTTGTCATTTTGTAGGTAAAAGGTAAGTCTCCTCCTGAGGCTGTGGCAGTGGAAAGGGGGGAAAGGAAGCGTGAATTACCTGAGCATGATAATAGTTTGGACGTGGAAGGATGCTGAAAGGTATCAGTCCAGGATGATTTTGGTTTCTAGATTTGGAAAATGGGTAAAGAGTGGTGCGATTTAAGAGAAAGAAGACAAAGGAGTCTTGGTTTGGGTAGAAAGATGAAAGAGGAAGATCTGTCTAGTCCACAAACCTTTTTTACCATCTCTCTAGATTACTAAGAAATGTTGTTAATAAGTATCAAGCAAGTAAACCCAAACTAATCCTGATGGTCTTCAGTGAGAGGCAGGGAGGGATGGGGATGGGTAGGTGGGACGGAGTAGGAAGTATTCTTTTTAAAAAAGAAAAAATAAACTAGTTCAAGCTTTCAACAAATGGTTTGTTGTTGTTGTTGTTGTTGTTTTTAGTCCCCAGGAGTGCTTAAAATAACTCTGAAGTTAATTTTTAAGATGCTAAAACTGAAGCCTGGGTGGCTCAGTCAATAAGCGTCTGTCTTCAGCTCGGGTCATGATCCCGGGGTCCTGGCATCGAGGCCCGTGGGGCTCCCTGCTCTGCGGGAAGCCTGCTTCTCCCTCTCCTGCTCCCCCTGCTTGTGTTCCCTCTCTGGTTGTCTCTCTCCCTCTCTGTCAAATAAATAAAATCTTTTTAAAAATAAATAAATAAATAAATCTGAAGAATGCATCTTACCCTTGTGTAGTTAGGCTGTATAGTCCTACGTTTAGATTACCGTGGTGGTGGCTTTGGCTTACAAGAAGCGACAATCTATATAGAAGCAAGCACTGACACCCAAGCCCAGAGTGGCCAGGACGGCGGGAAGGCATGCTTGCGTCCACGCACGCCACAGCACGTGGCCATTCTCGACCTGCCGCGGAGTCAGCCTGTTAACTAGGCCAGGAAGCTCGCGCCTCAAACGAACGACTCCCAACCTCCATCCTGGAGCGGAGCAGTGGGCGTGCCGCTCCTATTCCTTACCCAGGAGGGGCCGTGGGTCGACGGCCTCCGGTCCCCAGGCGGCGCTGTGGGCTCGCAGGGGCTACCCCGGCACGAGAGAGCCCCCGTCTCCCCGGTGCGCATGCTCACCCCCGCTGTGGGCTTGCCTTCTTTTTTTTTTTTTTTTTTTTTTTTTTTTTTCCGGGCGGCCCCGGCGGCTGCGTACTGGCTGTGGGATGGGAAGTGAAGCCCCAGCGACCGGCAGCGGCGGGGCTGTGAGGAGCAGTCAGGGGGAGGCGGCGGCGGCAGCTAGTCGGTGAGCAGCTGGAAAGAGCGGAGCCGGGGAGGAGCACCTGCAGGCACGGGCGGTGGCTTCACCATGGCGATTCGCAAGAAAAGCACTAAGAGCCCCCCGGTCCTGAGCCACGAATTCATCCTGCAGAATCACGCGGACATCGTCTCCTGTGTGGCGATGGTCTTCCTGCTGGGGCTTATGTTCGAGGTGAGTCCGCCCCGCGCCCCAACCGCCCCGCCGCCCCTTCCTCGGGCTGCCAGCCTCGGCCCCTCGGCCCCGGACCGCGGGGGACCGGACCGGGGGGAGCTGCCGGCCCCCCGGACCCCTAGGTACAGGCCTGCCCTGCCCTGCCGTGCCCCACGCCGGCCTCGGGATGCCGAGCCCCGGCAGGCCTGGCCGCCGCCCGCAGAACCGGGGGGCCGCCGCGTCGCTCCCTTAGCCGCCGCGCACACCCAGCCCCCGCCCCCTTCCCCGTCCCCGTCCCGTCCCCTCCCGTCGGCCGCGCCGCGCAGTTCCTGGTTCCCGCGAAGGGTTACGTGGCAGCCGGCGAGGGGCCGGCGGGCGGCGAGGGCGGCCCCTGCGCTGCCGAGCTGGCTCCGGGCAGGCGGGGGGTGGCCGGCCCTGGGCGCCGAGTGCGTCGGGCCGGCGAGGGCTGGAGATTAGTGGAGGCCAGGCCTCGGGGGGCCCCTGTAGGACCGAGTTTGGGATGAACGCGAAACCGACGGAGCCGGGCGTCCGCTCCCTATTTGAAGGGCGGTGGCCGCGGGGCAGCGAGTGATCGCCACGAGTTCGGCACACTGAGGCACACCCGATTGTTTTCATTCTTCTCTCCCAAACTGGTATTATTGCCACTTCGCGAACTTTTTGCCGTGCTCTTGCTTTTCCCTTAAAGAAACAAGGTCTGATCCATAAATCTCGCTTCTGAACAGCAGTGCCAAGAAGCCGAGTGATTTTCTTTTTGTTTCGTGAAATATGAGAGGATGGAAATGTCAGGAGTGTGTAAATTCTCTTCCCACATATCTAGTATTTTGATGACTTATTTAACAGCTGTTGAATGTGGGTAATAAACTTTGCAAGGTGAACATGTATATAACATCCTACGGTTTTCTTTCCCTCGCTCCTCAGTACACACGCCCATTTCTTCTTTTCCTTTTAAATTTTTCTGTATAGACGCTATGCCCCATCAAATACACTGATTATTTTACTTTTGTATTGTTTGTCTCTCTCCTCATGAAATATAGGCTCAGAGAGGGCAGAAACTTAGAGGTTTTATTACTCTGTTTCCAGTGCCCAGAATAGCACCTGAGACGTAGTAGGTGCTTAAAAAATATTTGTTGGATGAATGACATTAAAAATTCTTGAGGAAAACTGGTAGAATGAGACTGCCAGTGACAGCCGAATACTTTTTTTATGAATAAGATGAATAAAATTTTTAGGTGGACTCCACGTGGGTTTTAAAATCTTATTAGGTAACTTAACATTTTGTCTACTTTTGCTTCTCTTCTCAAAGGCTTTTCTGGATCTAGACAGATGTTTTTATTCCTGACAGTGTCATTTATTCCACTTAGCCCACGGCTAAGGAGGTAGTTGGTATGGTGGAAGGGAAGGTAGAAGGAAACTAACATATGTCCCACGCTTTTAGGCTGGCCCTGTGCTACTTACCTATTGGGTGACCTAAGTCTAAGCCTCAGCTTTTCAGTGTAAGGAAATAACAGCACCTGTGGTATTCTCAGTCATTGTTAGGTTACAGGGATCAGATAATATGGTGTGACTGCATCTGATGGTTGTTTAAAGTACTATATGAGTGTATCATATTAAAAATGCAATTCTAAACATTTGTACTCTCTGAATTTTATATTTATACTTTCTGTTTTGATATTAGAAGTAATACTTTTGTATGTACAGTATATTCAATTTTGTAAAACTTTTCATAACCCATCTCCATATGGTAAGAATTCCTGACTTTAAAAATATGATCTAAGAATAAAATTACCTGCAGGGTATATTTGCAGTGCTTTGAGTGAAATGGAATATTAATCAGAAATCCCGACACTTAGAAATGGTATAACTTTGCTTTTATGTAAAAGTTTTCATAGTCTCTTACCGCGTTTCTGTGGAAATTCACCACCTATACCTTGCCTCACGTAGCAGTGATTTCTTTTTTTTAAGTTTTTATTTATTTAAGTGGGGGCTGTTTAAGTGGGGGGGGGAGCAGAGGGAGAGGGACAAGCCGACTTCTGCTGAACATGGAGCCTACCACGAAGCTCAGTCTCAACAACCCTGAGATCTTGACCTGAGCCAAAATTGAAAGACTCTAAACCACAGAGCCACCCAGGCACCCCATGTCAATGATTTTTTTAATAGTGAGTGGATTTTTGCTTCTTTGTAAATCTGTAAAATTTATAAATCTAAGTAAACACAACAAAGATCTAAATAGAATTTTTTAGTTCAAAAGAGAACATTAAAGTAATATACAGAAGAAGGAAGTTTGTGCAAGTTGTACCATGTTATCTACATATCAGGGAAAAATTGACGAAATTAGTTTAGCTATTTGACTTTTAAAATAATTGCTGCTGAACCTCAAAATTAACATAACTATAGAATTACAGTATTTGCGTTAGAATAATAGAGAAGTTGATGTTTTTGCAGTAGAACCTGTTAAGCCCTTTGTGTGAATATATTGAGAAAATGTCAGAGGATTTACGAAGAAATTGACAAAGTGATAACATACTGTATTACTAACCAAAATGAAAAATCAATATAAATATACTGTAGAAGTGTAGATGCTGTAGCTAAAGGGGTCCATGTTCAAGTTAGGGCTCTGCAGCTTGCTCACAGGGTGACCTAGGGCAGATCATTTTAACTTCTCAGAACTTGTTTCCTTTCTGCAAAACAGGGCTCATTGGGTTACTTGGAGAATTAAATTAACTAATGTGTATCATGGCTTTAGTTCAGTGCTTGGTTTACAGGAGCCATGCCATAAATAGTAGCTATTATTATTCATTAGATATTTATCAAAGTTGAAAATAGAAGACAGCATTTTTAGGTGAGAGAAGGGTCCCATGGTTAGCATCTAAAGAGATTATATGTAAAAAGGTTAATTAAAAAAAAGTAGTCTGTTTTGGAGAAATCTAAGTTTAATTTCTGGGAAACTTCATGTTACCAAGAATTCCTTGTAAATTTTGAAATCATGGTTTTAATACAGTCAGTATCTGTCTACATAATGCAAATCATGATCTTTAGTTAATGGCTTCCTATTTGAGTTGGGAAAATTTGAACAGTTGAAAAATAGAAGGGTGTTTGGGAATCCAAGTGAGGATAAAAGGAGTGAGGAGTTAGGGGTTTCCAAGAGGAATATTTTCTTCTGGAAGGGAGCTTCTTTGCAGGAGTCTGGGTGGTTTGTGCCGTGCAGATTTGGGGGAACATTTACAATTACAGCTATCTTGGAACTGTTTTGGAGGTTTATTGTATTTTTTTTTGTATTTTTTTT
>NC_138372.1:115068849-115132924 GCF_054177405.1 Leptonychotes weddellii | reverse complement strand
GGCAGTCGCTTAACCAACTGAGCCACCCAGGCGGCCCTCCATCTCATTTATTAAGAACTTAATTTTATTTAAGCTTAAGGTGATGGGGAAGTGAAATGTGATACAGAAATTGTCTTTATCTTTCGGGCATATAGTCAGTGTAGTAAATCACACCTTCCTCTGACAAGTACAGTATAATTTTAACAAGAAAAAAACATCAAGCCCAAACTGGTGACCTCTTGATTAAGGAAACATTAGGATATTCATGATACTACATACAACATAGAATTAGATAATGCCTTAGACTTTGTGGAACCTGTTCAAGATGTATCTGAGTAAGTTTCATTCTTGTAAATGGAAAGCAGTGTTATAAATGTCCAAAACTGTCATAAACTCAGTTATGTTTACTTTTGAGTACATTATATATTTCTGCAGCATATTTTATTCCAAATTAATTTGCCTTACTATTAATTGATTGTAATATTAGGTGAAAGCAATGCTTGCTGAGGTGTGAGGCTTAGGAGGCCTGGAAAAGCTAGTAGCATGATTTTTCTGTAAACTTTTTGAGGTGTGTAGTGTGTATTTTTCCTCTTGCTCTACTTTTAATGACACATGCTAAAGTAGCTGGAGGCCAGATTGTAATTTTATTTGGAAGCCTACCATAGAAAGATAATCTAATTTTTGTTGCTTTTGGTATTTGATATTAAATTTATCTGAAGAATTTTACTTGTCATTTGTAAAGGAGTCTTGAGAAGTTTTCTTAGCTATGATAGTGGTGACGTCATATTCTAAACTAGAAACAGGTGTGTGGAGAACGTATGTATGTGTTAATATATGTGGAGTCTAAACAAAGATATCAAAAAATGAAATTTGGTCATCAGTCAACTTTATTAAAAATAATCACATAAAAGCAGTATTACCCTGGAAACCCATGCCATCATTCTGCTCTAGTGCATTCATGTGAATGACCCAAATGATAATACCAGAACCCTTGCTGGCCTTTTCTATTTAAGTGACCTTTCCATATCTACGACGGTTAAGCAACTCACTTTAGTGGCCATACCGTGGACTTTATCACGTAGGCCTGCTTTGTTTCCAGATTCTGAATTCCAATATAGCAAAGCTCAGCCACAACCTACATGTTTCACCTCCTTCATTCTACTGCTCGTGTGCCAACTCTCCACCTAGTATAAGCTTTTATGGTGCCTTGGCCCCCTCATTGCTTTGCTTTCTTCCTGAAGACTTTAACTGCTTGTCCACACTCACCCCAGGCCTCAGCTCCCTTCCCTCTTGGTCTTTTCTCCATATTAGCCCTGCAAATATCCAACCATCAATCCACTGCACCCTCTGCCTTTTCTGTGCTTTTCCATTCATGGATTGCTAAGGGTTGCCAGAGAAAGTCATTACTTGTGCTGATAGATTATATTACAAATCAAAGGCTTCTAATCTCAGACATCAATAACACCCAGTGATCTTTTTTACTTTTCTCTGGCCAGCTCCTTTTCCTATAGGAATGATATAAATACTCATTCAAGTCCCTAATCATGCTGAACAGATCTCATTGCTTTTTTTTCCACCACAGGGAAAATAAGAGTTTACTAAATGTGTGTTTCTTCACTTTTCCTGCCTTTTGAACTTACCTGTCTCATCCATTGCTACCTTCTTTCCCATCTAAGAAGAAAACTTCAAGATTAACTTCTAACTCTATCCTTACATTTCATTTCTTACCAGATCTTTCTATCCATTGTCTCCTTAAATGTTTAATTTCTTCCTTTTCCCTGGCACCTTCCTGATTGCCCCCACATAAGCTCAGTCTCTCTCATAAAAACAACATAAATCTTGACCTGGCATCTATCGCTGGATACCACTTTGTTTCTCCTGTGTTCTTCAGTCTATGGTATGATTTTTGCTCTCACTGTTTCATTGGAATCACTCAAGCCATGACCCCTGATGGCTTCTTAAAATGTAGTTCATTGTACTCCTTTCCTGCCAGGTCTCTTTTGGAACTTTGACTTTATTAACCACACCTTTTTGAAATGTTACCCCTTGGCCTTGGGGGCATCTAGCTGTCTTCATTCTCTTCCTGCCTCTCTGATCATTTCTTCTTATTTTGCCACCAGCTTTTTCTCTGCCACCTTCATGGTTCTGTTGTTGTCCTATTTCTCTGCAAACACTGTGCACTCTCCATAGATGATTTAAATACCCCCACAGCTTTAACTATCTACTATAAGTAGAGACTCCCAAGTCTTTAAGCAAGGGTCTCCCTGCAGAGTTCAAGTCTTAGGCTTATCTGCCTATTGGTCTTTCCACCTGCATATCTCACAGAAATCAGTCTGTCTAAAACTCAGTTTTTTCTCTTTTCCCCAAAAGCTGCTGCCCCTCCTGTATTCCACATTTTATTAATAGTATTACTTTCACTTGTTCAAGCTGTAAGTATCCATACATAATCTTTGACTCTTCCCTCTCACTCCCAACGCCTTATTCTGCCCCAAAAGTACTGTCTCTGTCCCACTACCACTGCCTTAGTTCAGGCCTTATTATCTTTCATGTGGTCTCTTGCAGAAGTCTTATATTTGACTTGTGTACCTACTCCAGTTTATTTTTTATTTAGTATTTAATCAACAGAGATGATCAATCACCTAACATGGGTCAGGCCCCATGCTGGGCTCTAAACATACAGTGAAGAAACAGGCATGGTCCCAGATCTTATGGAGCTTACTTTCTAATGAGTGTGACAGAAATTAGTTATATTATCACACCAAGAGTATGTGTTTTGAAAGAAAGGAATACAATTCTCTGAGATAATCTAACAAAGGCTTCCTTGAAAAGGTGTGATTGAACTGAGATCTGAAGGGGGAAAGTTTTCAGTAGGGTTTCCGATAGAACTGCATGTGCACAGACCCTGTGATGGGAGGAATCCAGGAGGCAGTGGTCTGAGGTAAGGCTGGAGAGGCAGAGGGGAAGGATCATAGATTATTGTATGGGCCACATTAAAGATTTTGTTCTTCAGGCACCTGGGTGGCTCAGTCAGTTGAGCGTCCAACTCTTGATTTTGGCTCAGGTCATGATCTCAGGATTGTGGGATCAAGCCCCGCATTGGGCTCTGTGCTCAGCAGGGAGTCTGCTTGGGATTCTCTCCCTCCCTGTGCTCCTCCCCACACACCCCTGCTCATGCTCTCTAAATAAGTGAATTAATAAATAGGTAAGAAATGAATAAATAAAATCTTTAAAAAAAGATTTTGTTGTTTATCCTAGAAAGAATGGGAATCCAGTGAAGAATTTTCAGGGTGGAGGTAGGGGATGGGTGGGCATGGGGAAAGGTGTTAACACGGTCAGAAGATGACTCTGGTTGCAGTGTGGAGAATGGATTTGAGGGGGCTTCAAAGACCACTTACTAGGTACATCCATGATCTTTCTAAAAAGCACAAATGAACTTCCCCCACTTCCTAATTCTCTAATTGTGCCAAAATAAAATCTAAACTATTTAGTCTAACAAACAAGGCCCTTTCTAGCACTTGAGAAGTTTTCTAGGCTTTTCTACCGCTTACTGATGTGTATCCGTGCCGGGCCTCATGTTCGCTATTTAACCTTTGTGCTTTCTGTTCTTCTACCTATGCTGCCCTCTTCATCCCCCTTTATGAGCCTAGAGAACTTCCGTTTTCCAACAAGAGACAGTTCCACACCATATCCTCTGAGAAGCCTTTCCAGAATATGCCTTATTCCCCACCCCAGGAAAAAAACAAAAACAAAAAAAATTCATTGTCTATCCTGAATACCTGTTGGCACTGATTCTATAATACTATAACAATTTGTTTACCCATCTTCCTGACCCAACTGAGCTACGAGTGGTCAGGGATTGTATCATTCATCTTTGTTATCCATTCTTGTCTAGCACATTACCTGGTGCCTATAAATACTGAGTAAGCATTCCATTTTTCTGTTCTGACGACTTCACTTTTACCAGTAATCAGGTCAGTTAAATATTTATTGAGGACTTAACTATCCCAGGTGTGTGAGAGATAAACACATACACATACCACAGACCCCAGCTTGATCAGTTTTTAGTGGTGGTAACTGTGCTTCCTTTCCTTTATTAATTTACATTTCAATTTTTTTTAATAGGAACTTTGTTCATTGTACAGGTCTAGAGTAGAGAATCACTGAAACTACAGAGTGTCTCTTTTGAAATCTTAAAGTTAGGACTAACAGAAACTCACAAACTCATCTAAACTGCAGCACTCCCAAGCTCAACCCCTGAATGATCAGGAATTCAGTTGTGCCTGTCACAGAGCCACAAGAACTAGGGTGCCCTTGGTTCTTAGATTTGGGGGCAGAACTTACAATGTTTTCTCCCTTGACCTATTTGGGAGAAGGTCACAAATTGACTTGATCTTTTTTTTTTCTTTTTTTCTAGATAACAGCAAAAGCTTCTATCATTTTTGTTACTCTTCAGTACAATGTTACCCTCCTTGCAACAGGTAGGTAGTTTTCTTTCAGAATTTTCTATTTAAGTAGAAGGTTTTACTTGAACAAACTTGGAAATTACGGTGAATACTAAATTCTTTAATTTTAATAGATTTCATTCATGATTAGACTGAATGTTATTTTGATGATTTTATAATGCAAGAAATGATGTATTTTGTTGACTTCACCCTATGAAAATCAGATTTTATGTGTTTAATGTTTATTGTGTATTTTGTAAATGGACTTGATTTTCCATGGGAGAACTTTTTTTTTTCCCTTCTATTCCCTCTGATCTTTTTCATAAGAAAATTCTAAGAATAGATATTAAATATTTGTTTAAAGTGTTATCGTTCAATCAAGGTTTCTAAAGGTACAATATTTAGGTTCAGTTTTTCTGACCTATGAATTATGCTTTAGACCTAAAGTAACAATCCTTATAAGCCTATTTTATTTTCATGTTTTTGTTGTGCTCTACCTCTAAATGTCCGTAAGCTCTAGGAGTTACAATAGCATCCAAACTACACTTTCAGGCTTTAATTTTAAAAGTTTCATTTCTTTTCTTTTTTTTTTTTTTTAATTTTAAGTAGGCTTCACACCCAGTGTGGGGCTTGAACTCATGACCCTGAGATCAAGAGTCACATGCTCTGCCAAATGAGCCAGCCAGGCGCCCCTAAAAGTTTTATTTCTAAATTATGCAATGTGAAAGTCAAGCTGTTATTGGAAGTTGATTGTAGTTGAATACAGTGATACAATTAACCAGCATGGGTGAGGGTATTTGGTTAATAAAATATTAACATATTCAGACAAGTATTTGGCTCTGTATTTAGAATGTAGGATCAATTACATAACATTGAATTGGGTTTATTTTAGATATATAGTTGTATAAATGCAGTTGACCCTTAAATAATGCAGAGGTTAGGGGCATTGACCCCTGTGCAATCAAAAATCTATGTATAATTTTTTGAGTCCCCAAAACCTTAATTACTAATAGCCTACTGTTGACCAGAAGCCTCACCAATAATATAAACAGTTGATTAACACATATTTTATATATGTATGATATACTGCATTCTTATAATAAACTAGAGAAAAGAAAATGTTATTTTTAAAAGGAAAATGTTATTGAAATCATAGGACAAGAATGTACATTGGCAGTACTGTATTTCTTGAAAAAAATCTGCAGGTAAATGGACCCAGGCAGTTCAAACCTGTGTTGTTCAAGGGTCAACCATATTTGATTTAGTGACTTAGATATCTATCAGATCACTCAAAATCAAAAAGTTATTTTGAAATTTGAATATGCCAGAGAACAATAGTGCTTTTTTCCCCAAATAATTTGTATAAATATAAAGCTTGAGAACAATAATTTACAGCAACTCACAAGTATTTGATTAAGATTTGTTTTGAAAAATAGAAGAATATCGAGGATTAAAAACAATTTTAAGTAGCAGTTGGCTCTATCTATAGTGCTGATAGGTCAAAACTCATTCAAATAGGGGTTAAATCAGTTTTTCTATCAGAATCATAATGAAGTGTCTAGTTTGAAAAGAGGTAGAAAATTTAAGACAGACAGATAGGCTAAGTATAACTTTGATGTAACCTAATCTCTACCTGGGATAATATCAATTTTACAGTCTTCCCAAGGATCTGAGTATGGCCTCCCCTTCCCTGTTTTTTGGTCTTTGATGGCTGTAACTAACATGTGTCAAGTCTTTTGTAAATAATTTCTGAGGCCTTAGATTTCTGGATAGTTTTCAATTTTCATTGCTCCTAAGACTCAAGATGTCCAAAAGCAAATCACCTATAATGTTTCTATAGAACTTATTTATTAGGTTAGTCTTCTTTTGTTTGTTTCCATAACTATGTTGTGCTTAGTGCTGTTTTTATAATCTTATGTATATTTTTGTGTATGTGTGTTCTTCCTTTTTGGCCTTCAGAAGAACAAGCTACTGAATCAGCATCCCTTTATTACTATGGTATCAAAGATTTGGCTACAGTTTTCTTCTACATGCTAGTGGCGATAATTATTCATGCCATAATTCAAGAGTATGTGTTGGATGTAAGTATACAATCTTAGAAATCTATACTTTATAAAATACTAGTGCTCCATACTTAACGGTAGTCACATATTAAATATGCTTTATAATATCTTTTTAATTACTAATGGTTGTTTTTATTTTTAGAAAATTAACAGGCGAATGCACTTCTCCAAAACGAAACACAGCAAGTTTAATGAATCTGGTCAGCTTAGTGCATTCTACCTTTTTTCTTGTATTTGGGGCACATTCATTCTAATATCTGTAAGTATATACTATGCTTAAATTTTCATTTCTCAAAGTATTTATGTTATATAGCCAGAACAGAAAATGATATCCTATTTTTAATGCTCATAAGCAAAGCCTAAACCTTAGAAAATCCCTTCTCTATTCTTGTTATCTAAGATTAGGAATTCTTCTGTTGAACTAGTATAAATCAAGTTTCAGTGATAAGCCTCTTTTTTCATTAGTTTTCATACAGCAGAAATTCTAAACTGTGTTTAATGTTTCAGAAAGTGTGACTCATTTTTAGTCAGTCTGAATATTTTTATATCCTGTAGTCATTTGCAGATATCTCTATATTAGCAAAAAGGGAAAGAAGTCAGTGATAACTTTTACTGGGTTATATGAGTTGTAATGTTTCTAGTCATTTCCTCTTTTAAAAACAGTCTGGGTAGTGTCCAAGCAACTTAAAATATTGTGTAACTTTACAGTTAAAGCTATCAAAACCTTTAACTGTATCATTCTAACTAGTGAGGGGGAAGGTAGTATTTACATTAGTATTAGTATTAATAATCTCCAAATTTATAGCACTCTAGAGTTTACATATTTTTTAGTTTGTTAGGACACAATTTTTTTTTTTAATTGCCATGTTAGAGATAAATAAACAGGCAAAGTGTACGATAGTTAGTTTTGGAAATAGATTAAAACTCAGTCTTTCCAGGGCTCATGCCCTTTTATGCTGCTGCTTTAATGATACTTTATAAATATATGTAATTTCCGCTTAAAATCTATTGAATAATTTTTTTAAACATAATCGTGTTACATTTCAGTAGGAAAATACTCTTACTAAAGATAAGTCACATGAGAGGTTTTTTGTTTTTGTTTTTTACACATGTGCAGTAATTCTCACTGAATAGATCTGGTTATCCAAGAAAAAGATTTGGGTTAGTGTGTGGACATCATCCTATAAAACTTGGCAGCACCTTAATCCTCCATCTCCTGTCAGGTGCTCCGTCTTTCCCGAAATCCTTCTCTGATCACCCAAGACAAAATTCATCTCTCCCATAGCTGTTGTTGCCTCTGTTATGTACCATTACTGTTTTTTGATTGTTTTATGTTTGTTCACATACATGTATTTTTTACTCTATTGGATTATTGAATTTTGAAGACCAGGAATTATGCTTATTTGACTTCGTATCTTTCATAGTGATTTTCAATTTGCTAAAATAAGCAATTCAGCTGAATCAAAAATAACTAAAACAACTAAAAAGTTTAACTTCAGTGGGCTCTTTGGAGTGCCTGATCTGGGAAATTATAAATGTGTAAGAAATGAAAATACTGTCTTATTTTCCAAGAAGTTTGCATTATACTCAATAGGCTAATTTTTATATCTTCTTCCTTAGGAAAACTACATCTCAGACCCAACTATCTTGTGGAGGGCTTATCCCCATAACCTGATGACGTAAGTCATTTTAGCAGGCTTTTCTTAGTTAAGGACCATGGTTGTGTCACTTTTAAGCAGAACCCATTCTTGTCATTCTCTTTAGGACTTTGGCAAATTCATACAATAGGTATGTCGTTGGCAGTCCCTCTGCCATAAGAAAAAAATTCTCATGCTCTTTTTTCATGTATAATTAATATTTCCAACATGTTCATTAGCTTGAGAAAACTGATTTTAACAATCTTAATTTAGTTCTGGTTTCCCTTCTCCCTCATCCTTTCTCCTCATCAGTTCTCCATCTTCGCTGTACTTTTTGCTCCTTTTCTGTGCCCCAGTCTTTTTTTACTCTCTTACACTGTAAACTTCAGGGTAGCGATTGTCTCTTTTTTATCTTTCTAGCTCCCAAGGTTTCTATACAGTCCTATAAAAAAGCTCAGTGTTGCAAAGACATTCAGCTAAATTACTCATTCTTCAAGCCCAGCTCTAGCACGACTATTCCATATTATTTTTCCTTGCTACATTAGCCTATATTGTCTTTTGCTTTCCTGAATTTGTCATTTTGGTATATAATATTTTAGGTAATATCTCTACATTGTCATGAATGTTCTATAATTGTTCCATTTATGTAAGTCTTGTATTGTGCCCATACCCACCAAGACTCTGTGTACCTTGACAGCAAGTAGGAACTGTCTCTTTATATTATATATCCTTCGGTGTGCCAGGCCATATGTAGGTGTTTGTCACCTAGACAGCATTCAGTAAATGCATTGTGATTTGAGAATTGGAGAAAAAGATAAAAAGGAAATAACATGACCATGCATACCTTTGTTTTAAGTCCAGCAATAATACGCACGCTGCTGAGTCATTCTGACTTTTAAAAATGATATTAATTCAGCGAGCTTTTATGCAGTAGGGTTATAAACATCATATTTATATGGGACTATCTTCCCTCTCCCCCCAAAAATTTATTTCCAATTGGTTTTGTGTTTTCAATTTTAGAAGTCTGGAGGGAAAGGGGAAGGGAGAACAAAGAGAAAGCAGGAAGACTGGAGGTGTATAATGTCAAGAGACTAGTGATTCTAGGCTATGAGCTCTATCTCTTGGGGAACACTTCCATGCCGTATTCCTCTTTCTAATCCTGGTTTGCCTCCATTTATTTGGGGGCTCTCTCAGTATTCCAACCAGGTAGAGTTACCATATTGCCCTAAGAAAAAAGCCAGGGGATATTTTCAGTTGGGATTATACCAATTTCAGGTGATCGTTTATCTAGGCACTTTCGGTTTGGTGTCCATCTTTTTGCCCTTCCTGCTTTCCTTTTGATGAAACCTTAAAGGTCTGTAAGGTGATTCCCTCAAAGTCATGTTCCTTATGTTTTCAGTAGCTAGCATGACATACTAATCAGTATTAATGTACTAATAGACAAGGGGGTCTGGTTCCTCCCAGCCAGCGTGCAGGTTGTCAGGGTTCTGCAGATAATGTCTTTGCATCTGTTGTTTAATCCAGAGGAATCAACTGGTGGTGAGAATATTCTAGGGAGACAGGGAAGTGGCTGCTGGGGAGTTGTTAAAGGTGCACAGAGAACTGCAGGGAGACCTGAAATGATAACACGAAGGTGGCTACTTAGTACATCCTGATTTCCAGCGTTGGTTTTTACTTTATTCTTTAAAAAATATCATGCTTTAAAAGGTATTTTTTTTCCTTTCTTGTGCAGATTTCAAATGAAGTTTTTCTACATAGCCCAGTTGGCTTACTGGTTTCATGCTTTTCCTGAACTCTACTTCCAGAAAACCAAAAAAGTAAGCTGGGATTTTGTAATTTTAAAAGTTGTCATTTTTTTCCCTTTTTTTTGAAAAGTCACTCTAAAATTAAACATTTCCTCACATCTCTAACCTCCCTTTTTCTTTCCCACCTCAACTCTTCCCCCATTATTCTCCTACCTCCCCTCTTTCCACAAAGACTAAATATCCTCACATATTTCTTGAAAAAAACTTTTGTCATATTTTAACTGAGAGTGGACTCTTTTACATTTGACATGTTAATCTCCTGTCTTAAAACTGTATCAGTGGTAATTTTAAATGAAATTTAAACAAATTTTGAAATGTAATATTAGTTTTATATTATTGATATTCTTAGGAGTTTCACAAATGAGACAAAAGGATTAATCAGATTATTCTGCAACTAATAGTTCTGTGTGTTAAGGCCCAGGAAAAAAAATTCAGTATTAAATAAAGTAAGCCATAGTTAAATACTCAGCAGTGAAGCTTTTCCCGAAATGGGAGGAGCATTCTTCTTAGCATCTGAGAAAGATGTTTGTTTGTTTTATTTGAACAAATAACACCTGGAGGAGTACAATACCCTTCTTTCTATTTTACCCTCAGTACTTCTAAAGTCAGACTTTGTGAAATCTCAGAGTATACTTTAGTGCCTTTCTTTAACTCCTCTCTCAAACCTATACCACCTCCCTGTTGCTTGAAACTAAATACAGCAGCTCACCTGTGCTCCACGGGGGTTTTGCTGGTTTGTACCACCTCCTCCCTGCTCCCTTTTCCTCTGTGCTCTCCTTGGGCTTCATTCACACTGATATGCTCTAATTTTATGATCCCAGCACATCAGTTCTTTTTCTGGGAATACCATTAAATTAATCAAACACTCGTATTCCCCTTTTCAGGGAGAGATTATTTTTAAAATCCTTATACAGGAATACAGACAAAACAAGTCTAGTCCTGAGTTAACAACTATTAAAGCTGGGTAGGGCTACATGGGGATTCTTTATACTCTCTATTGGTTGAATATATATTTAAATTTGTCCACATTTAAAGCTCCCTTACTTTGAGACGCTTTTCAGGATAGAAGTGTAACATGACCAGTTCATCTCTGCCTTCTCCAAAGCCACACCATTTCTATATGTACTGCAAGTAGCTAATCCAGGGTATAGCTGCCTGACTTACTACTGCTTTGTGTCTGTGGTTTTTGTGTCCTCTGTGTCTGTCATCATTGATGTTGTCTGCTATGATCAGAAAACAGCACCAAATAGAGTTCATATACTGTGGCTTGAAAGTTCTTTTTATGTTGATTTCTTTTTCAAGTGGAGTGTTTTTCTAGTTAAACTGATTATAAGGATTAGGATGAAGATCCATAAAACCTTTGGCTTAGAACTGTGTTAAGATAAGATCCTTAGGGGCGCCTGGGTGGCTCAGTTGGTTAAGCGACTGCCTTCGGCTCAGGTCATGATCCTGGAGTCCCGGGATCGAGTCCCGCATCGGGCTCCCTGCTCAGCAGGGAGTCTGCTTCTCCCTCTGACCCTAACCCCTCTCATGTGCTCTCTCTCATTCTCTCTCTCTCAAAATAAATAAATAAAATCTTTAAAAAAAAAAAAAAAGATAAGATCCTTAGGCTCACAATTTCCAGAAGCCCTTCCATATGCAGTAAGCACCTGGTGCGAACCACAGATGTCCTAGAGCTGCACTGCCCAAAACAGAAGCCACTAGCCACATTTAAAGTAATTACAGTTAAAAACAAAAGGTACTTTCTTAGTCACACTTAGCCCTATTGCAAGTACTCATTTAGCCACATGTGGCCATACTGTCTGCCATTTTGGATAGCAGAGATAGAGAGCATTTCCATCATTGCAGAAAGTTCTGTTGGGCAGTGTTGCTGAGAACATCATAGTTTCTTAATGTCTTAGTACCGTGGCTCAAATATTTAAAGCTTTCTTCATGCACATATTTGTATACCCATAGACATAATACCTCTGGGCTTCATTATTAATCTGTCTTAGTCATTGACCATGTAAATAAAGAAGGACATTTCAAAGATTGTTCATTTTAGTTTTCAAAGTTCTTTCCTTATCAATTCCTGCCAGATGGCATTTCTCCAGAAATGCAATCTAATTTTTATGGAACAATTTGCATAACTTAGAACTTAACTGAAACTATTTTTAACACCTACATATGACAGTCAAAAGTAACTGTTTCAAGTAATTAACATAATTTGAAAGTAACAGCTGCATATGTGTTAAACAGTTTCTTAAAATTTACTCTATGAAAATTATTTTTGGAAGAACTCTTTACTGGAAGAAACTAGTACAGTGATTGTTTTGAACTGATCCTACAGAGAAATGAAGAAAGAAAGGAACACTACTACTGTTAGTAGCGGTTCAAGAGGTGTGTTAGTCACAAATAACTGTTTCTTTTAAGGAGAATATTTTAAACACATACAATATGTATGCCTCAATATAAACATTATTCCATTTTGCCCATAAGAACATTCACATGTCATTTCTTAGCCAACTTGAATATGTGGGCTTTCGGAAGTCTCAATGAAATATTTAGCCAAATATTTTATTTCTCATATTCAGTTTATTTAGTTTATTTATACATGCATATGATTGTATATCCTGTGAAGTATTTTAAATTGGAAATAATGTGTTTTCCCCTTCCCCCTTCATGGAAGTTATATTCACACTTTCCATATGCAATTTTGTTGTTCATATCTATCATTCATCACTAGAGCCACTTTTTGAATCCTCTCGGTTTTTCCAGAGTACATCATCTTCCACTGATTCCTCTGCTAGGCCCCCTATAAGCACTTAGAAATTGATTGAGGTTTTTAAGGCTGTATATCTTACCCAAACATGTATTTCTTATTCAAAATAATCGATATTGATCCCTATTACATAAGAGTTTTGAAAAGATTTAAATATGAGATGGCTCCATCTGTGGTTTAGGGGAAAATCTTTGCCTTATATTTGGGCATATTTATGATATTAAGTTTGAAATCAATTTTTTTTACAAGTACAGTGTAGTTAAGAAAAGCATTTTCTTGGGGCGCCTGGGTGGCTCAGTTGGTTGAGCGACTGCCTTCGGCTCAGGTCATGATCCTGGAGTCCCTGGATCGAGTCCCGCATCGGGCTCCCTGCTCGGCAGGGAGTCTGCTTCTCCCTCTGACCCTCCTCCCTCTCATACTCTCTGTCTCTCATTCTCTCTCTCTCTCAAATAAATAAATAAAATCTTAAAAAAAAAAAAAAAAAAAAAGCATTTTCTTATAAGAACAGAAATTTATTAAAGTATATGGCTGATCTTTTTAATAAAAAGATGTTGGAATAACAACTGAAAATGTCACTTGAAGTTATTTATAATTTTAGAACTTATTTTGATTTAATGTACCATATTTACTAGCTTTTCCATGAAAAAGGAGACAATTAGAATTTTAAGTCATCATGCCATGATTTCATTCTTATATTAATTATTTAAACATTAGCATTAAGAATAAGAGACTTTGATAAAGTTATTTTTTTTTAAGATTTTCTTTATCTGAGAAAGAGAGTACACAAGCAGGGGGAGGGAGAGGGACAAGCAGACTCTGCACTAAGCATGGAGCCTGATGCGGGGCTTGATCTCACAAACCTGAGGTCATGACCTGAGCTGAAACCAAGAGTCTGACGCATAACTAACTCAGCCACCCAGGCGCGCCTAGAACTTTGATAAAGCTTTTCTAATAACTCATTTTCATTATGTCTTTTTTCCACTCAAGTATAAAAGAATTTTTTTAGTCTTTATTTTTTATTTATTTATTTTTGAGAGAGCGCGTGGTGGGGAGGGACAGAAGGGGAGGGAGAGGGACAAGCAGAATGCAGAGCCCTATGTGGGGTCAATCTCCTGATGCTGAGATTATGCCTGAGCCAAAACCAAGAGTCAGACGCTTAACTGACTCAACCACCCAGACGCCCTAAGCAAGAGCTTTTAAAATAGTTCCTACAGCTTTCCAAAGGAAAGAGTATCAATCTTTTTCTAAATAACATTCCCTTCAGCTATATACAAATTGACCAGTGTCTCTAAAGCAATGTTTGTACACTCAAAGCCTAACCAGAGAAAAAGTGAAAATAAATGAGTGACAGACAGGAGTATAATATAATACTTCAGGGAGTGATGGAGCTTGTTGTGAACTGGAAAACACATGCTCTATATTAAAGGCATTCCCAAATCCTTTTAAGATTACAAAAGTGATGGGGATGATATAGCATGATTTTTAAAATGAGAAATTTATCTAGATTTCATTTAGAAAATGGCTGTAATGGCACCCCTGTTCTAAGCCAGACTCCTGACATTCTCCAGTCCTCGTGGGGTGACAGCCCCACAGGCAGGATGCTTATATGTCTGAGACCAACGACAACCTTGCCCAGCACCATGGTCTCTGGGGTTACACATTTCCGGGGGGTGTGGGGAATGAGGACCGGAGGCGGCTGGGTGAAACTTGGCCATCTGAGCTCACATCTGGCCACATCATAGATCCCAGTTAGGGAGTCAGCATGCCATCCAAGAGCAATGATCACTCTTCTCAAATCTAGTGTCTAGATGAATAAAAAAGTGGCTGAGAGAAAGCTCTTCTGGCTTCTCAAGACATTTTCACACATCATCCTACAATTTTATTATGTAAATAAATGTTTTCTAACAGGAGCCAGAAATGAGGTTTTGCTTATTTGTTTGTTTAAAGATTAACAAACTTCGGGTCACCTAGGGGGCTCAGTGGGTTAAGCGTCCAGCTCTTGGTTTCAGATCAGGTCATGATCTAAGGGTCCTGGGATCAAGCCCCATGTCAGGCTCCGTGCTCAGTGCAGAGTCTGCTTGAGATTCTCTCCTTCTCCCTCTTTCCCCTCCCCCGACTTGAGTGCTCTCTCTCTTTCTCTCTCTCTCTCTCTCTCGCACGCTCTCAAATAAATAAAATCTTTTAAAAAGCTATTGCTAGGCATTTGATGGTTATGAAGATGGAAGCCTGTGATAGATGGTATTTTATTCTTCATTATTGGCTCAGTTGGTTGACTACCAAAAAAGGGCAAGGCTAAAATGCAAAGTTGAACCTGAATTTAGGAAAGAAGCTTCAGGGGCACCTGGGTGGCTCAGTTGGTTAACCAGCTGCCTTTGGCTCAGGTCGTGATCCCAGCCCCACATCAGGCTCCTTGCTCAGCCTGTTCCCCCTGCTTGTGCGCGCTCTCTCTCTCTCTCTGTGTCAAATAAATAAAATCTTAAAAAAGAAAGAAAAAAGCTTCAACCTCACCTTACCTAATTAGGTTGAGATTTAAGGACAAAAGATAAGAGAAATAGAATGGCTTTCGGAAAAGTAGTTTGTAATTTATAAGTGTTTTTAGATTTGTCAGAAAGGAAAAAAATAGGCAGCTTAGGTTCTCTGTTAAATGATGTATTTTTAAAATTTGTGTTTCTTCTTTAAAATTAAATCTTTTTTTTTTTAAGATTTATTTATTTATTTATTTGAGAGAGAGAATGAGATAGAGAGCATGAGACGGGGGAGGGTCAGAGGGAGAAGCAGACTCCCTGCTGAGCAGGGAGCCTGATGTGGGACTCGATCCTGGGACTCCAGGATCACGACCTGAGCCGAAGGCAGTCACTTAACCAACTGAGCAACCCAGGCACCCCAAATTAAATCTTTTTTAACCCCCCCAAAAATAGTTTTTTTAAATAGTTTTTCCAGCAGTTATTCCAGCAATTAGTTACATTGACTTACACAGTTTTAATAAAGAGTTTAGTGTTCAATCAGCAATTAAAAAACCACAAAGCTTTTGTTGTAAGTATCAAGAGTCCCCCTGCTCTCTTTTCTCCTCAGAAATTTGGAGATTTGTTATCTAATCTAAATATGTTAGATTAACATATCTGAAGAATATGGTACTATTTCCCATACCAAGTCACATGCCACTTGTTTTAATTTAAAATATTTTATTTAAAATTATGGTTAAGTGTTTTGTTGTGTACTATCCACAATCATGTTGTGTGGTGCCAGTAATATAAAACCACACTTTGGGAAACATTTATATCATGTATATACAGTGACACCTCTATTCATAGCATGTGAAATTGCATTTATAACACTGCAGGTGAGCTGTTCTAAAATGATTGTAAGACCAGAAAAAGGTTCCCTTGTGGTTGAACTTCAGCATATTAGTCTTGATACTGTTCTCCCTCTTTTTTTTTTAAGATTTTTATTTGAGGGAGGGAGAGAACATGAGCTAGGAGAGGGGGAGGGGCAAAGGGAGAGGGAAAAACAGACTCCCCACCGAGCAGGGAGCCCAACACGGGACTCGATCCCAGGACCACGAGATCATGACCTGAGCCGAAGGCGGACGCTTAACCGACTGAGCCACCCAGAGCGCCCCCCCCTCTCTCCTTTTGTAAGAAATATTTCATTGGAAGTTTAAAAATTAAGACAGCTTATTTTCAGAGATCGTTCTCTCTCCAATTGGAAGAACCACTGTCAACTTGGTATCATGTCTTGGGTTTTTTCCCTGAGAGTCCCAAAACATAGTAGCATATATAGTACTATTCGACTGTCTTATGTTCTGCCTTTCTAACACTTGATTTTTGTACCATTCTTTTTTTTTTTTATTCTTATGTTAATCCCCATACATTACATCATTAGTTTTAGATAAAGTGTTCCATGATTCATTGTTTGTGCATAACACCCAGTGCTCCATGCAGAATGTGCCCTCAATACCCACCACCAGGCTAACCCATCCTCCCACCCCCCTTCCCTCTAGAACCCTGTTAGTTTTTCAGAGTCCATCGTCTCTCATGGTTCGTCTACCCCATTTTTGTACCATTCTTACTAGAGAAGAGTTTTCAGTTTCAAAACTACAAGTGTAAAATCTCTACTCTTTCTCCAAAGATTTGGAGAAGTAACTACTGAAATGTAGAAAGAGACGTAGAGGGCCAATAGAGACCTGAACTCAACTGTACTAGATGCCAGAGATGGTTTAATGAGCTTCCAGGGGAATACAGTTCAGTCCACTTAATATCAACCCTCCATTTAAAAAATTGCAATTAGCAGCTGTCGTACATGAATAGTACTAACCAGGTTTACTATAGCCTGATACTATATATATATATATCAGGCTACTATAACTATGTTCCATATATACATGGAACAGAGCAAAAACCAGAGTAGAAATGAGATGTATATGCATTTCATAAATTAACAAGTGTTTATTGAGTTTAACACGGTCAGTTTTTTTTTTTTAAGATTTTATTTATTTATTTGACAGAGAGAGAGACACAGTGAGAGAGGGAACACAAGCAGGGGGAGTGGGAGAGGGAGAAGCAGGCTTCCCGCGGAGCAGGGAGCCTGATGCGGAGCTCGATCCCAGGACCCTGGGATCATGACCTGAGCCGAAGGCAGACGCTTAATGACTGAGCCACCCAGGCACCCCTAACACTGTCAGTTTTTACAAACATCTGTGACTGCAACTCAAGATGAAAAGCTAGATTTTACATCATAATTTAGTGGGTATGTGTGTGTGAAATCTGTAATAAAATTTTCATGAAACACTACAATATGCTGTACACAGAAATGTTTCGGCGTGTTTTAATCTATAATGCATCTCTCTATTTACAGGAAGATATTCCTCGTCAGCTTGTCTACATTGGTCTTTACCTCTTTCACATTGCTGGAGCTTATCTTTTAAAGTAAGTTGGGGTTTTGCTTGGATGTGTAAATGGGACTGGGTAGATAGTGGGTCGATCTGTCTTAATTGATAATTTTTACATTTTAAATTTGTCTTTTTAACAGCTTGAATCATCTAGGACTTGTTCTTCTGGTGCTACATTATTTTGTTGAATTTCTTTTCCACATTTCCCGCCTGTTTTATTTTAGTGACGAAAAGTATCAGAAAGGGTAAGTTGTTTAGCCCTTCTCTTTCTTGTGTAATTGAAGTCAACCTCTGTGTTGCCAAGGACTGTGCGATTGCCAAGGTCCATGCTGGGGGCAATTATATCACTCTGTCAGCTGTTAGTAGTAGCTTTAAATAAAATGAAACAATTTTACAATTCAGGTTGATATTTTATTCTCTAAAATGGAGTCTCCTCTTTGTCCTCGCTAGAGAGATGTTACATTGGAACTTGTAATTTTGAAGGTTTTTGGGGTTTATTTTTCTGTTACAACTGCCCTTTTGTTTAATGCATGTTTTTCTTTTGGAGGAAGAGTAATAGGTAGTGATAATAGGAATAGGAAAGAAGAAAACGAAATAATAGATTATATAGCCTAAAAGATATTAAAATATTTCGATGGGAAAATGGGACTGAAAACAGAATTGGAGCAGTATGACTTGTTACAAAAAAAGAAAGTAAAACTAGGCCTATTAAGTGGGAATTGGGTGTCCTGTTAACAGGACAGCTTTTGTTTTGTCCAGCATTTTTTAAAATTATTCTATGTACCAGTAGTTTTGAGGATCATTAATTATAGTTATATTAAAAAAAAG
This sequence comes from Leptonychotes weddellii, assembly GCF_054177405.1. Classification (NCBI taxonomy): domain Eukaryota; kingdom Metazoa; phylum Chordata; class Mammalia; order Carnivora; family Phocidae; genus Leptonychotes; species Leptonychotes weddellii. The sequence goes on along the minus strand of NC_138372.1, from coordinate 115,114,521 downwards.
ATCAGCTAAACAAAAAGTCAATTATTTCTTTACTGAACTTCCTAGAATCTTAAATCTGCTATGTTATATATTTCCAAGAGTGTGATATATAGCATATCCCAAACCTTTTACTTCAGAATCTTTTTTTGCAGAACAAAAAGAAATGTTGTTTTAATATGCATTTACTTAGTAGGAATCTGATGCCTATTAGAATCTATTCATATCTTTGTAATTTTATGAATTTGACTTAAGACATTTTTCTTACAGGTTTTCTCTGTGGGCAGTTCTATTTGTTTTGGGAAGACTTCTGACTTTAATTCTTTCAGTACTCACTGTTGGCTTTGGCCTTGCAAGAGCAGAGAATCAGAAACTGGATTTCAGTGCTGGGAACTTCAATGTGTTAGCTGTAAGGTACAGCCAATTTAACATTTTTCTCACTTTGTACTGCTATATAGTATGTATTATCCGTTTATGATGTAGATCATCTTAAAAAAATAAAGAGACAAATACGGGGGGGAATACATTCATTTGATTTCAAACCTGCTGCAGTTGCGTATGTCTGAATTGAAATTCTAAGGGTTTTCTTTGAATTTAGAGATTACTATTAATGGGATAATTGTTTATTAACATCATCTTGTCACCAGTGGGAATTCAGCACCAAGATTATAATCCTGTCAGTGCAAGATAGAACACTGCATTCAATGGCATTGCTTTGATATACTCTGATTTTTGTTTATTAACCTTAATATCCTCAGAATTGCTGTCCTGGCATCCATTTGCATTACCCAAGCATTCATGATGTGGAAGTTCATTAATTTTCAGCTTCGGAGGTGGAGGGAACATTCAACTTTTCAGGCACCTGCTGTGAAGAAGAAACCAACAGTGACTAAAGGCAGGTCTTCTAGAAAAGGAACAGGTTTGTATTCAGTAAGCAGTGGAAAAGCTGAAGCAGAAAACATTCAAAAAAAAATGTAGTGGGGTCTTATTCTAAACTTAATTAAAATTTAAAAAATATTTTTTTTATTTGAGAGAGAACGAAAGAGCACTGTGCACATGAGCAGGGGAAGGAGCAGAGGGGGAAGGAGAGGGACAAGCAGACTCTGGGCTGAGCACAGAGCCCAACACGAGGTTCGATCTCATGACCCTGAGATCATGACCCGAGCCAAAACCAAGAGTCAGACACTCCACTGACTGAGCCACCCAGGTGCCCCTAAAATTCTATAAGGAAAATTTTAATTCTGTTTTTAGCAAAATCAGAGGCAAAGTAAAACTTAACCCATTCAACAGTTTGTTGATTCCCTGGGTCAGTTATTCCCCAAAAGCTGTCCACTAAATTTCTCTCTCCCAAGTTTTCCCCTAGACCAGTGTATATGGGCCGTTTTAGTTGTGAATAATTAACCCAGCAAGCGGTAGTTTGTGCTTTCAAGCATCTTACTCATATTTAAAAAACAAAACCTCTTTACAGCCCCTCCCCATCTTAGTTCCAAGTAGAACAGCATTTTCTATAACTTTTGATTGCTTGATCCTTCATCTTTGAGCCTGCATCTACCCTCTTTTCTTCTTCTGGCTTTTGACTGAAAATGCATTAACATTGCAGTACTTCTTTCAACTAGTATTTGGTGTTATAATAGGAATTGTAACATAGGAGTTCATTTTTAAAAATATATCAACTCTGGTTTGCTCCTTAAAAGTCTTCATATTTGATAGTTTATGTCCTCCAGCCCTGTCCTATTCAAGCTTGTCTCAGCAACTCTTGGGCCTTTGCATTTCATATAAGTTTTAGTACATCTTGGTCAATTTCCACCCCCCCCAAAAAAAAAAACTCTTGCTGGGATATTAGATTGGAATTACATTGAATCTATAGATCATTTTAGGGAGGAATGAGCATTTCAGCCCATGAATATGGTATATACTTCCATTTACCTAGATTATCTTTAACTTCTTTCAATGATACTTATTTAATAACCATTGTGTTGGGATCTAAATCACATACCATAAGGTTCACCCTTTAAAGTATATGGCTCAGGGGCGCCTGGGTGGCTCAGTCGTTGGGTGTCTGCCTTCGGCTCGGGTCGTGATCCCAGAGTCCTGGGATCGAATCCCCACATCGGGCTCCCTGCTTGGCAGGAAGCCTGCTTCTCCCTCTCCCACTCCCCCTGCTTGTGTTCCTCCTCTCTCTGTCTCTCTCTGTCAAATGAATAAATAAAATCTTAAAAAAATAAAGTATATGGCTCAGTGGTTTTTAAGTATATTCACAAAGTGTGTGAGCCACTAATTCGAGAACCTTTTTATCTTCCCAAAAAGAAACCCAATGCCCACTAGCAGTCATTTCCTATCCTTTCCTTCCCCCTGCCTCTGGCAGCCACTTACCTATTTTCTGTCTCTGTGGATTGGCCTTTTCTGGACATTTCATATAAATGGAATCATATAAATTGTGATCTTTTGCAACTGGTTTCTTTCACTTAGCTTATACTTAAGGTTCATACATGTTGTAGCAAATACCAATACTTGATTCCTTTTTATGGCCAAGTACTATTCCATTGTGTGGATATACCAGATTATGTTTATCCACTTACTAATTGCATTTGGGTTGTTTCCACTCTTTTGCTGCTGTAAACATTTATGTACAAGTTTTTTTTTGAACACCTGTTTTTGCTCTCTTGGGTATATACCTAGGAATGGAATGGCTAGGTCAAACGGTGATTGTATATTTAACATTTGCGGGAGGAACCGCTAAAAGTGGCTGCACCATTTTACATTCATTGTTTTTACATATGATATCCAGTTGTCCCCTGCAGCATTTGTTGAAAAGACTAACCTTTCTCTATTGTGTTGTCCTGATACCCTTGTTGAAAATCAGTTGATCAAGTGCTTCCAGGGCAGAATAAGTAATTTGTTTTCGGTGGGGAGAGGAAATCAGTTGATCAAAAAGTAGGAATTTATTTTTGGGCTCTCAATTCTGTTTTTGCCTATTCTTTTTTTTTTTTTAATTTTATTTTATTGTTATGTTAGTCACCATACATTACATCATTAGTTTTTGATGTAGTGGTCCATGATTCATTGTTTGCGTATAACACCCAGTGCTCCATTCAATACGTGCCCTCTTTAATACCCATCACCACGCTAACCCATCCCCCCCTCCCCTCTCGAACCCTCAGTTTGTTTCTCAGAGTCCAGTCTCTCATGGTTCATTATGCCTGTTCTTATGCCGGTACCACACTGTCTTGATTACTGTTGCTTTCTAGTTTGTTTTGAAATCAGGAAATGTGAGTCCTCCATTTTGTTCTTTTTCATTCTTTGGTTATTCTGGGTCCTTTGAAATTCCATATGAATTTTAGGATCAGCTTGTCAGTTTCTGCAAAAGCCAGCTGGGCTTTTGATATGGATTATTTTGAATCTGTCGATTCCCTTGAAAAATAGGAACATGGATGTCCTTCCATTTATTTGGGTCTTCTTTCATATCTTTTAGTTAAATTTTGTAGTTATCCGTGTTTAAGTCTTGCACTTCTTTTTATTCCTAAGTATTTTATTCTTTTTGATGATATTGTAAATAGAATTGTCTTCTTAATTTCTTTTTTGGATTGTTTATTGCCAGTATATAGAAATATAATTGATTTTTCCATATTGATCTTTTATCCTGCAACATCACTGAACTTTTTAGGGTTATTATTTAGTAGTGGGGTTTTTGTGTGAATTCCTTTGCATTTTCAGTATGCAGGACCATGTCATCTGCAGATGGAAATAGTTTTACTTCTTCCTGTCTAATCTGGATGATTTTTATTTCATTTTCTTGCCAAATTGCCCTGCCTAGAACCTCCAAAACAATGTTGAGCAGAAGTGGTGGGAGCAGACATCCTCATCTTGTTCCTGATATTATGAGGAAAGCATCTAGTCCTTTACCATTAAGTATGATGTTACTTGTGGGTTTTTCTAAATGCCTTTATCAGCTTAAGGAAGTTCCCTTCTATTTCTGGTTTATTAGTATCTTTATCATGAAAGGATGTTAGATTTTGTCACTTGCTTTTTCAGTATCTGCTGAAATCATCAAATGGTTTCTGTCCTTCATTTTATTGATATCATGTATTACTTTTTTTTTTTAAAGATTTTGTAATTATTTATTTGACAGAGAGAGAGAACACAGGCAGGAGGGAGGGGCAGAAGGGAGAGGGAGAAGCAGACTCCCCGCTGAGCAGGGAGCCTGATGCGGGAGCGGGACTCGATCCCAGGACCCTGAGATCATGACCTGAGCTGAAGGCAGACACTTAACCCACTGAGCCACCCAGGTGCCCAATATCATATATTACTATGAATTGATTTTTGAATGTTAAGGCAACAATGCATTCCTGGGATAAATCTCATTTGGTCATGTTATATAATCCTCTTTAGATGTTGTTTGATTTGATTTGTTAGTATTTTATTGAGCATTTTTATGTCTGTATTCATAAAGGATATTGATGTGTATTTTTTGGTAATATATATTATTTTCAAATGTAAAACCAATCTTGCATTTCTGACATAAATTCAAGTTGATGATAATTCATCACTTTTAGTAGATTGGTGTTTTCAGTATTTTTTTAGAATTTTTGCACCTGTGTTCATATAAAAGATTGGCCTCTAATTAGCCTGGTTTTGTTTTTGTAATGTTCTTATCAGATCTTGGTGTCAGGGTTGTGGTGGCTTTATAAATAAAAGTATTGGGTAGTTTTATCTTTTGTGTGATGTCAGCATTATTTCTTACTTAAATGTTTGGAAGAATTTACCAGTGAGGCCACCTAACCTAGAATCTTCTCTAGGGGAGGATATTTTACCTATAGATTTACATTCTTTAATAGATAATAGGATTATTCAGATTTTTATTCCTTATTGTGTCTCCTTTGGAAAGTTGTGTTTGTCAAGGAATTTTTTCATTTCATCTAACTTTGCAAGTGCATTGGTAAAATTATAATATCCTCTTACTCATTTGTGTAGAATAGTGGTATTTTTTATTTCCTATGTTAGTAATTTATGCCCTTCTCTCTTTTTTTTTTCCCCATTTGCCAAGAACTAACATTTGTGGGCTTTTTTGTTGATTTTCCTAATCATATCATTGATTTGTGTTCCTATTTCCCTTTCTTTGGGCTTGATTTGCTGTTTTGTTATTTGTGGTTTACCTTCTTCAGATGGATCTTTACATCATTGATTTTCTGCCCATCTCGTGAATTACTTACAATTAAAGACAAACTTCCCTTTCAGCAATGCTTTAATTGAATTTCATAGATTTTGATATGTCTTTTTCATTATCATTCACTTCAGGATATTATAATTCCAATCTGATTTCTTTGACCCATGGATCAATCATTTATTAATGCATCATTTAATTTACAACTACTTGGGCATTTTCTAGTTTTCTTTTTGTTACTGATTTTAGCTTAATTCCTTTATGGTTAAAGAACATATTCTGAATGATTTCAGTTCTTTGGAATTTGTTAGACTTTCATTATGGCTCAACATGTGTTCAGTTTTGGTAAATGTTCCATTTAGACTTCAAAAGAATGTGTTTTCTGAATTTCTTGGGTTTTATGTTGTATATCAGGTCAGATTTGTTGTATTGTTCAATCTGTATCTTTACTGATTTGGTAAGAGTTCTGTTTGTTCAGTCAGTTATTGCAGGAGATACCACTTTTCCTTGTAGCTTACCAGTTTTTGCTTTCAATATTTTGAAGATGTATTATAGGTATATCAAAATTCAGGGTTGTTATAAATTCCTGTTGAATTTATCCTTTCCTTTTATTGAATATCCATCTTCATCTCTAGTAAATGTCTGAATTTACTACTATAGCTACACCAGCTTTCTTTTGGTAAAATGTTATGGTGTATCTTTTTCTATATTTTTCTACTTTAAACCTTTCTTTATCCTTAAATATAAATTGCATCTCTTGTCAGCAGCATATAATTGGATTTAATTGTCTGATAATTATTGTCTCTGTTTTTGGAATTATACTGATGTGCCTGGGTATGATTTTCTTTGTATTTATCCTATTCTCTGTCATATAGAGCTTCCTGAATCTTGGCTTGGCTTCTTTTATCATTTTTGGAAAATTCTTGACCATAATTTCTTCAAATACTCTTCTACCCCATTCTCTTTCTCCTGTCTTTCTGGGACTCCAATATATGTTTTAAACCCTTTTTACCCATGCTTTTCTGCATTTTTCATCCCTTTTTTTTCTGAGTTTCAATCTAAGTATTTTTTCTGTTTCATTGATTTCTTCTGTTGTGCCTAATCTGCTATTAAATTCATTTATTAAGTCTATATTTTCAGTTACTGTGTTTTCCAGTTATAGAATTAAAGATTTTAGTTCTCATGAAATTCTCCATTTTTTCATTTATTTTTATTACTCATTGTTCTTTTAATGTCCCTGTCTGATAACTCCAGATGTGGATCAGCTGAGGATCTTTTCTTTTTTCTTTTTCTTTTCTTTTCCTTTCTTTTCTTTTCAATAGTAAACACCTTTATTACATGAGTTGAAGATAGGAGGGAAGATGATTTATTTGCTTTCTGGACCTTGATTTTCCTCAAATAGAACCCCAGTTCCTTGCCCTCTAGCACATAGCCCTCTGCTCAGCCACACTGACCTCGTCTTCAAGCAATGCACCCAAGAGACCTGCTCTGGTAGAACTGCTCCTCCAAAAGACTGCTCATTGTTGCTTGCTTTTTCCTTTCATTATATTTCTTCTGAATTTTCTTTGATTCTTTTTTGTTTAAAATCTCTTCCTCCTCAGGAGTCAACTTAACCCCCTTCTTGCAGCCCAGAAGTAGTACATAGTGGGAATCATACCATTGTCAGGATGGTGTGCTGTCAATGAGCACAGTACAGTTCCTCACCAGGGCCTTTGTGGACTACTAATTCATTGTTGGATCCTTTACAGACAGTATCAGTAATGCCTCTTCGACGCTTCCAACACTCACAGCACCAGGAGAAGTTCCCACACCCAGTCTCAAGGCAGGGTACTTCTTACTGCCTCCCTAGATTGGGACTGTGTGTATGGGGCAGAGCATCCCAGCTCATACTTCTGCTTCTTGTGGAAGGGCTTTCTCTTGCCCCTGGTCTTGCAGGGCTTGTGCCAGTTATCCCAACAGATGCCCATCACTTGGTGCTGGCTGAAAAGAACGAAGCTCTGTTCCTGATACATTTTTTTCTCTTTATTTTTAGTCATTTGGTCTTGCTTTCCGGGATGCCTGGCAATTTTTTAATTGAATACTGGACGTTTTATGGTAAAAATGTGTGTAGGTTCTAGCCGAGTTTATAGAGGCTCTGGATTGAATATGGGTAGATCATTCTATCCTGTCAAAACTGATCTATTCCCAGTTTGCCCTCATTCCTAGAACATCAACCATTTGTACAGTCTGTCTTCTCTGACAGACCCTGGGTTCAGATTTTTTTCTTGCTGTCATTATGAGACTAAGCAGTTCTCTGTTTAGCTTTGTACTTGCATAGGAGTTGCTTGCTGCTTGATTTCTCTGAGTCTTCCTTTGTGTGTGCACATTCAGTAATTGTCACATACCTTATGGGAGAAATACACAGAGCAGCCTTCGGGTTTTTTTTTTTTTCCTTCAAACAGGCATTTTTGTATTCCAACTTTCATGGATATTTTTGGAGGGAGGGTTAGTCTAACAATAATTACAGATCAATCAATCGATTGATAGATATCTCCATCATAACTTGAAGAAGGCAGCCATAGTACACTCCTAAACATAAGAGTTATCCTGAACACTGACTTTGTCTTTTAAAGAAACATAACCCCAAGAACTTTGTTTACAGACAAATGTGAAAAGGTTCTTTATTGCTACCAAAAGTACTGCTCTTAAAACTACTATTTTAAAATTCTTCTCATTGTTTTTTAGAGTTTTCTGTCTTCTCTCTGTCACTTTTTTCTGCTTTCAATAGTAATTGCTTTATTTTTTACTGAGATGCAATTGACAGTTACTTTTTTAAAAATGTGCTACTTTTGGGCGCCTGGGTGGCTCACTTGGTTAGGCGACTGCCTTCGGCTCAGGTCATGATCCTGGAGTCCCGGGATCGAGTCCCGCATCGGGCTCCCTGCTCGGCGGGGAGTCTGCTTCTCCCTCTCCCGCTCCCCCCTCTTGTGCTCTCTCACTCTCTCTCTCTCAAATAAATAAATAAAATCTTTAAAAAAAAAAAAAATGTGCTACTTTTAGGGGCACCTGGGTGGCTCAGTTGGTTAAGCATCTGACTCACGGTTTCGGCTCAGGTCATGATCTCTCAGTTGTGGGATCAAGGCCCATGTCAGGCTCGGTGCTCAGGGCAGAGTCTGCCTCAGATTCTCTCTCCCTCTCCCTCACACACTCACTCACTCTCAAATAAATAAAATCTTTAAAAAATTTGCTACTTTTAGTTCATTGTGTTTAACATGTTACCAGGTTTTATGATTGGTTAAATACTAGTAAAGGTCTATTTCCTGCTAAATAAGTTTTACCTAAGGGCATGCAGATATTTATTGGGTTTTTAAATTTTCTTTTCTGAAGGTACTTTTATGTATAAATGTGATACTATTTGCATTTCTTTATAAAAGAGAGTAATACTGATTCTTTTCTCTTTTCAGAAAATGGTGTAAATGGAACAGTAACTTCAAATGGAGCAGACTCTCCCCGTAATAGAAAAGAGAAATCTTCATAATGAATTATAATCTAATTGATTAATGTCCCCAAAGAAATCTGCTTTTTACTATATCTTTCAGCACTAGAGATTTTTTCTGTCCTTAAAAATACAGTTTGTGCTCTTTGATTCTTGCTATTGTACTGTTTCATGCATTTTTTTAAAGGGCATTTGAGGGAAGGATGATTACTATGAGTGAGAAAAATATTTTAGCTTAGACTAAGCTACCTGCCTTCAAAATAGTTTAGGGACCACCACCATATTTTATTTTGTTTTTTATCTTTGAACGTTTTTCTAATGATTTGGAAAGATAACTATTTACAAAAATTCTACATATCAGTGGTAAAATTTCTTGCTCTCACCAATTTTTTATATTAGCAAGATGGCCTGTTCCAGCAAGGTCATATTTTTTAAGTTATCTTTCAGGGTAAAATGGAAATACTATAAAGTTGGAAGTCCAACTTTAATATGTTTTCAGTGTTCTCTAATTTTTAGGAATTTTTGTAGTCTTTACACCTGGGAAAAAAGATTTGTAAATTCACTAAAATAATTGTGTGCTTTATTTTATAGGTAATGGTTGTTAATATGACATCCCATTTAAAAAAAAGAAAACATACTCTTGGTTACAATGTGTGGAGATTTATTGCCATATATATTGAATCAAAATATATGAACGTAGAAGTACCTGTGAAGTAAAATCTTTCTTGTGCATTTTCAACACTTGTAAACTGGAAATTAGAAAATTAAATATTCACTATAAAGAAGCAAATCTGACTATAGCCCTTTTTGATATGTTTATTAATAATGATTCTTAATGGGGCTTGTTATAAGGTCGATATGCACAGCATCTTAGAAAAATATTGTTTAACCTGCAAACCCTTTTTAAAAATAATGCCTACTTGATTTATATCTATAAAAAGAATGTCGGGTAATTATATTTGGAAAACATTTACTGCACTAATCTTAAAGAAATTGAAAATTCAGTTGGATAAATAGTCTTACAAAAGACAGTGCTTTATGTTATAACTCTAGCTTTGGTCCCATCTTTAATTGAGAAGCATTTATCTGTATAAAACATATTTTTGGATAAATATATATATATATTTGTATCTCTACAGAAAGGCTCTAAAAAACATTTGAGTAAAACATTTGGTTCCCTTTTCTATAATTATCCTTAAAACTTCTTACAGCTGTATTGGGTTTTTTGTTGTCTTCACAGTACCTATACTGCTCCTTTTGGCGTTCACATCTTGTTCTCCATTTCTCACTTTTGTCACCAGCTCATGTTTGTGCCATTTTTAGTATAAAAGTTGCAGGCTTGTTAGGTCTGCAGTTTAATAAGTTGCCATGCTGCTAGAAAGTTGTGCTTTTCTATTTCCAGCTGTTTACTTCCTGGAAAAAGTAGTAGCTCTCTGTAGCATCATGGAGTTTCAGTGGAACCAAATTTTTGCCATTAAAAACTGGCATTATATTGAACTGTACATTGAGAAGTCAATCAAAATAAAATTTTTACTTTCACAAGCTGTATCCTGGGCGTTTTCTTTATTGTTAGCAAGTTTTTATGCTATCTTAAGACATAATCTCATTAAAATGTACCATGTTTAAAGAGTATACTCTTTTTTTTTTTTTTTAAAGATTTTATTTATTTGAGAGAGAGAGAATGAGAGACAGAGAGCATGAGAAGGAGGAAGGTCAGAGGGAGAAGCAGACTCCCCGCCGAGCAGGGAGCCCGATGTGGGACTCGATCCCGGGACTCCAGGATCATGACCTGAGCCGAAGGCAGTCGCTTAACCAACTGAGCCACCCAGGCGCCCTAAAGAGTATACTCTTGATAGACATTTAGAATAGCCTTTCCCAAAAAAGTGTTCTGCAAAAAAAGAGGATTAGTTTCATATAATTTCTGAGAGCTACTGAGGGGGGCGGGAAATGGTTAATAACCAAATTCAGAGACTACTGAGTTTCTTTACTACAGGACTGCTCAACCCTTTATATGCAAATATGCTTCCTGATCCACCAAGAATGTTTGCAATGGGGAGATAACATGCAGTGTTTCCCATCTCTTTGGGCTGTGGAAACTTCTTTCTATGGAATTACTTAACAGCATTGTGTTCTACACCATACCATACCACAAGTTTGGGAAAAGGAAAGAAAAAAGCACTTTGTGCGTAGCTAAAACTTTATAGGCACACATATATACACAAGTATGATTGTAAATTATATAAGCTCTAGATCCCCTCACCCCAAATGCCCTCAGGAAAGCCTCCAGATCTTGCAGTGTGTCACCGTCACCCGGCCTCAGGTCAGCTTTGAAGCCTGATGGCAGCATGTAGGACCATGAGCCAGGACAACTGTCAGATTCATTGAGTAAACTTGAACTAGTTGCTTTGCCATTTTGGGAGTCAGTGTTTGCCTCTGTAAAATGCCTTTTTGCTTGCATTTTAGAATATGGTTGTGGGTGGTCCAGGTGGACTATTCTGGAACAAAACCCTAAGTGCATTCTTCTAAAATTCAGTAATTCTACACAGTCAAAATCAGAACTAATCCTGAAGCAAAGCTTGTGTAGATGAAGAAATGGGAGAGATTTTTTGTTGCACATTTTGTTAGCAGTAGCCATTGACATCTTGTGTCTACAAGATGTTTCCAAATGTTTTCACTGAAAACTAGTTCTACTGCCTGCCTACATATGGACAACAATAAAAATTGTTTTTAAGAAGTGATAGTTACATTGATCACCTGTTTGCATTTTTTTCTCATAATTTTATTCGAAGCATTGCTATTTGGTTTTTCTTAACTCTCTTAAGCACCAAATTTTAATATCTAAGTCAATTTTTTGGGAAACAAACACCATCCAGAACTTCCCTCCAGAACAAAACAATGATGTTCATGCCTCCAAATGACCAAATTTGAAGTCTGCCAAAACAAAAACAGCCCACACACAAAAAAAGTAACAAAAATCACATTCTAGGGGTTCCTTGCATTTACCAGCCTTTGCTTGTGCTGTCTAATCATCCTTCAGCTGACTTTTTAAAAAAGTAACACCCTACCTCATCAAAATATACTTAGCCATTTGCTTTTTTTAAATTAAAAATAATTTTAAAAAGAAAACTTGAATTCACAACTGCCTGACTCGTTTCAGTGTCATGTGCAGCATATGTAGGTTAGGAGGGCTATGTGCAGCACACATGATTAGGGGACACTGGTCTTCAAGGTTCAGCTTTCTTGCAAACTGTAAAATACAATTCCAAGTGTGACAGAAGAGACGACCTCTGAGAATCCCACAGGACAATACAGGCGCCCAAGCTGTTCATGGAGTGACAGGGCTTCTGTCAAATTGACACAGTTGCCCTGTGTCATGTATTTTCCATCCTGTTTCAGTACTTCCATTGAGAGGTCAAGAATCAGTCTGAGAAACTTCCATGTGGAATCTTCTGGAGATGTAGAGATTGGAACTGCTATCAAATCATTTATCACATCATCAAACTCTCTCTTCAGCCCTAGAATACAGTCTTCTGTTAGGACCTGAGAGCAGTCTCCTTTAAGATTGTCTCAGTCGTCGCCACATGTTTTTCGCATGTATTTCTTACATCCATCGACTACCATTTGGTCAATCTCTACCACAGTGACCATTTTTGGTTTCAGTTTGACACTTTCACATAATATGCCCCCATCTCCGCCCCCTGGAATCAGTGCGTCTTTGCCTCTATAGTCTTTTCCACTGCCACGATAGCCTGGGTATACCCACATCACTCTCCGCCAGATTAACATCCCCGCCAAGATGAGAATATTCCCAAATTGCTTCGAGTGTAGAATTTTAATCTCTGATGAGGTGAATCTTCATCATACACCACTTCATCTATGTCATACTCAACCAGGCAACCATTATCAGTGGGCCAGTATCTGTCCATGGCACCTCCGCAAACAATGGGCGGGAATCGCTTCCCCCACCCAGTACTGTCCTCAGTTCTTTCATTCTTCTACTTTGTTCAAAAGACGGTCAACTTCTTGGCCTTGTAAATCACCATCATAACTCTGAAGGCCCAACACCACCAATCCATGTGGGTAAATGCTCAAATTGGCAAAGCTGCCATTTTTGTTTATGTAGGTCGCTAAATAACCATGGTCTTGCCAGCTGTGTAGACTCTGTCATCTAAAAGGAGACCTTTTAGAATGGTCTCACCATAAGCTTTGATGCTGAGCATGAAGTTGAGCATGCTGTGTCATGCTGTTGCAAGAGTGAGGCGAGGCCCTGCCATGCCTGGGGGAGGTGGCCGCGGGAGACTCGGAGGCTGCAGGACAGGCTGCAGCCAGTGGGGAGTGTCCACCTATTTACATTTTTAAAGGAGTAGCTTCAAAATTAATCCTGGGGGGGAAATTCTAGGGTAATGCTTAAACAGATGGTTCTCTCCAAAGATCACCCTTGTTGTGATAGGTGATTCAGTTAAGAGTCATCTACTATAAAAATTTCAACACAAGACAGGTTTGGGAATTTCAAAGCAGACATTAACAAGCATTAGTTGGGAAAATGAAAGACTAGTAACCCAGGTCATGAAAAGAGTGAATGGGGTTGGACTAAGTCTCTAGGCGCTTTAGAAACCCTGGGTATAGGGGCGCCTGGGTGGCTCAGATGGTTAAGCATCTACCTTCGTCTCAGGTCATGATCCCCAGGGTCCTGGGATCGACCCCCACATCAGGCTCCTGGCTCAGCGGAGAGCCTGCTTCTCCCTCTCCCTCTGCCTCTCCCCCTGCTTATGCTCTCTCTACGTATCTCTGTGTCTCAAATGAATAAATAAAATCTTAAAAAAAAAAAGAAAGAAAGAAAGAAACCCAGGGTATATAGCTCAATCAATTAGGATGAAATGAGGCAAGAAGACAAGTTCCTAATAATAGTGCTTTGTTAATCTGGTCACTGAGCACTTTTTTAAAGCTATTAGCCATCTACAGAAACACCGCACCTCTGTGGGTTCGCTCTATCTTGTGAAGACAGCGAAGAGCCTCATACTTAAAAGACAGACTAGCCCTAGGTTTAAGCATGATTTGCTTTACAAAAAGCTCTACTAGGTATCTACATGCCACACATTAACCAGCTTTATTCAATACCATTAGGGAAAAGGCTAAGCCAATTTGTCTAACCTAACTATTTTTAGTGAAAATACTGTGTTTGCTTAAGGCTGAAATCAAACATTTGGGTGTCCTGAAAACAAGCAAATCAGAAAAAAAAAATTAAGAGGTTTAGATCCATCACATAGTCTAAATCATGACTATGAGTAACTTTGAGGGTGAGCCAAAGAAAAAAAATATATTCTCTTTTGAAGATTCAAACTTCAACCAATTCAAGTGATAACCTTGTTGATTTCTGTTAACATTAATAGGCACATAATGATAAGACTAGCAGACGAGAGTCCAAATCTTGACTCCTCCCCTGATAATTCTGTGTGATCTAATGCCTGTGCCTCAGTTTCCTGAGATATGTAATAGCACCTACCCTACAAGGTAATTCTGCAAACTAAGATGGTACACATAAATTGTGCATAGCTCCATGCCTGATGTTCACTAAATGTTAGTTATCAGCTCATAAGATTGTGACAAACACAGTAAAGGAATGGCTAATAGTATTATGTAATTTTAGTTGTTACTACTTCTCCATATATGATCCATTCATTATACAAGGTTTTGAGCACTCATGCTCTCTAATGCAAGTACAGTGTTTCATGGTTGGTACCTTGAGTAGGCGGGCCAATAAAGTTACATGAAATCTTCAAGCCAACATAACAGCCATTTGACCACTGCAAGACTGCAAGTATACTTATCCAGCGCAAACGTTCATAAATCAAACATCCAAGTCTGTACTGAATCATTTACACTTAGGTGATCCAATAATTATAAAAAGCAATAAAGAGCATGTATAGTTTCTAAAGAATTATTTTTTAAAATCAGATACCTAGGTTTTATGAAACCATAGTTTCATTTAGGTGGCGTATACAACTTCTAGAGAATTTTTCGTTGCTTGGAATTCTTTACCTTCTTTTTTTTTTTTTTTTTTAAGATTTATTTATTTACTTGACAGAGACACAGCGAGAGAGGGAACACAAGCAGGGGGAGTGGGAGAGGAAGAAGCAGGCTTCCTGCCGATCAGGGAGCCCAATGTGGGGCTCGATCCCAGGACCCTGGGATCATGACCTGAGCTGAAGGCAGACTTAACGACTGAGCCACCCAGGTGCCCCATGGAATTCCTTACCTTCTAATGGGAAGAATCAAACTCCATCAGATGAATGAGAATATTTACCTGGGTTAAGAAAAGAGTGTATTACAAGCAATGTTTATCAATAAACTTGAACTAATCTTATAAAATGTCCTACGAATTACAATTCTGCAAGTGGACCGGAAGGGCTGGCTCTCACAGTGTGTGTGGGATATACACTAAGTGTGGATAATGCATGAAATGGACTAAAATCTGAAGACTAAGTTCCTTACTCTGTTGTCTACTTGCTGATTGACTTCTGAACTAATCCTTTTTTCCTTCATCAAATATGAGAAACTATAATAAAGACTTTTTATGAGAATGATTAGAGATTAGTTTTTTAAGTGCAGTTTTACCAAACTGATTTATGTTAGTAGTGACCTCCTGACCAATTAGAGTGGTCCTTTTCTCTTTCTTGCCGATTTCATTCACAACAAACAAACAAAACAATAAGATACAGGTCATTTGTTACTTAGATCAGAAAGGGAAAATGTCTATACTATATATACTAAGTACATGAAGAATGAAAAATTAAGTGTGGTTTTTAAAATGTGAATTCCAGGGGCGCCTGGGTGGCTCAGTCGGTTAAGCGTCTGCCTTCGGCTCAGGTCATGATCCCAGGGTCCTGGGATCGAGCCCCGCATCGGGCTCCCTGCTCAGCGGGAAGCCTGCTTCTCCCTCTCCCACTCCCCCTTGCTTGTGTTCCCTCTCTCGCTGTGTCTCTCTCTGTCAAATAAATAAATAAAATCATTTAAAAAAAAAAATGTGAATTCCAGGGGCGCCTGGGTGGCTCAGTCATTAAGCGTCTGCCTTCGGCTCAGGTCATGATCCCAGGGTCCTGGGATCGAGCCCCGCATCGGGCTCCCTGCTCCGCAGGAAGCCTGCTTCTCCCTTTCCCATTCCCCCTGCTTGTATTCCCTCTTTCACTGTGTCTCTCTCTGTCAAATAAATAAATAAAATCTTTAAAAAAATTAAAATAAAATAAATAAATAAATAAAATAAAATGTGAATTCCATGGCTAAAATTAACAACACAGGAGACAACAGGTGTTGGCAAGGATGTGGAGAAAGGAGAACCCTCTTGCACTGTTGGTGGGAATGCAAACTGGTGCAGCCACTGTGGAAAACAGTATGGAGTTCCCTCAAAAAAATAGAAGTATTACCCTACGACCCAGCAATTGCCCAAGTAGATATTTACCCAAAAGATACAAAAATACTGATTCAAAGGGATACATGCACCCTGAAGTTTATAAGCAGCATTATCAACAATAGCCAAACTATGGAAAAGAGCCCAAATATCCATCGACTGATGAATAAAGAAGATGTGTTATAAATACACAATGGAATATTACTCAACTATCAAAAAGAATGAATGAAATCTTGCCATTTGCAATGACTTGGATGGAGCTACAGTGTAATATGCTAAGCAAAATAAATCAGTCAAAGAAAGAAAATTACCATATGATTTCACGCATGTGTGGAATTTAAGAAACAATACAGATTAACATATGGGAAGGCGGAAAAAAGAGAGAGAGAGGGAAACAATCCATAAGAGACTCTTTTTTTAAATTTTATTTTATTATGTTATGTTAATCACCATTCATTACATCATTAGTTTTTGATGTAGTGTTCCATGATTCATTGTTTGCATATAACACCCAGTGCTCCATTCAATACGTGCCCTCTTTAATACCCATCACCAGGCTAACCCATCGCCCTACCCCCTCCCCTCTAGAACCCTCAGTTTGTTTCTCAGAGTCCATAGTCTCTCATGGTTCGTCTCCATAGGAGACTCTTCATGATAGAGAACAAACTGAAGGTTTATGGAGGGAGGTGGGTGGGGGATGGGCTAAATGGGTGATGGGTATTAAAGAGGACACTGTGATGAGCTCTGAGTGTTATATGTAAGTGAGGAATCACTGAATTCTACTCCTGAAACCAATATTGCACTGTATGTTAACTAGAATTTAAATAAAAATTTAAGGTAAAAAAAAGGTAAATTCCATTCTGTAGGATTAAGGTCTAGAAGACTACCAGGAAAGTTAGAAGACTGGTAATATACCTAAATCCTAATACACATGGGAAGCTTTGAAAATTTCAAAAGAAAATAAGCAAGGCTTGGGGTGCCTGGGTGGCACAGCCAGTTGAGCAACTGGCTCTTGGTTTTGGCTCAGGTCCATGATCTCAGGGTTGTGGGATCAAACCCCGCCTCAGGCTCCATGCTCAGTGTGGAGTCTGCTGATGACTCTCTCTCCCTCTCCCTCTGCCTCTCCCCACTCTCCACGCACACACTCACTCTCTCTCTCTAATAAATAAATAAATCTTAAAAAAAAAAAAACAGAAAAGAAGCAAGCCTTGGTTCAACTTTATCTTCAAAAAGAACTTACGTAAGTGCACTCAGTGAGTAGAAAGCCCCGGTTCACAGCTAGAAGTCATTTTTCTGTTGATATTATGATATGGTGGGACAATTCTGCCTCTGTGCAGAAACAATGGTACCGCGGAATAAGATGGAGATAGGGAGATAGCCATTTGGCAAAACGAGAAATACTCCACAGTGATTCTCATTGAAATTTATGGAGCCCATCTCTAAACACCGACCATCATACAGACAGCTCAGGCTCATCTCCTGTATTCTTCTTTACAGAGCATCTTAATTTTGTATGGCCTGTGGGGGGTTTTTTTTGGGGGGGGTGTTTAATGAACGCTGAAACAATAAAGAATTTCGAAAGCAAAGCCATCTTGTGGACTGTAGCTTCAGGTTTAAGTAATCACTGCTTTCCTTGTTTTACTGTATTTTGATGAGAGCCAACATTCTAATTACAGTCCAGTATCTCTTGTTCAGCAGGCGGTGCCAATCACACCCTATTATATATTGATGTGCAGTAAGTGCCCGTTAGGGGTTGCTGCAATCACAACCCTAATTTTCCACTCACGCTCCATCCACGTCAGCGCTCCCGTCTCCAGAGGTAAGAGCAGCTGTACTCTCTGTACTCATTAACCCAGCTGCCCTTGACATTTGTTCCTCTTTTTTTTTTTTTATGTCGCAAATTCTCTACGAAAGGAAAGATTTTCAGCCTGGGGTTTTTTTTTCCCCCTGCATTGATTATTTCAGCTGTTTTTCAGGATCTGCCTTGGCATCTAAAATAGTACTCTCACATTTCACACACTGAGATTCAAAATTCCAAACAGAAGACCTGCACGTGACTGTGATTTGATGCATTAGGATGGCCGGTGGCAGGCACTGAGGGGAATGTTGGTCCAGAGAGCTTCACTCATTGATCTGAATTTGGCTTTAAACGCATTAGAAATTTGTTTCTTCTTGATATTACCAACTGCCTAAAAACCTGAAATGTTCAGTTATGTAGGATTTTTTTTACCCTTTGTGATTCTCATTTCTGAGGAGCTTAGTTTTGATGGGTTCCCACCCTGCTCTGACTCTCCTTTAGCTCTGCAAATGTCTCTTCGTGAGCCGATAGCTTATATTAATTACACTGTATCTTCATCATTCCCGTGTGCAGCAGGACTCCAATGGCTAGCGTCTTGCATCTGAAATGAAAGAAATGGGGAAGAGATATTTGCATTTTTATATCCTCATATAGCAAAGGACCGGCCTCTCCTACCTCAGTCCCCCAAACACCTCCCACAGCTCATTATTTATCCTCCACAGTCTTTTTTTTTTTACATAAGGCACAATAATATTGCACTTTATTGATTCTAAAATGTACTCCCCCCAAACTTTAGCATCTCTGGATAAAGAGTGGGGTTGTTCAATCAATGGCATGTCACAGTTACCAGCATTTTTCTTAGTGTAAAAACAAAATAAGGATTGATAAAACCTGGTGAATCCTTTGTATGAAGTTCAGTAAAAATTGGTAGTGTTTACCGAAGTCTCACCATGTCCCACTTATTATTTTAAGTGCTCCCCCCTCATTTTGATCCTCCACAGAAACCCTATGAACAGGGACCATTCTTAGCTCTCTTTTACAGAAACTGAATCTCAGAAAGATGAAGGGCCCTAGTAAGTGACAGAGCCAGGCTTTGAACGCAGGTCTGTCTGAGGCCGGGCCTGTTCTTCCCTGTGTCCCACTACACACCTTCTCCTCCAGCCAAGCCTGCCCTCAGAAGAGGATCATTTGATTTGATCTTCAGCGTTCTTCCTTCCAAGGAGTTTTGCAAAGATAAAGTTCTAAGTATAGAATATTAATCACGCAAAGTAAAATAGCTTAGGAAGTATTTTAATTTATTCAATAACACGAATCAACTTTTTTCTGGATTTAACCGGGATACAACAATTCCTAGAACTCAGTCCCTACCTTCAAGGGCTCACAGTCTAGTGTGAGAGGCAGACATCCAGGCAATAATATCAACCATGGGGAAAGTTCTAGAGCAGGGACAAGTACCAGGGACGTCCAGTACAAGGACGCCTCCTAGCTCAGGGTGAAGAGGCTGTGAGGCAGTTTTGCAGGCCCAGACCACCACCCTACCCCAGCCTGCAGAAGATTCAACTGGAAAAGTGCAGGTGAGGGCGGCGGGGGTGCAGGAACATTGCCCCCAGCCCTGCCCTCACTGGGCACTGTCTGGGGGCATTCCAGGCTCACTGTGCATGGGGCCCCAGGGCCGCCCCTCCAACCAGAGGAGCCAAGGTTGAGCAAACATCCACAGCTTTTTCTCAGGCCCCTGGTTTCAGCTTTAACTACTAATATATCAGCTCTTGTGACTGCACGTGACTTTTTTTTTTTAAGATTTTATTTATTTATTTGAGAAAGAGAGCACAGGTATTGGGGGAGGGCTGGGGAGAGGGACAGGGAGAAGGAGAAGCAGACTCCCCGCGGAGCAGGGAGCCCTATGTGGGACTTGATCCCAGGACCCGGGAATCATGACCTGAGCTGAAAGCAGACACTTAACCGACCGAGCCACCCAGGTGCCCTGCAAGTGACTTTTTATGACCTACGACTGACTTTACAAGCTACAGGACCTGCCTAAGATCATCTCCAGTGGCAGGGAAAAAAAGCTCAGAGAGTGGGTTTGAAGGAACAATGAAACAGATAAAATTAAGTCGCTTTATGATTCCACCGAATCAAACCCAATTCACTGAATGAAAAGATTATGAGCAAAAATAGGGAGAGAAAAGAAAAGATGGCCATAGCGTGGTCGTTGTGGCTGGGCTGTCAGTAAACAGCTATTGGGACTTGAGCTGCAAGCATTATGCCAAGCCTGGTATATGCGGGGAGGGACAACCCAGGCATGAGTCGCGCCCTCACAGGGCTTAAAGTGTCAAGACAAGTAACCACCTACAAAAATATAAGGAGAAATTATAATCGCTAGAAAGGGAAAAGTCCCTGTGCTTATAAAGAGAGGACATGGGGGAGGGAACGAAAGGCCTCTCTGAGAAAACCAGGGCTGAGCTGAGAAGCCCAGGATGAGGACACCTGAGGCAGAGGGTAAGGGAGGCCCACCCAGGACACACGTGCCATTGGGTGGGGGAGGCAGGAAGGGCAGGGCCCCCAGGACAGGACCCCCAGGGTGCCAGGCCTGGGGACTTCAGCTCCTGGGCTGTTTCCTTGGTGCCAAGGGATCTCCCTAATCTTTCCATGGAGAATCGTGGCCTGCAGGTTTGTATACTATGCTGGGTCTAGTGACTGAGTATATTCATCTTTTCTCCCCGCTCTGGTTTTCTCCACAAGTCTTTCTCCTACGAAGATACTGGTAAGAGCAACATTGCCTGGGACACTCTCAGCAATATTTGTAGATCTGATAGGTAATGTGCTTGCATATTTTCCAGTGCATATACTTAGTATTACTTTATCATTTTGTTCTTCCTCCCCATACTGTTCAGCACTGTTGAATGAGACCTTGTAGTTTAGTAAAGAGATAAGACACTGCACGACATGATTCTGTGGGAGTGTCCAGAAGGAGCTTGCATCTCAGCTGGGAGGCCAGGAAAGATGGCAACTGGCTTTTAGGGACAAACATGGTTGATTTCACATTTGCAAGCTCTGATTTAAGTCAGAATAAAAAGCTACACGAAATGAGCTAAAAGGGGTCTGCTCTCTGGCTCTCGAACAATTAGTTGAAAGGCTCCTAGTTTGAAAATAATCCACAGCCCCCTCATCTTTTAAGCCTATGCTACTCAAACTACAACCCAGGGACCAGTTTCTGTTCCGTTCTGCACATTGTTTGTAACCAGTCTGCAATGAGATAAGTACAGAAACAAAGTGAGCATTTAGAACTTTTATGGCAATTCGGCAGAATTGTTCTATGTCTGCTGAATTAAAAGAAAAAGAAAGAAAGAAGGAAGGAATTGAGCTTGGGTTTTGTATGTCTTTGGAGGTTTTTTACTTATTTTTATTTATTTTTTATTTTTTTTAAGATTTTATTTATTTATTTGACAGAGAGAGACACAGCGAGAGAGGGAACACAAGCAGGGGGAGTGGGAGAGGGAGAAGCAGGCTTCCCGCGGAGCAGGGAGCCCGATGCGGGGCTCGATCCCAGGACTCTGGGATCGTGACCTGAGCTGAAGGCAGACGCTTAACGAATGAGCCACCCAGGCGCCCCTGGAGGTTTTTTTATGTTGAATTTTTCTATTTATTTTATTATTATTTGTACAAATATTGATCCACAATGGATTTAAGACAAAGCCGGCATTCCACACAGGTGTTCTGAGACTCCTTGTTCAGAGTCGCTCAGGGGGCCTCAAAGGCACTCCACTCAAAAGAACAGGCAGTTCGGGGGCGCCTGGGTGGCTCAGTCGTTAAGCGTCTGCCTTCGGCTCAGGTCGTGATCCCACCAGGGTCCTGGGATCGAGCCCCGCGTCGGGCTCCCTGCTCCACGGGAAGCCTGCTTCTCCTTCTCCCACTCCTCCTGCTTGTGTTCCCTCTCTCACTGTGTATCTCTCTGTCAAATAAATAAATAAAATCTTAAAAAAAAAAAAAAAAGAACAGGCAGTTCAATACAACAGTTCCCAAAAGATCCAGAAACACTAGCGACAAGTCAGGACCCACCCTGTAGACTTTCTCGTTCAAAACAGAGTTCTTGGCCAGATTGTTGGCAGCTTTCCAGATTTCTGCCAGCAGGAAGCACAGATAAGGAAGCTCCACTCCCCTTGAAAAATCAGATTTATCCAGAATGACGCTTAATTTCACATAAAACCCACAAAAACGTGAGCTGGCCAAACAGAGGCAGAAGAGAGACTTGAGTGCTACCCGTAGGGTCTTCAGAGCGAGTGTCACTTACCTTCTGACTTTAAAGGCGATAGAAGAGTCTTGAGCTGATACAGTCACAAAGCCTGTGGCAGAAATCCCTAAATGGCCACGACTGTATCATCAGTTAAATAAAATCAGGCCTTACGGGTATGAAACCAGCCCTTTAGGGTCACCACACTCTGCTCTACAGTTGTTCCTGTAGTGACTAAGAGAGGTGAGGTCTGTTGTTAGACTGATTTTAGCCAGGGAGAGTGGAAGCATCCCCAGTGGAATGCTTCATTGCAACGTGGGTCTCAGGGTACGCTCACTGAGCCAGCCCTTCAGCAAGCACGGGCAATTGAAACTAATGTGTCCTTAGCAAACATCGCCAGGTTCCCATTATTTGTATTCTTAGATATTCTCAGATGTCTTTAGTTGGTGTCTTTCATTACACTAAATTAGTTGGATTTTTACAGGCAGAAAAAATATCTTCCCATAACTTTTTAATTTTCCCACATGTCTATTACATTCTGTGCCCAGTAGGCTCTGAGGAAATGTTGAC
Organism: Leptonychotes weddellii; assembly: GCF_054177405.1. Classification (NCBI taxonomy): domain Eukaryota; kingdom Metazoa; phylum Chordata; class Mammalia; order Carnivora; family Phocidae; genus Leptonychotes; species Leptonychotes weddellii. Next base: position 115,091,908 of record NC_138372.1, on the reverse strand, counting down.
TAACCCATTAATAAAATGATGTAAATCAAACAGCAGCTTCCTTTTTTTTCACTTTCAGTGCATTTATTTTCTTTGCTGGTGTGCTGTTTTATTCAAAGCTCCACGAATTTGATTTAATTTTTTGGGAAATAAAAGAACATAGAAAAAAATAATACAAACTTAGTTCATTTGGGTCCTGTGTACTCGGGTATCATGCGCAACCATAGAACTTGGCAACTACATATCAATACCTAATTAGCTCAGGCAAAATTCAAGCTACTTTCCCATTGAGGAGGCTTTCAACTGATAAGATTCTTGAAGGGGAATTAAGATATAGAGACCTAAAGCGCTTTTCTCTTCTGTTCCCTTTTCTTATCTCTTCTTGAATTTCCCAAAAATCATGCAGAAAGTCTCAGATGGAAACTGAATGTGCTCTGTCTTGTAGTAGTGAATTCAGCCACAACATCCTGTGAGCAAGGGCCTAGAGATGAGGGAGCCTGAAAGGCATGAGGATGGCAAGGCCAAGGAAGAGAGAGTCCAAGCCCAATCTATGAAAACAAACCTCAGGCCATCACTGTAGACACAAGCTCCATTTGGGGGAGAATCAGCAGCACCTAGGGCATAGAAATTCTCATCATCGCTTTGTCTCCTTCTCTCCTGCATTCACTCACCCCATCCCCATCTTTGCATAGATAAACCCACTGCCCTTCTCATAGCGAAAAGAGGGGAACTTGCTTGACTGGCGGGTTGGGAAGTGGCCCACATTACATTTTGAATGGAGGGTTCCATTTTCATTTGTTACCCCATTGCCTCTGTGACTTCCCTGCAAGTGGAGCCAACAATTCCTTTGAGAAAGACCCAAAACTCTTCAAATACAGTAAGTCTCAACCTCCCCAGATAAGATGGCGTCTATGCTAACTAAACCCTTTGAGAATTACAAGCTATGTTTTAGACTCTCATTACAGGCTGTTGTAGAAAAGACCTATTTGGCGATGCCACTGTAAGGCCATCTGGTAACAATATTGTTCATATTCTAAATGAGCACAAACCGTAATAGACAAGGTAAAGATAGAGAAGGAACTACAAAAAATATGATCAAATAAGTAGAGACCCAAGTCTCCAGAATCTTGTCCTTTTTCAAATGACCTTATGAAAGCTGAAAATTAGGCAACAGAGGGAAATAAAAGAGAAAAAGGGGCTTTGTCTGTTCCTTCCTATTTCCTTTGTTTGGTTTTCTGAGAAATGTGTTTTGTAACATAATTTTGGCATATTTGCTATTGGCAGAAGCTTGTAGAATAATTCCTTCATTAGTGTGCAGAATTTGATTCAACGATTCATTTTGAAGTCAGAACTTCACTACCTGTAATGGAATCACATAGGCTATATTAGGATATTTCCTAGGATATCAGAAAAGGGATTATGGTTTGTTTGTTTGCTTTTTTAATCAAGAAACAGAACGGGAAGGAAGGACATAGAGAAAGAAAACTGGGGAAAAAATTAAGAGCCAACTATGAAAGGGAACAAACCATTTAATTCCTGCTAAAGTGAAGCCCAGTTACTTGCACAGTGATGTGTTCCTCATTAGTAGGTGTTTGTGAGGGTACAAAGGATGTCAAGGAGAGATATGTGATGCTTCCCTAAGTCTTTCATAAACTTCTCCATTCACCCCCTAGGAAAACCCCACACTCCTAGCTAGCTAACCATTTGCAGCAACAGAGGAGAATGAAGGCAATCCAACAACATAGAGGTAGGTCTAGATTGTACCTGAGGACATCTGTCTCCTTCCTTGGAAAAGGCTACAGCTCCCTAACATCTTAGAGACTTGTGCACCCACCTCATTCATAGTTTGGTATTTGAAAGCAGATCCAAAGTGGAGAGATTGTGACAAGATTCTAAACACATATTGTACTTGTTTCTAAATGGCAATACTAAGTGTGGATATAATCTTTTTGGGGGGATGGAGGCTTACTGATTTGGAGAGTTTTTGCTCTTCCTTGAAGATCCTGTTGGGCTCCACTTGCTAGATTTGTAGTGGTAGTCACAGAGGGGATAGGGTAATGAGTAAATATAGAACCCAATTCAAAGTCTGACCCCAACCAAAGATATGGACAACCAAGCTCCTGCACACACACACACACACACACATACATGCACACACATATACATACACACAATAATCCTTTCAGGCAAACTAGCCTTAACCTGGCCTTGAAGGGCCAGTGCCCATCAAACCACAAGACAGAGCTGAGGGGCGCCTGGGTGGCTCAGTTGGTTGAGCGACTGCTTTCGGCTCGGGTCGTGGTCCTGGAGTCCTGGGATCGAGTCCCGCATCGGGCTCCCTGCTCGGCGGGGAGTCTGCTTCTCCCTCTGACCCTCCTCCCTCTCATGCTCTCTGTCTCTCATTCTCTCTCTCTCAAATAAATGAATAAAATCTTTAAAAAAAAAAAAAAAAAGACAGAGCTGAGGAAGCCTGAACTCCCTCTGGCACTCTCTGTGTCCAGAGGTGGGTTAGTATCCAATTTTGACCCACACAGCCTAATATTTGTGCTTTCATTCAGATTAGAAAAGTGTCTTACCATTCATTCTTTCATTCAACCAACACTTGAGAATTGACCATGTCCCAGGCCTAGCTATGACTAAGGTGTGAATAAAACCAAGTCCCTGCTCTCATCGAGCTTAGATATAGGTATCTTTGTAAGTCACTTTAAATCATTCCATGGAGAAAGGGTAGAATATGAATACACTATCACAACCAAGTCAAAGAAATAAAATATTTGATGAAGGCTGTGTGCATATTCTTGCTTCCTCTCTTTCCTGAGTCACATGTGCCTCTGTCCTCTGTCTTTCCCACATAACCCAGGCTTAAAAGCCAATGTCTTCAGTATAAACGAGTTTCATTCTCAGAGTATTTGTAAACTAAAGTGACCTTTGAGGCTAAAAGTCCTCTTCCCAAAGCAAACTTTTGTACAAATGGGCTGAGCCAGAGGTGCCAGGGGTGACAACAGGGAAAAGAAGCATGGAGCTTGGAGGAGTGGGAAAAATGGCTGCCATGTCTTGGATGACTCTTCCAACTGAAGGGCAGAATTCTCATCCCTGGGCTGGCTGGATGGGCAAGGAGATGTAGTCCTCTGAGAGAAGGAAGAAAGGAAAGTCCTGGGAAGATTCAGTAGAGAGGAAATTCATTGTTTGAAAGCCACTGATGCCTCTATTTTGTATTTTTTTCCTCAAGGAACTCAACCTTGGAGTTCATTCATGGTCCAGCAAAAACTTACTGATTGTCTACTTCGCCTCATGAACTATTCTAAGCACTAGGAATATACATCAGTGAACAAATAGGCAAAAATCCCTGCTACCCTGGGGCTTACATTCTAGCAAGAGGACAGAAAATAAAAACAGCACAGAGCTTAGAAGGGTAGAGAAATGGCCTTGATAAGCAGTAGTCTATCAGCAAGTGATAAGTACTATATGTAATATAATATATACAGCATATATATTACATACAAATATAAAAAGGGGCCAGGGAAAAAGAAAGTTATGTGGGGTGTGCAGCATTAAAAGTATGATCAGTCAAGTGGAACTAGGTTAGAAATCATGAAAATAATTTTAAAACACCCAATGGCTTGGAAGGTAAGTATTATGCTTTTAAATAATTCAAGGGTCCAATAAGAAATGTGGTGGAAACAAGAAAATATTTTGAAGTGCTTCATGCGCTGGGTGTTCCCAGCCCCATTTTGACACACACACACACACACACACACACACACACACACACACCACCCCCTGCTCTCTTAACATTGCAGTGGTCAGGGGTTCTTCCGGGCAGATGTTGCCTACTCAGGTGGGGCACCTTTCAGTGTCATCAGGCTGCAGCCACCTCTGTGCTGCTTCCCACCCTTGGCCCCTGCCCTGTGCCCAGCACACCCCATTTTCTTCCCACCCAGCTCTGTCCTGCACCCAGGGCACCCTCTTCCCTTCCCACCCTTGGCCCTGCTCAGCACCCAGCACTCCTCTTGCAACCCACCCATCCCCTCCCCCTATATTTTTCCACCCCACATGTCCAAGTTCCATCTCATCCCTGAAAACAGCCTCCTCTTGGCCAGACCTCGGACCCAGAGTTGCACGTACCTACAGCACAGTCTACATCTGAGACAACAGAGTTAATGCAGAGACTCATCGATTCCCTGTATGTGAAGGCCAGGAACACACTCCGGATGGGCAAACCTTTGGCCATAGGGACTCTGCACCCTAGGGAGGGGTATAGCCAAAAGTGGGTCAGAGTGAGGCCCAGGGAAGGGCTCCTCTTGTCTCTGGAAAGAGTAGAAACCCAGTGTGTGCAATTTGAGCTAATATTATTGGTACTGTAGAATCACCACCACCACCATCAAGAAATACAGCATCTGTAACTGTACATGGCAGTCTTTGATTATTTCCCTATCCCTGAAGTAGCACTCTTCAAACCACAAAAACCAAATACCTACCCTGTACCATGCCATATTTTTGTAGTTTTTTGCCTTTGCACAAACATTATTAATGACATACTCTTGAACTGGTTTATTTTGGCTTTATTTAATTGATCCCATAACCTAATTAATTATGGAATATGCTTTGTCACCTATTGCCTCCTAAACCAAGGTACTTTTTCCACTGTAAACAAGTAAAAAAGAAACAAACGATTGCTAACACTAAGAAATAATCCCCAGTCCACTTTCAATGTGTGTGAAGCAAGTCGTGCTTGAGGGTTACTGAAGGACCTACCAAAGCAAGTAGCAATTAACCAGAGGCTCACCGCATTTGAAAAAGAATGTATGTGGAATGAAAAGGGCTTACTCTCCAGTCCCATTCCCATTCCCATGGGCAACAACTGTCCAGCATTTCGTATCCTTCCCAAAAGTTTTCTCTGCTTATACAGACACATTCATACTCTATGCAGCTTCCCTTTTTCATAGGTGAGGGGAGCAGCAAAACTTGGATTGTATTCATCTGCAATTTGCTTTTTTTCCCTTAATAATACATCATGGGCATCTTTTCAGGTGAGTATATAGAGAGAGCAATCATATTTTTCTTACTAGATGCCTAGTATTAATGGATGTCCCCATTTATGATCACTGAAATCATTTCTAGTATTTGTATTTCTACAAATAGTACTGCAATGTGTGTGTATGTATATATGTGTATGTATTCATACGTCTTTATGAATTTGTAGAAGAGAATCCAAGAAATGGAACTGGTATAGTTCATATAGTACACAACTATCTTCCCAAAGTGCTGTGATCTTTTATGTAACCATCAATAGCATGCCTTTTCTCCCCCACCTATATCAGTTAGACATACATCATATGCATCTTTTGAATTTTTGCCAATCCTTATCACTTACTAATTTGCATTTCTTCAATTCTTCAATTATTAGTTCAATTAACATACATTTATATGTCCGTTGTAATTCATTCCTTAGCGAAAGGCTTGTGTAAATCCCTTGCTCGTTTTTATTGTCTTTTTTTCTTTTTCTTATTGATCTGTAGGAGCTCATTTATTTTGGGGTTATTAATCTTTGTCCAGAATATTTGTTATAAATATTGTCTCCCACTTGTTACTGATACTTGCACTTGTTTTTAATGTTTTTTTTTGCTGGAGAAAGGTTTTTAATTTTTGACTCAGATCTGTCCATTATTTCTGTGTGGTTTCTGGGTCTCACGTCTTACTTAGGAAGTTCTGTCTTACCTCTTGAATATATTCTCTTTTTTTTCTTTTTAATGTATACTTATTTATTTTTTAAAGATTTTACAAATACACACATTCATACTTGAATAATTCAAATAACACAGATGAATAAACAGTAAAAGTTGTTTTCTTTTTTTTTTAAGATTTCTTTTATTTTTTATTAGAGAGAGAGTACAAGCAGGGGGAGTGGCAGGTTGAAGCAGAAGGAGAAGCAGGCTCCCCGCTCAGCAGGGAGCCCAATGCGGGACTTGATCCCAGGACCCTGGAAACATGACCTGGGCCGAAGGCAGACGCCCAACCGACTGAGTCACCCAGGTGCCCCAAAAGTTGTTTTCACTCTTGGGGTGCCTGGGTGGCTCAGTTGGTTAACCATCTGACTCTTGGTTCTAGCTCAGGTCATGATCTGAGGGTGGTGAGATAGAGCCCCCCATCGGGCTCCACACTCAGTGGGGGGTCTGCTCAAGATTGTCTTCCTCTGCCCCTCTCCCACGCTCTCTCTCTCAAGTAAAATAACTAAAACTTTATTTTTTTATTTTTATTTTTTAAAGATTTTATTTATTTATTTGACAGAGAGAGACACAGCGAGAGAGGGAACACAAGCAGGGGGAGTAGAAGAGGGAGAAGCAGGCCTCCTACAGAGCAGGAGCCCTATGAGGAGCTCCATCCCAGGACCCCGGGATCATGACCCAAGCCGAAGGCAGATGCTTAACAACTGAGCCACCCAGGCGCCCCTAACTAAACCTTTATTTTTTTATTTTTATTTTTTTAAGATTTTATTTATTTATTTGACGGAGAGAGGGAAAGAGACAGCGAGAGAGGGAACACAAGCAGGGGGAGTAGGAGAGGGAGAGGCAGGCTTCCCGCCGAGCAGGGAGCCCGATGCAGGGCTCGATCCCAGTACCCTGGGATCATGACCTGAGCCAAAGGCAGACGCTTAACAACTGAGCCACCCAGGCGCCCCTAAACCTTTTTTAAAAAGTCGGTTTCACTCTACTCTTCCACTCTCAGTTATTTCCCTGGAGGTCACCACCATTGACTTGGAAGACATCTTTGCCTTGTCACATTGATTCCTATTTCATCTCATTTCAAAATGGGCTCAAGACTGTTTCCAAGGATTAGCATTATAAAGTGGAAAACATCCAGGTTCCTAAGATAAAAATAAACCATATGCTCACGAAAAGCACGATTTTTGATTCTGAGATCAGAGAACATTGTCTTACTGGGAAGAGCCGGTAAAACAATGAACGAAATCCTCATGATCACACTCAGTGGTTTCATTCAACTTTTCTTACAAAAGAAAGTAGGCCAATATCAAGCCCTACAGGTTAGCACCTCTCTGATAGAGAAAATTGTGGATGAAAGGATTTACGACACAATCTTAATTTCTTGAAGACAGTGATCAGAGAAGGGAGCAAAAGTAAAAGCACTGCAATCTTTGCCTTTCACAAAAAATAAGCAATGTCTGTCTTTATTGTAATTTTGATAATGAAACAAACTTGTGAGAACAATTATGAATTGCTGTAACCATTAAAGCCAGGTGGATCTAGGGAGGACATAGTGCAATGGGCTAGAAGCATCAGTGAGGAGGAAGGAGGACCCCTCCTGGCTCAGTGGTACCAGGCAGGGGTGTAGGGCATTGGGAAGAGGACAACAGGGAAGTCGTGTCCTCAGGGGAGATCCATATTTTGTCCAGAGCAAGAAGCTAAGAACATAAGAGTATAAGGGCGTGTAAGCTAAGAGTATAGGGGGTTTTGCTATTGCCCAAGGGCTCGTGTATGGGTTTCAGGGTTTAGGGAGGGATGGGAGACATGGACAGAATGAAGAAGGTGTGGAGATTAGGAGGGCAGGAGAGGAGGAGTGACCTGGGTGTCTGGGGCTTCCTAGAGTGATTGAACAGAGATAAAGGCATAATGAGATGAGTCCTCATAGACTCAAAAGAGAGACTGGTGGGGAGGCTGCCAGTGGTTTTTTATTAGTAGTTAAATTATCTCCTGTTTGTTAGTTTTCTTCATGTGCTTTGGAATTTTGTTTGAGGCCTTTGTTTTACCTTCTTTGGTTTTGTTGTGAGGTGTGTGTGTGTGTGTTGGGGGGCTGAAAGGTTTGCTTTGTTATTTCTTTCCAAGCTCGCTGCCCCCCCCCCCCACCCCGACCCTTCCGGCCCTTTCTCGTTGTTGCCTGCGTCAAGGCTCCTAGGGCGGGCTCGTTTAGCACCTGGTGTTTTCCGGATCCCCGTTCAACAGAGATGAAGGGAAAGTGAAGTGGCACCAGGCAGCTTGGAGTTGGTTCTGTGCTTGCTGCTCTGTGCCGCGTCCTGCCAGTGTGAATGGGCACCTTCATGCCGCTGCACCCCCATGAGCGGACCCCGGCACTTTTAGACTTCTTTAACACTTCGGGAAGCCCGTCTCTGCCCCAGGTTCATCCAGTTAGCCTGGCTCTTGTCTCCCGGCCAGGAGGGCGAAAGCTACAAGGCACACTGGGAAATGTAGTTCCAGCGCTACCATACTCCTTATGCAGACTGGGACCAATTTCAGCAGGATCAAAGATGTAAAGGTAAAAAGAGAATCTAATTTTTTATTTTTATTATTATTATTTTTTAAAGATTTTATTTACTTATTTGACAGAGAGAGACATAGCGAGAGAGGAAACACAAGCAGGGGGAGTGGGAGAGGAAGAAGCAGGCTTCCCACTGAGCAGGGAGCCCGATGCGGAGCCCGATACGGGGCTCGATTCCAGGACCCTGAGATCATGACCTGAGCCGAAGGCAGACGCTTAACGACTGAGCCACCCAGGTGCCCCGAGAATCTAATTTTTTAAAAAAATAATCAGAGTTGGGGAAGGTTTTTAGAAGAAGATTGTTTTGTAAATCAAAAGATAAATGATTGGGGCGCCTGGGTGGGTGGCTCAGTCAGTTAAGTGTCTGACTCTTGGTTTGGGCTCAGATCATCTCAGGGTGGTGAGATCCAGCCCGGTGTCAGGCTTAGCGCTGGGCATGGAGCCTGCTTAGGATTCTCTCTCTCCCACTTCCTCTGCCCCTTCATCCCTCTAAAAAAAAAAAAGATAAATGATCAAATAGTGAATTAAGAGCTCTTACAAATCAATTTTTGAGATATAATTGATACATAACATAATATTAGTTTCAGGCGTACAACATAATGATTCAATATTTGTGTATGTTGCAAAATGACCACAAAAAGTCTAGTTAACATCCATCACCACACATAGTTACAAATGTATTTTTCTTGCGATGAGAACTTTCAAGATCTACTCTCTCAGCAACTTTCAAATACACAATACAGTATTATTATCATAGTCAGCATGCTGTATGGGTATGATCTCCCCAGGACTTATGTTTTATAACTAAAAGTTTGTACCTCTCGAACCCCTTCACCCAATTCACCCACCCCCTCCTCCTATTCTCTGTATCTGAGTTTGGTTGGGTTTTTTGCTTTCTTAGATTTCATATATAAGTGAGATCATACAGTATTTACCCTTGTCTGTCTGACTTACTTCACTTAGCGTAATGCCCTCAAATGAGCAAATGGCAAGATTTCCTTCTTTTTTAAGGTGGAATAATATTTTGTTGTACATATATGCTACATTTTCTTTATCCACTCATCCATCAATAGACACTTCGCTTGCTTCCATATCTTGGCTATTGTAAAGCTTCAATGAACATGAGGGATGCAGATATCTTTTCAAGTTAGTTTTTTCATTTTCTTACAAATCAATTTTTTTTAAAGATTTTATTTATTTATTTGAGAGAGAGAGAAAGCATGAGGTGGGGAGGGTCAGAGGGAGAAGCAGGCTCCCCGCCGAGCAGGGAGCCCGATGCGGGACTCGATCCAGGGCCTCCAGGATCATGACCTGAGCCGAAGGCAGTCGCTTAACCAACTGAGCCACCCAGGCGCCCTACAAATCAATTTTTAAATAACCAACACCCAATCGAAAAATCAACAAATACAGACAGTTCACAGGAAAAAACCCACAAATTTATATTTTTAATACATAAAGAATCTAAAAAACCTCACTATGAAAGAAAAGCAAATTAAAGCTATACTAAATACTATTTTTACTTGTCTCTCTCCCAAGATAGGCTATCAGCTACTTTATCTTTGCATGGTGCCGACCTATCACAAAAGCAGATGGGTCAAAGAAATGCTTAACATATTTTTGGTGTGTTTCATATCCCTCTGCATTTAAACATGGTGTTCCTTCCTCATAGAATGTTCTTTGACCCTTCGTCATATAGATTTACATCTAACCCCAACTCATCCGTCGAAACTCAGCTCATCTCACCTTCTCTAGGAAGCCTTCCTTAGTTTACCATCATGACCATCCTAGTCCTATTAATCTCTCTTCCGGCATTCTGTGTAATTTTTTTTAATTTGATCATATCCTTATCTCATTGATTTCAATCATTGATTTACTTGTTCCTTTTCCCAACTACTCTGCGAGAGCGCCAAGTCTAATTTGATTTTGCGTTCCCAAGGCCTAGCTCATTGGAAGCACTCAAAGATTCTTTGTTGGACGTATGAATGAAGAACTTGTTACTTCGCTGGGAGATTATACATAGCTGGTTTAGCGATTCTAGGTTATGTGCTAAGCACTGTCCACTGGGAGGCAGTGTTGTGCAGTGAAAAGCTCTTAGCTTTGCAAGCCAGAAAACCAGGGTTCCCACAACAGTTCTGCCCCCTTCTACCTGCCTGTCCCTGGGCGGTGCACAATCTTAAGTTGCCGGCAAGATGGGAAGAATGAGCAGAAGACTATTTTCCTTACAGAATTATTGTGCAGATCATAGATAATTTAGGTAGATCATTTAGGTCAAGTATCCAGCATATTGTAGATGCATTTATCATAAGCTAGCTCTTGATTACTTGCTTATATAATAGTAAGCATAATTGCAGGGGAAGGCCTGGATCAAAGAAGTGTTCTTCACAGTCATGCTGCAAATGGTCCTCACTCTCGAAGTTAGCAGCCCACCTCTCTCCTCTGTCAGAGGACTCAGGCTTGGAAGCCCGGGGTTCAGAGGTTTTCGGGGCTCCACAGGACTAGGAGCTCCACTGGGGCTTAAGCAAGTCAAGGGCTTGAGGGACTATTATTGCCAGGCCCTGGTTCAGCTGCATGTGCATTAAATAGATTTTTGTGCACTGGCCTGGGAAACAAGCCACCGTCTATAATTCTGTTTCTATGGGGAAAGGCTTTCTGTGTTCCAAACAACCAACTTACTAATGAACTCCTGGAACACAACCTATTTGTCGACGGGGACCGGCTGACTGGGTTTACATGGCTGAGCCAGCCGCCCAAGCGACTGCACAGTGTTGATCTAATTATAATGAATTCTCTACGGTGACTAATCTAGCTGTGGTCTCCACAATTGAAGAGGAATTTTGAAAAATTGGAGAGTGTTCTACAAAGAACCACAAAGATGATTAAAGGACTGAAGGAAAATCTAGTCTGGTCTCTATAGTTTTAAGAGGACTGTAGGAACTACTCACGTACTAATCACTCTCAAATGAAAAAAGTATTTGATTCTGTACTGTGTCAAGTGCATTTATCATTTGCTAATTGACAATGAATTAATTCATAGAGAAGAGAACTAGTGTTTGTTGAGCACCCATAAGGGGGTATCAGACACTTAGCAGGCCTTTTATATACATTATTTAAACTTATCCTCAGCGCCACCCTGTCAGAGAGACCTCACTATGTCTATTTCACAGATGAGGAAACTGATTTTCAGTGAGATTCATTTGTGGAAAATCTGATAGCTAATAATGCAGAACATAGATTCAAATCCAGGCTGGCTTCATTTCAAAGCCCCTCTAACCAATTTTCTACACTGCATCCAGAGTGACCTTTCTGAAGTATAAACCTGATGATGTCCTTCTCCTGCATCAAACCACTCTACGGCCCCACTCTGCTCCTGGAATGAAACTCAAGCTTCTTAACATGGCCAATGCGACCCTGAGTGTCTTGCCTCCTGCACCCCACCCGTTCCCCTCAGCCCCAGGGCTGTGTCCAAATATCTTCCCATTTGTCTATTCTTCCCTCTGCTTCCAGCCTCCTAGCCTTCACACATGCAGTTCCCTCTGCTTTCCTGCTTTTCCTTTTCTTTGTTGATCAACAAAGAAAGTTGATCAACTTTCTTTTCTCCGCCTGTGGATCTCAACTTGTACATGCCTTCCTTTGGAAGCCTTCCCCGCGCCTCCAAGTACAGACTAATCCGTCCTTCTCCGTGGACTCCCAGTGTATCACATTTCCCATTACCACAGCATTATCACACTGCATTGTAACTGTGTGTTGATTTAGCCTTAAACACGAACCCCCCCCGCCATACACATACACACTCTTCAATAATTATTTGTTAAACAAATCTTGAATGATCATATCACAAGTTATTTTTACAAACAATAGTCAAAATATTGATATCTACAAAATATTTACCTTTTTTTTTTTTAAGAAAAAAAAAAAGGATTTGCAGTTATCCTGATCATAATATGGCTCTCCCTTGTTTTCCGGTATGTTTTCTTGAGAGGAAGGAAAGAAATACAGCTGCCAGTAGGATGCTGGGTGCTGCATAAAATGTTCACGTGCCCATGGGAGTGTGTCCCCGGTGCACATCATCCATCATCTGGGTCATGGCAGAAAAGAGATTGAGACCCTTCCAACCTCTGCTAGCTTCAGGAAGGACCCACTGAATCCATTACATTCGAAAGAACATTGATCTTTGTAACTTCCTCCAGGGAGAAATCTCCAACCCTATCTGGTGTCAGACAACCCTTGGGGTAGGGAAATTCTTCCTTTTGTTTAACTTTAATAAGCCCGTTTCTGTTTCTGTGTGTGCTCTTGGCAAGAGAGTAAAAGCAGCCATCCCCCTCCATGCAGTGGTTCCTCTGAAGTTCACGTCCATTGCTGGTGCTTCTTAAGTCATCCCGAAGCGTTTCCTCTCTAGGCTGGATCATCCCAGGTCCTCTAGCCCTTCTTTGCTGGTCACTGAATGACGATTTGGCTTTTGCTGTGAAACTCTCTCCACGTTCTCTCAATCCCATGAGCTATGGAGACCAGAGCCAGCCCCAGCTCTCTTACAGCCCAGATCAGTGCAGAGTCGTGTAGCAATTACCTCATGATACAGACATGCTTTTCATTTGCCACAGTTCTTCGCTTGCATTTTTTTTAATCATCAGAACTGCAGGGTTGTGACAATTCCTCCCGGTCAACTGGCTATCCACTAAAGCTATACTTTCAATTTTCCAGCCAACTGCTTCTGAGTGGCTGGCACCTTGCCTTTGACTATGTTCACTTTTCAGCTCCAAGTGCATAACCCTGAATTTTTCTCTGCTGAACTCCATCTAGCCTGTGTCCCATTATTCCAGTTGACCAGCATTGCCTTCTCTGACTATTCTAGCCTGCAGAAATCTTTTCCTTTTGTGGCACCTCAGGGTTTGTGTTATCAGCCGCCTACTTCCTATGAGCATTTCCTATAGATCAGTGCATTCGTCAGATTAAGCTAAATTATGCTGCTGTAAACCAATCACCCCTAAATCTCAGTGGTTTAAAGCTGTCGTTTTGGCTTTTCTTTTCTTATTTGCGCTACATTGTCTACACTGATCAGCAGAGGGGCTCTGATCATCATGGCCGTTCCATGGTCCAGGTTGGCAGAAGTTCTACCATCTCGGGACTCCGCCATCTCAATGTGAGGCTTTGGGGTTTGCTGAGGTGGGGGCCACAAAGCATAGAAGATGGAAAGTTTCACACGTTTCTTCCATCTAGATGTGATACATGTTGCTTATGCTAATATCTCTTCAGTTAAAGCAAATCACATGATTGTGACTAATTCCAAGGGGATATATGTTCTGAAGGAGAAAAGAGCTGAAGAGAAATCTTGGTCTCCCACAATCCATGAGATTCTAATTTTCCTGAACACGGCGATCTTGTCTTTTATTTCTGTATCATCCATAAATTCTTGTAAGAAGACTTGTAGATTCTGGGCCAATTTTTCTCCCACTGAGCATCTCTTACAAAAACAGAAGCATTTTTCTATTCCATGATCCAGATTATGTAGGAAGATGTTAGGTCAAAGACCAGATTCCACAAAAAGCTGCTAGCAGCTTTTTAAGACTGAGCCCCATAATATACACCTTTTCTCTACTGATGAGGGTGCTTTACAAGACAGGATTATTAGGAAACCAGTGGCATGAACTTGTGAGAGACCTCTCTCTCAATCTACCAGATCCACTGCTCAGCCAGATACACCATTGTAACTGATCGCAGGTCACAAATACAAGAGGAAGAGCAGACTATCCCCAGCGTTTTAAAATCTAAATAAGACAAAGGGATCCGGGGGAGGAGGTGAGCACCACAGAAGATACAGGACGGTGGATTGTAAACCGGAGCCTCAGTCAGCCTCTAGGGAACTCTGTGACCTTGGGAAAGTCATCCCTCTCCGGTGGATCTGGGCTCCAGCTCTTGGAATGGGGGGGACCTGACCTGTGCTTCTCAGGTCTGTCTGCTTATCAGAATGCCCTGAGGAGTTTTTTTGGGTTTTTTTAAAGATTGTATTTATTTATTTGACAGAGAGAGAGAGTACAAGCAGGGGGAGCAGCAGACTCCCCGCTGAGCAGGGACCCCGACGTGGGGCTCGATCCCAGGACCCTGGAATCATGACCTGAGCTGAAGGCAGACACTTAACCGACTGAGCCACCCAGGCGCCCCCCTGAGGAGCTTTTTAAAAACAGGTCCTTAGGCCTCACCTAGGCCTTGTAAATCATATAGCTGCAGGAGCTAGAATCTATCATCTGTAATGATATCTGTAAATGTGGACTACTCCACAACTCCAACCTTGCCTTTCTCTCAAACTTCTCTCGCTTCAGTGCCATCCATTTTTCTAGGACTCCGTGTCTTCAGTTCAAACCTGAGAAGCACAAAACCGGATTCATCATTTCATTCAGGTCCTAAACCACTCTGTAAAAATCCAGATTTCCCGTAGATGAACGGTACAACCATCCATCCAATTAATGAAGCCAGAGAAAACTGGATTCATTTTAAATTCCTCCCTCTCCACACCCAGTTAATCCTTCAGTCCTGAACATCTCTCTCCTTTATGCCCAGAGTCACTGCCCTAAGCTCAGGCCTTCATCCGCCGCCCAGATTACTACACTAGTCTCTTTCTACATTTCCCTGACTTGGATCTCGCCCATTCCTCCTCCTCCCCCATCCAGATCCCTTGATTTCAGAGTGATCATTCTAACATAAAGAATCTGCTAAGACGTCTTTGATGATTTTCCCACTGCCACTAGTTTAAACTCTAAATTCCCCTGCATGGCATTCAAGCTCCTTTAAGATGTTCTCGGGCTGTTTCAGGGCCATTGGCAGTGGCTTCCCTGCTCACAGTATACCCTGCAGCAATATCAGCTACCAGTGGTCCCTGAACTTGGTTCCCTCCAATGGAAACCCTCTTCCTACAGCTGCTTTCTGGATATGACCTGCCCACTGCCAGGTTTGGGAAGACTTCACAGTCTCCTCCCAGAAACCTGACCAACTGCTCCTATGCGTCCACTGTACTCTGCTCACACCCCCTTGCCCCCAGAATGGAAGCTACTAAGGGCCTGGGACACTGCCTGACACAAAGCCACAAATATGTGACGAT
Source organism: Leptonychotes weddellii (assembly GCF_054177405.1). NCBI lineage: Eukaryota > Metazoa > Chordata > Mammalia > Carnivora > Phocidae > Leptonychotes > Leptonychotes weddellii. Next base: position 115,076,568 of record NC_138372.1, on the reverse strand, counting down.
ATATGAATGAACAAGTGAATGAATGACCCTGTCGGCTCTAAACATCCTATAAGTCTATGTATGCTTCAGTGCAAAAGATGAAGTGTAATATCAAATTCCATGATGAAATTAACACCTGGGCAACGATATGCAGCAAGGTGGGTATGAACAGAGGTCTGAGCAGAAGAGGAAGAAGTAGGGAGTGGGCGGCCCAGAGCAGGGAAAGAAAGATTGACAAAGTCATGGGTGTGCAGCACAGAAAAATAACATCCTTTTTTTTTTTAAAGATTGTATGTATTTATTTGACAGAGACACAGCGAGAGAGGGAACACAAGCAGGGGGAGCGGGAGAGGGAGAAGCAGGCTTCCCGCCGAGCAGGGAGCCCAATGATGCAGGGCTCGATCCCAGGACCCTGGGATCATGACCTGAGCCGAAGGCAGACGCTTAACGACTGAGCCACCCAGGGGCCCCAACGGCCTGAGTTCTTAAAGCAAATTATTTTCATTTCCAGCTGCTTTTCTCTGACCCTCTCCTCAAGTATTGACATGTGCTAAGCCTAAAGAAAAGCAGAAGCTCTCCTTAGAAAAACTAAAAAATGCACAACTCCCAAAGTCAAGAAATCTTCCCATTGGCTCTTCCCTGGAGGAAAGTTTCATTGACAGACTCCTTAATGCTCCTGGAATGACCAGGACTCAAATATGTGACTTCTGTGGTCCAAGCCATCATCACCGTAAAAAATGTCCCTCTTTTAATACGTTTCTTGTTTAAACAAACCTTAGACGACTGTTTGGTGCCAGATTCTTAGAACTGGCCGTACAATGAATTTTTTTTCTTGAATGTTTATGCTGCCCAGCCTGTAGAATTTAACTTAACAAAGAACGTTTAGTGTAAGGTAGCCATGTGGATGAATAGTTTTTTTGTGTGCTTGCTAAAAGTGGGGGCTCCAAAGAACAAATCGAAAACCCATTAGGAGTAATTCTGCTTTACCCAGTGATAGGCAGAAATCATGCAGGGAAAGGGAGGAAATTATAAAAGACCTTATTCTAAAGAGGCAACAGAGTCAAATGTAGTCAAAGAACTGGGAAACCAAAACCAAACCAGCCAACAGCTCAGCTATAGGAATGAGACACCACAACCAGCTCTCTGTCTCTCCTTCTGTGTCTCCGTCTCTCTCTGACACACATACACAGACACATACACACACATGCACATACACACTTCACCGATGGAATTCACTCAGAACTGTCTCAGAGCAGAGAACCTCTTTTGGCCTGATACTTAAACTCTGTGATATTACTGGTATGAAATTCTTAGGCAACAAAGAGCAGTCAGCGGTGTTACTATGATCCGCCATGTAATAAATGTTTCACTTTAAAAAGCAGCAGGTAAGATGCTAACATGTGCTATGTGGTCTTTTTAGGCAACCTCTCCTTTTGGACACCCCCCACACACACACACACCACCACTTTTGCTCTATACCCACCACAGCATATATCCACAACAATGAAGAAGAAACCCCAAATCCAAATAACAAGGTCATGGAAATTCTTTTTGCAGATCAGTCTCAGTCTGCAGCCTCTGCTACGGGAAGGAAACTGGATTGGGTCAGGTCAACAGGAGGGAAAATCTCCTTTGACCTCGACCTTTTTCACTGTCATTGCTCACAGACACGCGGGACTTTGGATGAGGCATGGGGTCCTGTCCTGGGTATGGCCCTAGCCACAGAGCCATCACCTAATGGGGACAGTAGAATATGTGGATTCAGCAGTGGTCGATGTCCCTGCTATTCCCTCACTTTACTATGAACTTGCAACTTTTTCCAAGGTTGTTTATTCTAAAATATAAGCTCTTTGGAAAAGGTTCACTCTGTGAACTTCAGTTAAGCCAGTGACAGCGGAATAGTATCTGACTTGTCTGAAGTGCATCCTTCTAAGGAGATGCCCATGTGCTACCAGCCGATGCCTCTTTCCAACAGAGCTTTCCTTTGTCATCTGCACTGTCACCCCCATCTTCTCTCTGTCACTCAGCCTCACACCCACCATGGTAATCTGTTCTGGCTGCCATAACAAAATACCATAGACTAGGGGGCCTATAAAACACAGATATTGATTTCTCACAGTTCTGGAGGCTGGGAAGTCCAAGATCAAAGTACTGGCAAGGGACCTTCCAAGGTATCTTCTGAGGCCTCCCTTCTTGGCTTGTACATGGGTGTCTTCTCCCTGTGTGCTCACACAACCTCTTCTTTGTACTTACGTTGGATGGGTGTTGGATGGGGGTGGAAGGAAAGAGAATGAGAAAAAGAAAGCGAAAACTCTCTAGTGTTTCCTCCTCCTTTTATAAGGACACTAATCAGGGCCTGACCTTAGGACCTTAATTACCTCCATAAAGGCCCTGTCTCCAAATACTATCATCTTAGGGGTTGGAGCTTCAAAATATGAATTTGAAGAAGACACAATTCAGTTTATAGCATCACCTTGGCTTCCTCCCTCCCACTTAGCTTCCTACTTACCTTTGGCTCTAGCAACTAAGTGGCAGTAACAGGAGGAGATGTGACAGGAAAAGAACTAGGAAAATTATCTCTGCTGTCTCTACAGCAGAGACAAGAATGTAGAGACAGGAAATGGATTAACTGAAGAGAATGGTACCACCAATTTTGCAGGCTTAAAGCCCAAGACTGGAGCTTTAATTTTAGACCCCTCTGGTATCAGGATATTGCTGAGTGACAAATACCTCCCAATTTTAATATTTGAAACAACATCCGTTTCTTACCACTCACATATCTAGAGGATAGCTGGATTTTGCCTGAAACAGGCTGGGCTCATTGGGCCACTCCTTCTAGGTTGCAACTGCCAGGCTGCTTCTTGGAGTAGATCTGGGGGGTAGAACTACTCTACATTGTTTCTCATCTTTCTCAGACGTGTAAGCCAGTGTGGGTAGGTTCCTTTTATGGTGGTGGCTGAGGCTCAAAAGCAAAGCAGAAACACACAGTGTCTCTTAAATCCTAGACTTGGAATGGCACACTGACATTCCTGTTTATGTCATTGGCTAAAGCAGGCCACATAGTCAAGCCCAAAGTCAACAGTGTGGATGCAGGAAGGGGTGAAAGATTCAATATACCACAGCTTCCTCTTCTTTACTTCCCATAGCTGACACTTTACATGGGCTTCTGTTATCACCTACATCTCCTGAATAGGTCTACTTCTTACCCTGTCCTCCATCACCATCCTAGTCTGAGCTGTCATGTTCTACCTAGACTCCACAACAGCCTCCTACCTGGACTCTGCTTAACCAATCTTGGACCTAACCCCAAAATTATTTTTTTCAAATTCACCAATCTGCTCATGTCACTTCTTATGACTCCGCTTGGTTCTGAGTATAAAGACAAAAATTTCTTATATCAGCTAGGGTCTGATGTAATCTGACAGCCATCAACTTTCCCACCTCACCTCAGAACCCATTTCCTCTCACTCTCCATGTTTCAGCTCAGTGCCTTTCTTCTAGCCCTTCGTAAGTGCCGGGCTTTCTGCCACTTCAGGACCTCTAGAATGCTGTTTCTGTGCCTAGAACTGTAGCCTCTACCCTTGCCCTGTTAATTCTGATTTATCCTTCAGATCTCTACTTGAACATCCCTTCTTCAAGAAAGCCTTCCTCGATGCCTTCGGCCACATCAGCTTATTGTTTTAGAAAGTCTCATATCATCATGCACCTTTACTTCATGTCATCTTTTGCATTTTGTCATGATGCGTTTATTTGTGAGATCATTTAATTAAAGTCTCATCTCCCCAACCCCCAGGGGTAAACTCCATAAAAGTAGGCACCATTTCTATTTTTGATAATTATTATATCTCAGTGCCTGGCATGGTGCTTGGTACATGGCAAGAACTCAAGGCATTTATGTTAAATGAATGAACAAACTGGTCCAAACAATCAAAGAAACAAAACTAACTATTTTCAGGGTGCCTGGGCGGCTCAGTCTGTCAAGCATCTGACTCTTGATTTCGGCTCAGGTCATGATCTCAGGGTCGTGAGATCGGGCCCGGTGTTGGGCTCTGCACTGGGTGTGGAGTCTGCTTAAGATTCTCTCTCTCCCTCTGCCCCTGCCTGCCTTCCCCCCTCTCAAAAACAAAACAAAAACAAACCTAACTCTTTTCATTTTCTTTCTCAAGAACCTGAGGACACTCATACACTTTTATTAAGATTTAACACATAGTTCAGAGAAAAATGTAATCCAGGACAAATTACAATTTCACAGAACATTCAAGAAATTTTTAGCCACAGACTCTTTCTCTTTGTACCCCTTCCTATATTTAATCCAGGTTTAGTCTGACAGAAAAAAATATCCCAAGACCTAGGGACCCTTTACTATGTTTCACTTCATGGGTGTGTCTATGACTGCTGAGTAGACCTATTGTAGAACATGAATTTCTCTAAAAAAAAAAACCCAAAAAAGCCATGATTGATTACATGCTAAAGACAGTATATTCGTATTTTTTGTTGAAAATTATCTTTACTATTCTCAATTCCAGTCAACAATTCTGTATTATTAGTGTGATGGTAGATTGCTGCATCAACAGCCTCAATTAGTGGTCTCCTTTTAACAATGCTCTTTGCAATGTGAATTTGCAGTTCACCAAGAGATGGAGTCTATTTTCCCACCCCTTGAATCTGGTCTGGTCTTCTTACTTTGGCTAATAGAATGCAATGGAAATGACATTGAGGCAATTATGATGAATGCATGCCTCAAGAAACCTTGCATTGCTTCTGTTCTTGGACTTCTGCTATTCCATAAAATGAGCCCAGGTTAACCTGCTGGAGGATGAGAGGCTGAGAGATGACAGGTGGAGCAACGTCAAGTTGTCACAGCCAAGGTGATTCTAGATCAGCCCCCTGCCAGCCTCCGAGCAGAGATCAGCCAAGATTGCCTCAGATCACAGAACTCTGCTCAGCCAACTTATAGATTCCCAAGTTAGATAAGTGCCTCTTGTTTAAATTTGGCATGGTTTTTACATGGCAATAACTAACTGAGACAGTGTTTAAAGCAATGTAACTAGGCTTCTAAAAGAAATTACTACTACCTCACACCTTTTGCTCCTGCCCCCAAATCATAGACCATTCAGAAAGACCTATCTGGGTTTAAAATCTCCTCTAAAGCATTTATTAACCAGATGGCTTTAGGTAAGTTAATTAAATAGTTCTAAGCTTCACATTCCTTACTTATAAAACAGAGTTAATAATATTGTGGCAGAGAAGAGATCTCTTCTGTTCCTTTCTCCACATTTCAGATCCCCAAATTTTTAGCTAGGCACATAGCTCCTCTCTAGGTGTGTTTATGTGACTAAGTTCTGGCCAATGAGCTCTAAGTGAAATATGTAGTAGAAATCTTCCTAAGGAAACTGGTGCATTTCCTTTGCCCCCTTTTCCTTCATCCTTTCTTTCTCTGATGGCATCATAACCACTAGCCAATGGTAAGGGAGAAAGCTCTAGTCCCAGAGGACTTCGTAAAGCAGAACTGTGAAACCAACCCTTCATTGCCTACCTCTGGATTTTTATGCAAGAGAAATAAAATTCTCCCTTGTTTAAGGCATTGCCATTTTAGGGGGCGCCTGGCTGGCTCAGTCAGTGGAAGGTCCAACTCTTGATCAATCTCAGGGTTGTGGGTTTGAGCCCCATGTTGGGTGTAGAGATTACTTAAAAATAAAAAAAAAAAAAACAAGACATTGTTATTTTAGGTTTCTGTTACTCACAATTTAACCTAATCCTGGCTAATATAAAGAGCCTTCTTGGTGGTTTGTTGTGAGTGAGGTAATAATATAGGTGCCTGGCATCATGCCTAGTATGCAGTAAGTAACAATAAATAAGTAGCTCTTATTTTTTTGTTGGTAGTAATAGTAGAGGTAATACCAACATACCTCCCTGGCTAACACTGAGATAAAACTGGCAATATCACTGAAGTCAGCTAAAGTTATGGCTGTAGTCACAACATTTACATAGTAGTAAAGATCCATGACGTGTGTTTGTTGATAATTTTATCTTAAAGAGTTTCCTACTTAACTCATTCGTCACTAAAATAACAGTTTTATCTTAATGAAATTTAGGAAACAGATGTATATTAGCAATGATAATGCAGCACTCACTTTGTCAAAATTTTAACTCATTAATGTAGTAAGCCCCAAAAAGATGGCAAAACAGAAAACTGTTTTGAGCAAGTTCTATATAGTTCTCTTTCCCTCATAAACATTTCAAAAGTCTATTAAAATGCAGTCTTCATATGTACTTGAAAAGCAATATTATATATAAAATATTTACTAAAATAGTATAGCTTATTACTAAATTATGCCTCAGCTTTAAAATACTGAACAACTTTATTTTAGATATTGGAAGAAGAAATACTTTTTAGAAAACTATTACCAGGGTGCCTGGGTGGCTCAGTTGGTTAAGCGACTGCCTTCGGCTCAGGTCATGATCCTGGAGTCCCGGGATCGAGTCCCACGTCGGGCTCCCTGCTCAGCAGGGAGTCTACCTCTCTCTCTGACCCTCACCACTCTCATGCTCTCTATCTCATTCTCTCTCTCAAATAAATAAATAAAATCTTAAAAAAAAAAAAAAAAAGAAAACTATTACCATTGTAACTCTGCCATTAGCTCCTTTGGTATTCCCTACTGTGAAGATCATTATTTTGAGACTTGGAAAGTCAGCAAAAAGGCATGCAGAACCTCCCCCAGCACTGAATCAATTTTTTAAGACAAATTTTCCTCAGAAATATGGTGAAACACAGAGAAGTCATTCATAATGAGTTCCTGAAGCAAAAATTCTTTTTAATTATTCTGACATTGGAAAAAGAACTCACAGAGAAATACTGTTCATAGTGGATTCCATATACCATTTGATAGTTATGTGTCATTACCAAAGTAACTAACAGGTCCCTATTTAACTGCAATGGGGCTTTTCCCATTAAGGTGCCTTTTTAAATTAATCAATTACAGAAGCCTATTGTGAAGACTTTTCAGTAAGTAAGATTTTCTCTGGAAATCAATAGAGATTTTTTTAAATGCTTATTGAGGAAAGTTAGTTAGAAAATTGCACAAAAGCCTAAACTAATTGGACAGTAAAGTCAAGAAAAGGTTTCAAGGTATAAGTAGACTTGAGATGTCTTAAGAAAGGATGGCAGTCTGACTAGAGAGAAACAAGAGTACATGAGGAACACAGGTTAAAGAGGAAGTAGGGTAGCCTGTGGACAAGTTGCCTCTTCAGTAGTGGTCAATAGGATACTAGCTGGAAATAGTAGAACATAAGACTGGGAATGCAGACTGTGACATTGTGGAGAGCATGGTATTGGATGTTGTATCTAATCCATTAGTAATTGGTAATCATTAAAGTGTTCTTAACCGAAAGATAAAAAGAAATCAATGCTGACTTCACTGGGTAAATTCTACCAAATATTTACAGAAAAGTTAATACCAATTATTCATGAATTCTTCTAAAAATTTGTGAGTGAAAGTATACTTCTCAACTCATTCTATGAGGTCAGTATTACTTACTCTATTTTTTTTTTTTTTAAGATTTTTATTTATTTATTTGACAGAGAGAGAGATAGCGAGAGCAGGAACACAAGCAGGGGGAGTGGGAGAGGGAGAAGCAGGCTTCCTGCCGAGCAGGGAGCCCGATGTGGGACTCGATCCCAGGACCCTGGGATCATGACCTGAGCCGAAGGCAGACGCTTAACGACTGAGCCACCCAGGC